>NC_138104.1:9077586-9655086 GCF_964146895.1 Miniopterus schreibersii | reverse complement strand
GTTTAGATTCATGTTTATTTTACTATATATACAAATAGATATAGAATAAAATATACATGTGTATATATGCATAGATTTCCTAGCTCTGTCCACTGAGAGGGCCTAGAAGCAGTAACACTCCAGTAGCAACAAGTATACCTAGGCACAGATCTGGTTTTCTAAACACTATTCTATAATAAAAGCAACTGGAGCTCCTTCAATTGGAGAAATGGATGATTCTAAGGCTGGGGCAGGGAAAATATGAAATGAACTTGGAGTATATTGCAGTGACAGAAGGTGAGTTTAAAAAAACCCCAAAGACAGGGCCTTGTCAAAAAGATATAGGACCCAACTTGAAATACTTCCCAATCACCAAAGCTAAACAAGTTGGGACGACAAACTAAATAATGATATTGTTGTATTTTAACCCAAATAATAAATTAGCCCATACTAACTTAAGAAAAATGATAGAATGGGAAAGAAAAGGCAGCTATTTCTTACAGAAGAACTCCAATCAAAGGTAAAAGAAATGAAAGAAATAGAAAATCACCATTATAATAGCACAATAATTTCTATAGGCAAGTTCCACTGATAAATGTCAAAATTAGTAATGAAATTTTGAGGAGAAATGGGATATATGCATCTCCCTCAAATATTATTAATTTCTGTGGTTAAGATACTTTTACATGTTCTTTTGTTCTCTTCCCTCTAAGAGGTAGAGTTTAATTCTCCTCCAATTAAATATGGGCTAGACTTAGTGACTTCCTTTTATGAGAAAGACTATGAACTGTAACTGAGTATGCATATATGTACTGAATATGTTATTATGAAGAGCAACTTCACAGTAAAATACCTGGAAGACACCATCTTGACCAAGTGACCAAGATTAACATCACAAGTGATAAATCTAGTGGATATACCATGTGCCTCCAATATGATGTGCATATAAGCCCAGTCAAATCTTGAGAAAACATCAGACAAGGCCAAATAGAAGGACATTGTGCAAAATATCTGACCTATATTCTTTAAAAGTTCCAAGGTTATGAAAGACAAGGAAAGACTGAGAAATTGTCACAGATGGGAGGAGCTTAAGAAGCTATGCCAAAGAAATATAAGGTGGCATCCTGCATTTGATCTTAGGACAGGAAAAGTACATCAGTGGAAAAACCAGTGGAAACTTCATAAAGTCTGTAGTTTAGTTAATAGTACTGTGCCAATGTTAATTTTGGTAAATATATTAACATGACTGGGGGCTGAGCGAAGATTATACAGAAAGTCTCCATATTATTATTGCAAGTCTTCTATAAATCTAGGGGTAGGGGGCTAGGTAAAAAAGGTAAAGAGATTAAGAAGTATACAAGTTGTAGTTACAAAATAGTCAAGGGAATGTAAAAGTTCAGCATCAGGAATATAATCAATAATACTGTAATAACTATGCATGGTAAGAGGTGGGTACTTGAAATATTGGGGTGACCACTTTGTAAAGTATGTGATTGTGTAGCCATGATATTGTACACCTGAAACTACCACAAAATAATATTGAATATATACTGTAATTGCAAAATAAAATTCAAAATATATATAAGTTTAAACTTATCCTAAAATATTTTTAAGGGAACAAAAACTTTGAACAGACATTTAACAAAGGCAAATATACAATGACCAATACACAGGAAAGAGTACTCAATATTATTAACCATCAGAAAAAAACAAATTAAAACTAACATGAAATATCAATGTGCACCCATCAAAACAGTTAAAATTAAGAAAACTTTCAACACCAATGTGGGCAAGGATGTGAAGCAATCAAACTTTTTCTAAATTTGGGTGGGAGTATAAAATTATACAACTCTTTAAAATGCAACATTAAATAAAACTAAATTATCCTATGACCAAGAAATTGCAATCCTACATATTTGCTCAATATAAATAAATAAAAATATGTTCACATCAAAACTTGTACATGAGCATTCATAGATTTAACCATAATAGCCCAAAACTGGAAACAGTCTAGAGGTCTATCAATATGAGAATGGATAACCAAACTTTGGTATATTCATAAAAGTGGTTATTACTCACAGTAGGAAGGAACAAACTACAAATTACAATAAACATTATGGAATAATCTCAAAACCATTATTTTGTATAAAAAACAGCTCCTATATAAAAGTACTTACTGTTTTATCACATGCATGCGAAGTTCCAGAGCAAACAAGAGTAACCTATTGTAGAAAAAATCAGAACAGTGTTAGCCTCTGGAGGGATGGGGCAAGGACTGCCAGCATTGGGAAGTGAGAGAACTCTGGGATGATGGTAATGCTCTATATGTTGAAAGTATTTAGGTTACACACATGTATGCATTTGTCAACTCTTCAAAGGTGAATTTAAGGTTTTTGCATTTCATGGTATGTAAAATTTTTTTCCAAGAAAATCTATAAGCCAATATTTATCTCTAATAGAAGATTAATTATATAAATTCTGAAGGATTTAGGGATGAGCGTATTGCTGTTTGCAATTTACTTTGAAATACATCAAAAAATAAGTGGATTGATGAGTAGAGAGGGAGACATGTATATCTGAAAAAGCAGTTATAGTAAAATATTAGTGGTAAAACTTAGGTTGTGGAATTTTAGGTGTTCATTTTGAAATATTTTAACTTTGTTGTGAAAATTATGAAGATTTTAAAAAAATATGTATTGATTTCAGAGCGAGGAAGGGAGAGGAAGAGAGAGAGAGAAACATGAATGATGAGAAAGTCATTGATCGGCTGCCTCCTGCATGCCCCACACTGGGATCGAGCCTGCAACCCGGGCATGTGCCCTGACCAGGAATCGAACCTCAATCTCCTGGATCCTAGGTCAATGCTCAACTGCTGAGCCATGCCTGGGCAGTCGAAAATTTTGAAGATTTTTATAAAATTTTGGAAAAACATAGTTATTAAAATAACAATTTCAATTGAACAGTATCCATGGGACATCAAATAAATAATAATCCTCAGTACCATGACTTTAATAAAACGGAGTACATTTTGGACATATTACTATTAACACAGATTAAAATAAAAATTTGGCACCTAAAAATGGTCAAGATAGAATCAAGAAAACACGTAAGCCATGAAATGGTTACCAGCTGGATGTCAAAGGCTTGATGTCAGAGTGACTGGAGGTTAGGGTGTTTGAAGGTGGCAGAAACTTAAATGGTGGCCAAAGACATTATGAGCACTGGGCAATATTCAGTTGTTACCAAGCTACTGCTATGTTACCAGTAGGATGGTTGAACTATCTTGAGAAAGAAGTTCCTTCATAGGTCAAAAAATGGGTGGGATCAGTGAGATACTGCTGAATTGGTAACATATTCGAGAAGATAAAATAGTACTAAAGTAAGCATATAAGGGAGCAATGGTTCATTGATTGATATCACTCACAGGATCTCAACACTGTGTCTCAGAGTTTCCAGAAAAGGTCACCTGAAAAATTGCAAAGTCAAATAATTCCAACCCATGAAGATTTACACATCCTAGGAAGGCAAGTTTTGTGGCCCTTGCCAGATCTGCTTTTTTCTTACTACTGGACATGCACTAGAGTACTGGTTTTTAACTGAGTTATATCCATTAGGATATGTTTGGGAAATTGTGGGGACATTTTGTTTGCCATAATGCTTGGGAGGTTCTATTGACATTCAGTAGATGGAGGCCAGTGATATTAGAAGTTCTGAAGTGCATGGGATAATCCTGTATAATAAAGAGTTATCCTGTATCACACACAGTTTTCAAATATTCCAGTGAACCTTAATAATATAGGTAAGAGCCCGGTTGATCATTGACCTAGGATCCAGGAGATCATGGTTCGATTCCCAGTCAAGGGCACATGCCTAGGTTGTGGGCTAGATCCCCAGTAGGGGGCATGCAGGAGGCAGCCGATCAATGACTTTCATCATTTATGTTTCTATCTCTCTCTCTCCCTCTCCCTTCCTCTCTCTGAAATCAATAAAGATATATTAAAAAAAATAATAATATAAGTAAGAGAAATTGTTTATAATTATATGAATCCTATCTTATCTCAATGGTAGCTTTTATCTTTCTGTTTTCCTATAGCTCTTTTTTAATGTTTTTGTTTCTTATATATAATGGCTCTCAATCCTCTTACTTTTTTAAAATATAAACTTATTTATTTTAGTTTGTGCAATCATATATTTTATTATGTTGTCTGATGTAGTTGTGCTCTTGAATTTATATATTGAAATAAATATCATTTTATTGTAAATTTCTTTCCTTTTATTTCTCATTTATATTTGAGTTAGGCCACTATATTGATTTTTGTGAAATTATGTATGTAGGTAGGTTATATTATCTATGTACTTTATTTCAGAATAGTGAAGGGGAGTCACAAAATCTTTGTTATTAAGAGGGAGTATGAGGTCTCACAGGAATGAGAACTACTGATCTAGAGCTAAGAATAAAAGATTAATATGTATAATAAATAGGATTCCAGTTGTTGAAATCTTGGTTCATTATTACCAAAGTAGGAGGAACAAATCATCAGTGTGAGTGAGCCACTGGAGCAGAAAGTTTCTGCTTAAGAATCATTACTAGTATGTGTCAGGCCCTTTTCTAGTGTGTGTCAGGCCTTTTTCATCAGCTTGTCATTTCATCCTCACAACAACCCTGTAAGATAGCTTCTATTATTATTCCAACTTTTTGGATGAGGTAATTGGACTTCAGAAAGATAGCCGGTTGCCCTTGTTCTCTTAGTCACTGAGTGGCAGAGCCTAGAGGGAGCCCAAGTTCTCTGTTACCTAAGATACATGCTTCCTATTATCTTAGTCAGGCTCTCCAAGAGCAAGTTGGAAAAGAAAGTGCTAGATATCCCCATCCATCCTTAGAAAAATCAGCCTGTGAAGATCGATGAGTGGAAATCTCTCAGCATTTTTTGAGTGCTTCAAGGTGTGCTAAGAGATCAGAAAAAAAAAAAAAATTACAACACAGAAACTTCTTTCTTTCAATGAGTTTCTAACCTAATTGGATATATAAAATGTACAATAAGTCCGAAGTTAAATTAGAGGAAAATTAGAAGAAGGAGAGAAAATAGTAGTAACTAGAGAAATGATAAGTACAGGTGTGTGTGTGTGTGTGTGTGTGTGTGTGCGTGTGTGTGTTCCACTGTGTTCCATGTGTGTCTTGAAGGAAATTTCAACAAAGATTTATAGAGTGCCTGCTATGTGCATGGCAAAAATCAGGGAAAGAGATGGAAGACAGTGAAATGCTGGCGCAGGAAACCAGTCCTTGAGGAGATAGAAGGGGAAGGGACTAGAGCACAGGTGAAAGGGCATACTTATTTGTCAGGGGTCAAAGTCCCCATGGGAGAAGAAGATTACATTATTAAGAAAATTTGAGAGGCAGAGTAGGGGGGTGTTATCCAGCCTTGCTGTGCAATGGCCAGGATCAGGTGATTCTTATCAACTGAACAAGACTCGGATAGAGGAGGGGGTAAATTAGAGGTCAAGAAGACAAGGAAAGGTTTGAGACATGCTGTGTGGATGAATAAGGCCAAAGAATCAACAATAAATGAATAAAAGATTGTGGAGCTCCTGCAGGGCTCTGGTGAAGTTAAGCTGCAGGGATTTATGCATTTGTTGATTACCCATTTTGTGTGCTACCCATAGGAAATATTCAAGCCTAGGCAGCCACCTCTGCAACTTCCTCACTCTTGGACCCCCAGACAATGTTCTGTCTCATTGTTTCCTAAACTGTGAGAAATCTGAGCAACAAATTCTGAAGACAGAGCATACACATATAATGTTTGTTGTTATAATCAGAATTTACAACACAATCTGACACATATTTAATGATATGCACAATTGTTATTGTGCTTGTTGGCAATTAGGCATAAATTGCAAACAGCTCACATAAATGTCTGTAATTAGAATTACTTCCACACAGTTAAACCAAATTCTTAGCTTCTTTCCTCAGTTTGTCAGCTCTTGTATATCCCTCATCTGCGTCCATGTTAGCAGTGCAGATACTGGTTTGGTGTTAATCATTACCTTCATGAAGCACTAGTTATTTTTAGAGAATAAAATCTGGAGTCTTCTCACCCAATAATTATTTCTGGCTGCCACCCATATGGCTCTTTCATCTGAAGTGGCCACCAAGAGCCACTCCTCTCTCATGAAGTATTCTTCCAACCTCAGAGGGTGCTCCCTGCCCCCTTCCAAGGGATTTTAGTTGGGGACAGAGGAGATAACTTTGGCTAGTGGTGGCATCATAGGGGAAAAATGGACTCTGAATCTCATTATCTGGAACTCCAGGGTCAAGTGGATCACAAGGTAAGGGAAAATGACTGAATTTAGCACCCACCCAACCTTATCCCTGCCTCTGATCCTAATACAGCCATCTTCACACCTGTCCTTAAGGGAATAGATTCATACTAAAAAGAAAACCCTGCTCCCACCTAACCCTTGAAACATCCCTCCCTTCATTCAGTGAAACAATTGCTGGAAATGCCTTTAAATTCCAGATATGTGTTGCTTTACTTTTGCTATTAAAAGAAAATGGTTTTAAAAGTCCCAATAAAGCCAGCATATTGATGGGTATATTTATCAGTGGACTAAGCTTTGGAGTCAGATCTGTCATTTGGAGTCAATGACAATAATAATAGTGTCTATCTTATATGACTATTTGTGAAGGTTTTGTGGTATCATGTATGTAAAATATTAGTACACTGACTAGAGCATAGTAAACATTTAAAAATTATTAGTTGTATTTATTATTATCATGGTTATTGTTACTTTTAGCTGTAGTCTTGGCTTCTTCATTATTGTGACCATCCCTCCATGTGCTTACTTTTGTAGGAAAAAAACCTGCAGGAAATGAATGTATGAGATGCTATTGGTAAAATCTGGATGTTAAAGCCACAGATGACCTTAAATCAAACAGAACAGAACAGATGGTTCAGACCCTCATCTATATTCCAATTTTGTTAAAAGGAGGTTGGTGCCGAACTGGTACACGGTAAAACCTGACATTTAAAGGAGACTGAAGCCCGCCCAGATACAAATGATAATTAAAACATTCATTTAATCACCAAAAATGTATTAACTGAACCCTCAGTTCAAAGCACTGGGGAAACAGAAGTGATAGAGACAAGATATTTAAGGAGGGGAGAGAGAACATGTGTAACAAAGACACTAATAGAGGGGTATCTTTGTCACAGTGGTAGCACCCAGGATGGACGAAGTACTCCTGTGTGCTTGAGAGGAGCAGGAAAGCTTCTCTTTAGAAAAACAGGTCTCCAAGTGAGTGTAGAAATGTATTAAATGGTATAGTTTATATATTTTAAATCTAGTGTTGGTAAAGATGCATTTTCCCATATAGCAGAATTTTCTGAACTTACTTTTTGCTTCCTCAAATGATATGGATCCCATGCCCACTATTCTAATTACTATTTCTCCATAAAAAACACCCAAGAATTAGTGGACTAAAACAACAATTGAATTATGGGGGCTTGGAATTTGGACAGGTCACAGCAGATATGGCTTGTCTCTGACTTACAATGCCTGGGTCCTCAGGTTGAAAATCTTTATGACTGGAGGAGACCAGACAGCTAGGAAGTGTGATCATCTAGAGCAGTGATTTTCAATCTTTTTCATCTCATGGCACACATAAACTAATTGCTAAAATTTTGCAGCACACCAAAAAATATATTATGTTTTCTGCTGATGTGACAAAAATTGGCACAAATTTAATTAATTCACATGAAGCAGCTATTGTTGTGTTGGCTGTTGCCATTTAAAAAATATATATATTTTTCATTGATTTTTAGAGAGAAAGGAAGGGAAAGGGAGAGAGAGAAAAATCAATGATGTTTCATTGATTGTCTGCCTCCTGCACACCCCCTACTAGGGATCAAGCCTGCAACCTGGGCATGTGCCCTGACTAGTAATCCAACCAGTGACCTCATGGTGCATGGGATGACACTCAACCAACTGAGCCACAGGGGCTAAGGCTGTTGTCATTTTTTTATTTGATAATCTAAGGCAGGGGCGGGGAGCCTTTTGTCTGCCAAGAGCCGTTTGGATATTTATAACATTATTCGTGGGCCATACAAAATTATCAACTTAAAAATTAGCTATGAAAAAAGCTCCCATATCTATTGAATTTCAAGTCCTGCCTGTGGTTGCCTTGGCAGGGCCAGACCAGATGATTTTGCAGACTGTATATGGGCTAGATGTTCCTCACCCCTGATCTATGGGAAAAGAGGTCAGTGCCCCTGACTAAACAGTCAGATATTGCATGTTTTAAAAATGATTGCGGCACACCAGTTGAAAATTGCTGATCTAGAAGCATCTTCACTTACATATTAGCAATTGATGCTGGTTGTCACTCTCTATTAGTGCTCTGGTGAAGCTCAATAGGCCAAAGCTGTCATGGTTCTTTAATATTTAAAAGGAGGGAACATAGATCCTACCACTTAATGGAAGGAATATTGAAGAATTTGAAGATATAAAATATACCCTATAGACCTTGTATCTCTCTGTCTCCCCAGGAAGTGTGAACCAGAACATCTCTACATGGCTCTTCCAGGTAACCTGGTCTGCTTTACATCATGGTGGATTCAGAATAGTTGAACTTCTGACATGTTATCTACATGCTCAGTTTACAGCAAACAAGGCAAAAGCTGCATCACATTCTATGACCAAACATGGGAAGTCATGCCCTACATTCTGAATGTTACTAGCTTACCCAGGTAACCCTGTCATGCTCTATTGTTTAAGCTTTTACAGTTCTTTGAGATTAAGGAGGGGACATCAATTCTATCTTTTGGTGAGAGGAATGTAAAATAATTTGTGGATATTTTTCAAATCTTCCTTAGCTATTCATCTATCAAAACCACAATCTAACCAAGGGGTGACAACTTGAAAGGAATTTGTTCATTTATTCAATAAGTATGTATTGAGTATTTACTATGGGGCAGGCATAGAGGTTCTGAGAGACCCACATGAAAAACAAATATACAAATGATTACATAATTACCATTTTGCAAGATGCTAAAAAGAATGATGAGATATTAAAATGTAGCCTTAACTAGAAGGAGGTGATGGTATTGGTAGGGAAGTTCATTTAGATGGTGTAGCCAGGCAAAGTCTATCATCAAATTAAGGAGAGTACAAAGGATAAGATGGAGCCAACTATATCAAGTTTTATTGAAGAGCACTCTTTTTTGTTAAGAGTTTTCAATATTGATTTTGAGAGAGAGAGAGAGAAACATCAATGTAAGAGTGAAACATCGATTGGCTGCTTCCTGCAAACCCCCCCCCATGGGATTGAGCCCGCAACTCTGACATGTGCCCTGACCAAGAATCGAGCTGTCAACCTTTTGGTGCACCAGATGAAACCCAACCAACTTAGCTACACCAGCCAGGGCATGAAGAACATTCAAAGCAAAGAAAATATCATATGCAAACATTCTGAGACAGAAAAAAAATTTGCAGACTTAATAAATTGAAAAGGGATCCCACATGTGGCCAGGGAACATAGAGAGAATAATGGTATATGATGAAGTTGGAGCCAAACTCTTTAACGGGTCCATTTCCTCTTAGCCTGTCTTTTATTAGACATCCCTTGTTTCACTTTACATTGCTTGTTGTCAGAAGGATTTTAGTAAGAGAAATGTGTCAATTAAGTAAAAGAGAAGGAAATATAGTTCTTGCAGAAGGAATAAGGTAGAGCCAGTTTGTTCTTATTGTTTGGATTGCCATTAAAAGCCAGATGTTGGACAGCAGGATGAAAAGTTTCCAAAAGTTGCTCAATTAACTAACATATGACATATCTTGGTTCCCAGTTTGTATTTTGCTTGCCAGAAATAATAGCAACCTAAAGCCCTAGACAAACTGAGAAGTCTCAAAGCTTGGCCTCTATCTTCTACTTTCAGCAGTCAGACTACTGCATAGTTATTTGGATACCTTCTTGGTCAATATTTCTTTACTATATCAAAGCAAGAAAGAGTTCAATGACATTCAATAATGATGATGATATGATTATGATAACTACTAAAATAATAATTTACATGTATTAAATATCTCTTATGTGGCAAGGATTTTACATACATTATCTCTTTTAATTCTCATAACAGCCTAGTAAGGTAAGGTAGATATTAGTATTTCCATTTTACACAAGCTAGTTTGTCTGAGTGGTGAGCCCACTCTTTTAAGCATGATAGAATACTATAATTCTTCCAGATAGCAAAACATACAAAGAGGTACGTGAAAATTTTGCACATGGAGAGCCCCTGGAGCTAAATATTTACCTGAATGTCTCACTTTTATCCAGATGCCTGGCTTTATATAGGCCAAATTGAACTGCAGCCTAGGAAAAGTTCTATGCTTTCTCGAGGTGTTGCCTTCACACTCTAATTCAGGTTTTTCTCAAAGGATTTCTTATTTGTATTCTGGTTTAAGAAACAAGTCCTTAAACTTGAGCTTCAGTTACCCTTGGAGGGCATGGCATGTAATCGGCCTCCTTAAGCACTTTGAATTAAGTGATATTCAGAGAACAGCTTGCTTTTAATAGATCTTACCTGATCTCAATGGGGCTCTGTCTCAGGTATTAAAACGAAGAAATCCAATTAGCTCTAATTGCTGCTCTCCATGGATGTGTTGCCTTCTCATTGGCAGATGGCAGCTGGTGTTGTGGAGGAGGCAATGACTCTTAAATTTTCCAGGTAGAGATACCATCCCCATTTTTCTTCACCACATTTCTCCCCCCACCTTGAATCCAGATTTAAGAATATGAGTATTAGAAATTGATGGTCTTTCCAACAGAGGCCAGTCCCATTCCCAGAAATTCAGGCCATTCAGTTTTCCCTTGGCTTGGTTTATTTAGTTGAACAAACATTTACTGGGTGCAGTTTGTATGTCTGAGAGTGTGTAGATGGTTTACTGGTTAAACTGAAGAGTTTTCAAGGTAAATTTACATGAACCTTATTCTTTTTGTTCCCAGAATAATGCTATATACATAGTGGGTGTTTATATTTAAATTGATATTTGACGCATTTATATGTTAAATTTATATTTTAGAACCATGTTAAAATACAGATGAATGAATGAATGAATGAATGAATGAATGAATGAATAATTTAGGCTGCCTTTCCAAGGGCTAAAGACAATGCTGGTCTCTGACCCAAAGAGAAAATGCTCAAGATCTTTCACTCCTCACTAAAAATTCACTTGTCAAATTTGCTCCAAGACCAATCTCAGACTTTGAGAGCTAGAAGTACCCTTAAGACATTATAAGTACAGCCTCTACTTCAGGTAGGCAAACAACTACCCTATAGCATAAATAGCAGCATTATATAATACAATAACCATTGACTAGGAGTCAAATAGAGGTCTGACCCACCCACTAACTAATTGTGTGACTTTAGTCAAGCCAATTAATAATTGTATGAATTTTAAAATGTTTATTTGAATACCTATTCTGTCAGGCCCCATTCTAGGTGCTAAGAAAAGCTTGAAGTGAAAATGAGGTAGAGATAGAAATATTTAAGACAACTTTTTTGTCTTTAAGGAACTTATTAAGTGGAGAGACACACACACATGCAAAAAAATCACTGTATACTGTAATCAATACTAACATAGAAATATACACAAAGTGCTCCAGTAGTATATGGGGGGGGGAAGCTTAACTTTAGAAGGGTGGTAAAGAAGCAGGGAATACTTCACAGAATTCGTGACACTTGACATTTGATATTTGACTTGGGCTTTGAAGGATGAAAAGAAGTTAACCCAGGAGAGATGAAGCAGAGGTAAAAGTGGAAATAGTGTGTTCATAGTCATGGAGTCTTAAAGGGTATAAGACATTTATTCTGTTCTTAACTGGAGATCTTTGTATCAGAGATTGATTAAACACAGGAGGGATGTGAACAAATTTCTATTGCAGGAAGATCATTCTGGGGACAGTGTAAGGAAGAGCCTAGGAAACCATTCTCACTTCATGCCCAGTCCCTTGACAGCCTTTATGCTTGTACTATCATGGTGGACTGAGAAGAACATCTGATATACAGCTCATATTTTTCCTCATTGGGTTTTCTATTCTAGAAATGGTAACTCATCATGTTGCTAGGAATTATTATGCTCAATGAATGTTGAACTTTTCTATGTTGGATAATAGTAACAAATGCTAAATTAAACATCTGTGCTATGTACATTTTTTTTGTATTAGGGCACCGTGATGATAACACACCATCTTGTTTTTTGTACTTACAATATATCATAGAGATCTTTCATATCAGCACATGCATAGTTGACTCATTATTTTATGTTGTTTTTGTTTATTTATGGATACATTGCATTCTACTGTGTGGATGTATTTTAACTTATTCAACCAGTTAGGTTGATTTTAATCTTTTGTTTTAATAAATAATCCTAAAATGAAAAATTGAAATAAATTGAGAGGAGAAACAAGATGGCGGCATTGGTAACAGCTGCACCTGCCACCTCCCACAACCACATCAAAATCACAACTAAAATACAGAACAGCCATCACTCAGAATGTCCTGAATTCTGGCTGAACAGAAGCCCTACAACCAGGGAACTGATGAAGCACCTAGACCGGTAGGAGGGGCGGAGACGCCAGTGGATCAAGACTCACCGCGGGACCACACCCGGTGCCACAGTTTAAACCCTGGAGGGACATCTCGGTGGTGGAGGTTTCCCAGAGGAGTGAGGGGTCCCAGCCCCACAGCAGGCCCCCAGCCCAGGGCTCCAGGGCTGGGAAGAGAAGTCCCCACACTTCCAGCTGTGAAACCAGTGGGGACTGTCTCTGAGGGTCGCAGAAGCTGCGGGAGCCCCAGCAGCTCCTCTTAAAGGGCTGGGGCACGAATCACTAAGACACACTCCCTCTGAGCCCAGTGCCAGGCAGCAGCCTGAAAGGAACCTGGGACACTGGGGAGGAACTAACCTGCCTAGGGTTGAGGCAAGAGGTGGAGGGGCGGCTTCCTCCCAGGAAGAAGGGCTGGAAGAGGCCATCGCTCCTTTGGAGAGCCCTCCCCATACACAGCCGGCAGGCAGGCGCCATATTTGAATAGCCAGCACCTGACTCACACCTTTGGTCCCGCCCTGTGATTCCCAGAGGTCCCTCCCCTCCCCACCTACAAGCTCATTCAAGCCATTTCCAGTGGCTTTGCTATGCAAGTGGCCTCTTGAGCCTCATGCTTAGGACTTCCCTAAAATCACTCAAACAAGCATCAGCGTGCCCCACACGGCTTGATAAGCAGCCCCAGGCCTGGCACTAGCAGCAGCCTGCATTGGCTCATAGCTTGGCCTCTCCTGGACACCTCCAAGCCCAGCACATGTAGCAGCCAACTACGGTTTGCTGTGTAGCTCAGGCTGGGTGGCCCTGGGCAAGGCACTGGCACAGGCTGACTTTGCACCTTCCAGGAGGCCCCAGAGACAGTGCATCTGGTGGTAAGACTCCACCACGCTGGATTACAACCCTACCACATCCACGAGGGACACACTCAAGGGGCACACTTGGTGAACACTAAAGCTCCACTGAAGTAAATCCTGACCCATAGGGGTGTCTCCAGCACAGCAGCTCTTTGGCTGTAGTTGCAGCTGGTACTCACAGCTGATTGGCCTGGGGGTCAATTCCTCTCAGTGATGCCAACAGCAACCAAGGCTCAACTACAACAGGACAGTGCACACAGCCCACACAGGGGAGCACCTAGAAGGCCCAGCCCAGGTAACTGGGGAGGCTGAGCCACTGGACCCTACAGGACACCTACTACACAAAGCCACTCTACAAATTCCAGGAGACATAGCAGCTCTACCTAATACATAGAAACAAACACCAGGAAGCAGCCAAAATATGGAGGCAAAGAAACATGTCACAAAGGAAAGAACAGAAGAAATCTCTAGAAGAGGAACTAAATGAAATAGAACCAAGCAAGCTAACAGATACAGAGTTCAGAATTTTGTTTATAAGGATGTTTAAGCAGACTATTAGGGAAATAACTGAGAAAAATCAATAACATAATAAAGTACGAATTTGAAATGAAGGCTACAGGAACTGAAATGAAGAATAATCTACATGGAATCAACAGTAGAGTAGAGGAAACTGAGAATCAAATGAGCAATTTGGAACATGAAGAAACAAAAAACACCCAACCAGAAGAGCAAAAAGAAAAAAGAATCCAGAAATATGAAGATAGTATAAGGAGCCTCTGGGACAACTTCAAGCCGCCCAACATTTGTATTATTGGGGTGCAAGAAGGGGAAGAAAGAGCCCCCAAAATTGAAAACCTATTTGAAAAAATAATGACAGAAAACTTCCCCTACCTGGGGAAAGAAATCGACTTACAAGTCCAGGAAGCACAGAGGGTCCCAAACAAGAGGAACCCAAAGAAGCTCACAGCAAGACACATCATAATTAAAATGCCAAGGATTAAAGACAAAGAGAGAATCTTAAAAGTAGCAAGAGAAAAGCAGTTAGTTACCTACAAGGGAGCACCCATATGACTGTCAGCTGATTTCTCAACAGAAATTTTGCAGGCCAGAAGGGAGTGGCAAGAAATATTCAAAGTGATGAAAAACATGGAACTACAACCAAGATTGCTTTACCCAGCAAAGCTATCATTTAGAATTGAAGGTCAAATAAAGAGCTTCACAGATAAGAAAAAGCTAAAGGAGGTCATCACCACCAAACCAGCACTACAGGAAAAGTTGAAAGGTCTTCTTTAAGAAGAAGCTAATGAACAAAAGAATCTGACGAACTAAGTAGATCCAGAGACATTGACGCATGCAACAGACAATCATATTTCAGAGTGAAGAGAGAAGGGGGGCGGAGGGTGAGAAGAAATTAACCAAAGAAGTTATATGCATATATGCATAACCCCTGGACAGAGTTAATAACGGGGTGAATTCCTGGGGAGGGGGTGGGAGTGAAGTGGAGGGGGTCCATTGGGGGTAAAAATGGGATACTCTCAACAATAAAGATAAATTTTAAAAAACAGAAAAAAGAAAAACTAAAACAAATTTTAATCTCAAGACATTTTTATCTCATACATTTGTATCTAGACTTTAGTTGGGGAAAAGAGACAGACTGGGGTTTAGATTGCATTACATTACTTTTTTCTTTCTCACCTCACACCTAACTCATGTTCCTCTAAGAAAAGTCGTCTGCAGTGATGTCTTCCATGATCCAAGAAAACCAGTTTGGACACTCCAAGATTCTGGGCTTTCCTTGGTTATTAGAAAGATCACAGATTTGGTGTTAAGCAAACCTTGGGCTCAAATTCATATTCTGGTTTCATTTCTGTCTATCTGTCTGGTCTTGAGCAAGTAAATTAATCTCTAGGACTCATTTGGGCTATCTGTAAAATGGGTATAACAGTAGCTAGCTCACAGTGTTGCTGTAAGGATTTAGTACAATAATCCATGCAAAGAACTAAGCACTGTGCCTGGCACCTACAAAATATTTAACAAACAAAAGCTTAACACACTTCTTGTTTATTAATGTGGAGAACATTGATGGAACAAAGGAAAACCCATCAATTTTACAGTAACTTTTCATAACACTAGAAAAATTTCCACTTTGTTGGGGTTTTCAGAAAGTGCTAAGAAGCACTACAAAAATCAGACTTTCTTTGGATCAGGTATGTATTCCTCATTGCACCAATTTTTGCAGAGCTACCTTTACATCCTTGTTCCTTAGGGTGCGAATCATGGAGTTTAGGGCTGGGGCAAGCATTGTACACAGAAAAGAAAGCAACTTTAATAAGTCTTCATACTAAGGCCTTGATGGAAAGCCGTAAACAATACCCAGTGTCTCATAATACAGACTGACCACTGTCATATGGGAGGAACAATTGGAGAAAGCCCTCTGTTTCCCTGTGGTAGAATAAAACTTCAAAATGATGGAAATAATGTGAGTGTAAGAAGCTAGAGCTAGCAGGAAGGGGCTAAGGGCAAATAAAGAGGTGCATATTAAAGAGGTCATCTTGGCTACTTGAGTATCAGTGGATGCCAATTTCATGATGGGCTTCAAATCACAGAAGAAGTAGTAAATCTCACTGGCAGTACAGAATGTTAACTGAAAAATGAAGACCATGAGAAGGATGGGTGCCAGAAATTCAGCCACCCAAGAGGCAACAGCTAGCTGTAAGCAACCTCAGCGGTTCATGATGTGGGAGTTATGCAACAGATTACAGATGGCTATGTAGCAATCTTAAGACATGATAGCCAGGAAAAAGCATTCTGTAACCACCAAGGCAGCAAAAAAAGTCAAACTTGCAAGCACAACCTGGGAAGGAAATAAGGCACATGAGCTGATAACAATGTCTTCAGCATCACGGGCTCAATGGTAGTGTTGTACTCAATATCTAGGAAGGAGAAGTGTCCAAGAAAGAAATACATGGGGGTGTGAAGGGAGCAATCAGCTGACACCACAGTTAGGATTACAATGTTGCCAATGAGAGTCACAACATAGATCCCCAGAAATACCCCAAAAGGAAGAAATTGAAGACCATGGAGATTCCCCAAACCCAAAAGGATGAATTCTGAAATTTGAGTTATATTTTATTCTTCAATGTTAGCCATGACTTAGATCTAAAAAAATAAATATGAAGAATGACCATTGATTAAATGTTATTTTTAGAAAAAAAACAAAACAAAACAAACTGCTTTAGCAGCATCATACATATCAAACACAATTGGCTTCCTTCTGGATGTTCAGGATTCTTAATCTTAATTAATAAATTTGATTACAGTTCCCCAGATGTCATTTGGAAAGTTAATCCATGAATTCAGTTATCCCATCATATATAGAATGCATGGACCCTTGAAACTGTGAATTATGACACATAAATATGCACATTTTTTCTGATATTTATTTTGGGGGGAAAATGGAAAATGTCCTATCCTTGGAGATCTTGCCTGGGATTTTCCACTGTTGCTAGTGATATTATCATCAACAACGAATATTCTGAATCACCTATGTATAAATTGTATAAGGTCTGTGATCAAATTTGTTTCCTGTTTGAGAAATTTCATACCAATTAAATTATATGAATTTAATTTTATTATGTTGAAAGATGTCTAATCCTTAAAGCTTATTTGATAACAAGTTATCTAAGTATTAGTAGAGGAGGCATAGTGGAGTGAGGGTGAACTAGTCATGGTAAGGAGACAGTACAGTATAGTGGTAAGAGACATCTGAATTTAAATTCCAACTTGCCACTTAATGTGTGTGTCTTTCAGTAAGTCACATCACTTATCTGACAGTCAGTTCCCTCATCTATAGAATAGCATGTTAATTCTGTGTAACATGTTTTGCACAATCACCGGTCCATATCAGTCATTTAATATATTCATTCATCCATTCAACTACAATTTTGAGTGCCTACTGTGTGTCAGAGTCTTTGAAAGGTGTTTAGAATAAAATAGTGAAATAGTCAAGAATTTTAAAAGTCAGAAATACATCATCTCATGGAGTTCATATTTTAGTTGGAAAGAAAGTAAAAAACAACAACAACAAAACAAACAAAAAAACAGGAAAGAGACCCATAAAATAATTTTGAGTTATCTACTATGAATATGAAAAACAAGGAATCAAAATAAGAAATATGCTGTATGTATGTGTGTTTGGGAGAGGAGTATTTTGTTGATATGGTCAAGAAAAGCCAAAAATTTAAAACCTATAAAAATGGGAAAGAGATAGTAATGCAAGAGTTGGGAGTGGTAGTGGTAGAAATTGTTTTAGGCAGAGGGAACAGGTCTTAAGGAAAGAATAATTTAGAGTGTTAGAAGAACTGAAAAAATATGAAGTGGAGTGAGGAGTTGGAGAGAGACAGAAACAGAGAAAGAGGGATGAAGGAGAGAGGAGTAGAAAAATAGGAGGGCCAGATCATCCAGGTTCTTATAGGCCATGGTATGCAATGTAAACTTTACTGTAGGAATTCATTAGAGGATGTTAAGCAGAATTGTGATCAAATTTACAGTAAAAAATAACTTTTGATACTTATAAAAAATGAATTAGAGGGAGATCTTCATGGACAGAATGAGACAGTTAAAACACTATTTTAGTGAACCACGTGAGATATGAGAGTAAACCTGAATAAAGTGGTTGCAAAAAAAGATGGAGAGGAGACAGATGCAAGATACATTTTGGAGGTAGACATGCCAGAAGTTACTAACAAATTAGATGTAAGGAGTGATGAAAAGTGAACTATCAAAGATAAGTCCAGGATTTCTGGTTTGAGTAACTAATAGCACTTATTTAGATGGTGATAATATGGAGGGAAAGTTTAGTAAAAACACAAGTTCAATTTGGAGGTATTAAGTTTGAGATGTTTATGAGAATTTTGAGTAGAGAGGAGAGACGGAGAGCTGGATTTCAACATATGTATCCCAGAGGAGAAGGCTGGAATGGGATATAAATTTAGTAATCATCAGAATATAGATCACATACAAAGCCATGGGAATGAATAAGATAAACTACAGAGAGATTATGGATATAGAAGAATGGTCCACCGTGAGCTTTAAGGCCATGTTTGTCTTAGGCCTGACAGAGGAGAAGTAAAAAAGGAAGATTTAAAAGGAGTCAGTGAGGTACAAAGAAAACCAGGAGGAAATAGAATATAGAAGCCATGTTTTAAAAGAATTACTGATTGTGTTAAAAGCTGTTGTAAGGTTAAGGTAAAGACACAAAATGGTCTCTCATATTTGGTTAAATGGATAATAGATTCAGTGAAGTAGGTGAGACTGAAGGGGAACAGAGAAATTGAGTGATAACTATAGAGAAATGGGCACTGACCCTACCTTTTGTATGCTAATGAGAATGATCCAGCAGAGAGGGGATATTAGTGACATATAAAGTAAACGAGGAGCTAATTTTGGGAGTAAAATCTTTTAGAAAGTGAGAGGGGATGAGATACAGACCACAAGTAGAGAGATTAATGTTTGGTAAGGGCAGGAACACTTCATGTTTTTAACAAGAGGAAGGCTAGAGAAAAGAGATGTAATTGTAGCTAAGCTACTATATTTGATCTTAAGAAGACGATGGAGTTTACTTTTAATGGTTTCTGTTTTTTTTCAGTGACTTTGGAAAGGAGATCATCATGTAAAAGTGAAGGTAGAGGAGGACATATGGGAAGTTTAAGGTCAGAAGAAAAACTAAAATTCTCCTATCTGGAAATGAAAAAGCTATCCTACTAAGAACAAATAGTACAATTTCTAGACAGTATTGGATGGCAATTTGATTTTTGAGATTATACATTTAAGAAAGTGAAACCAGACTGCCTTCTTGCATGATTTTCTCTGGCAACGTTTAGCTGCCAGAGTTGAGTAGGCAAATAGTTGGTTTAAATCAAGTTTGGAATTTGTCAAAAAAAAAAGGAAGCAAAGAGGGGCAAGTGAGTTGGGGGATATTTGGAAAAAATTATGTAATTAAGGATTTTATGATGTGTTAAGTCTCTCCCTCTTACTTCCACTATTATTAAAGACAAAAAGTACTTTAAAAATATCATTTGGCAAATCCTTTAATTTTGTAACAGGCAAAATAAGATTTAGGCAGGTAAAGCATCTTCCTTAGAATTTCAGATTTAGTCAGTAACAGAGCACGAACTGACACTCAGGTCACATTTTCTAGTTCTTGTTCCTTTCATTATACCATGCTCTTATACTTTTTGCTGTCTTTTAATCTCTCTTCAGTGCTCTTCCTTTAATGTGTAATATGCAAGTACCCTGAGGAAAAACTTGTCTTCAATTTAGTAATTTACATGTCGGGAGCTTAATATCTTTCAAATAACTTTCAGATCCATTATCATTTTTAACCTTCTCAACTATCTTGTTAGGTATTTCAGAGTAGGTCTTTGATTTGTCTCATCTGATTTTTCAGATGAGAAAACTGAGAATGATGATTACTACACTACCATGTTGTACTTGCATTTCAATTATAACTCTTTCTACTGGAGATAAATAAAAGTTAACCTTATGCACGTTGAGGTAAATATGAATTTACAGTATGCTATTTTTATTATGAGCCAGGAATTTCTGTCAGGTAATTGGACAATAGAACAATATGGAGAGTGCCATCATCTGAGCTGGACAACAAAAATAAAAAATTGAGGCAGATTTCAATGATAGAGGTGTAACAAAAAACATACTCCAGGAAAAAAGGGGTTTGAAGGGCAAGATGAAGTAAACTATTTCAGAGCTATGGTGGATGTCCAGCAAAAGTAGTGCCTTTTTAGGAGAAGAGAGAGAAGGCATTCCAGGCAGAGGGAATAATGTGAGAAAAAGTCCAGTAACCAGAGGACCATGTTGCCCCTTGTTTTTTAAAAGATTGAGGACAATGAGTAGGGAGCTGCGGGCAGAAATGGGGGAAGCACACACATTTTTGGAGAAAGGAAAACAATACTACAATTTTAAAAATGGGTCCAAGGGAAGAAAGCCATCAGAATGGTTACTGAAGAAGGCATCATGGATACTGGAGTGCTGGAGCAAGTATCCTGACTGCACTGAGCTGCGTAGGTGAAAAGTTAAAACAACAAATGTGGGTTACTATTTCAAGAAGACTGTTGGTGAGGTAAAGGAGAAGGAGAGAGTAAAAATCTAGAGATAGAAGAGTGGACTGAGAGAAGATATTCTTGTTTACTCTTGGTTTTGCTTTTTAATAAAGGACAAACTTGACCAAGATTCTAGGCAGAGTCTAAACCCAGAGAGGAGGAAATATGAAAAATGTGCAAAGGGATGAGCGGTGGAACAAGAAGGATGTCAGAGGAAGTTGGAGAGGATTGAGTGGGGAAAATACACAAGTGGAGGCATTATCTTCAGGCAAGAAAGAAAGATCATTATTTAGAAGAGAAGGGGGTAAAAATGGGTATGGATAGTGATTATCAAGATAGTTACCTTATCTTTTTCCTTCCACTTGAGTTTGAAAACTTAAGCCATCCTTAGATGACTATGATGAGCCCATGGTAGAGATGTTCACCTTGCTTCCTCAGAGCCTTTCTTCTTGTTCCATCTGTATATGTGGAGCCCCAAATACTTAGTAGAGACCAAAGTGAGTTTCTAAGACCAGTAGCTGGTTTGTTGTATCACTACTATGTTGTTTGACCAGGAGTAGATCCAGCAACAGCATGACAAGCACACTATTATATGTCCTTTAAAAAGATCCAACAGGACTTTAAGATTCATAGCTTTCCAACCTTTCCTTTTATATCTGCACAAATACATTTTTCTCCTTAACTTTCCTGGATCCCACCAGGCTTCCAAAAAGAAGAACTAAAAATACTTCACCTAAAGACACTTTTAGTTTTCAGGTAGTTGTGGCCAAAGCATTTTTAGCTCCTGAAGTGACCTCCTTTGAGTTTAGAAAGAGCATAATACTTGCCAGTGTACATATCTTTTAAACAGTCCTACAACCTTCTGCAAGCACGGACTCGTAGATACAGTTCAAACAAGAAAACCAATTATCTTTAAATTTGACTCCCAGGGGAACTTTGCTTTTTAATTGAGAGATCAATGTTGGACTCTCATCACATCCTGAACTTCCATTCAGTGAGTGCTGACTAACAGTGTGAAATTGGATATTGAAGTATCTGACATGTCACATGGGTCAGGGCGCAGATTCATCTAAGCTTGCCTCCAGAGGCTGCTGAAAGCACCAAGCAATATTTTGGGGAGGGTACAAAGTGAAACTAGTAAGAGAAAATCTATGTTCTAGACTTGGATATCCCCCTGCCCTTGCTGTCTGATATGTCACTTATCTTTACTGAATCTCAATTTTTTAAATCTACTTTGAATAGTGGCAATAATTCCTGCCATGCCAACTTCACAGGTTTGTGGAACTCAAATGAGATGATGTGTGAGAACTCTTTATCAACTAGAAATCTACATGCTCCCTGCTAATATCATATTTGAGGAGCGTGCTAATGATGTTGCTTGTCATAAATATTGACAATAGTTTTGTCTTTAAGTTCAAAGTTAGCTAGACCCCAAAACTGGAAGTAAAACTCTAACTTTTTTACATCATTAAACATAGCCTAAAAACATCTAATTGCCCTTCCCCCAAAGCCTTTGGACAACTTTAAGTGAATTTTACATTCTAATTAAAATTACAACTGTTATAGTTTAGTTTTTATAATTAAATTAAAAGTCCTGTTACATAAGCTGTCAGAGGTAGGTTTTTAAACCAGTTACATTGTCATTTTTCTACCCTTGGTGGAAAGATTGCATCCAGCCTCCCGAGTAAGTTTATTTAATGCTGGTTTTAAATGTTTTATCTGCTTTCCAGGCTGTACAGAAAAGAGTTGTTTTGGAGTAGTAAAATTCTTTGTATTACACTTAGTGAGTTCTCTTCCCCTGTTTCTTTGATGACTGTGTGAACATACTATAATGCTATGTGAGCATAATATAAGACAGAGTGCTTGTTGAAATAAGACCATTGCATCTGTTAACAAAGGTTATCATCATCACTATTTGGTTATGAAGTTCACAAATAATATCAGGTCCCTCCTCTGTGTCAAGCAGTACTCTAAATGCTGGGGATAAAAGGTGAAGGAAGGCTGGGAAGCTGAATCCGTGACTTAGGAGGTCAATGAGTAGTGGAAGTGACAGACAAGTGAACAAAACAATGGAATAGCAGCATGATAAATGCAACAATAGGACTCTGTATAACATGTAAATGTAGTACGGAGAAAGGAGATTGCAGGGGAAGTAGTAGCAGTGAAGGTTTATTGGAAGGACTGTCATTTGGGTTGAGATATCAAATGAGATGATGATGATGTTAATCCTCACCCGAGGATATTTTTCCATTGCTTTCCCCCCCCCCCATTGTTTTTTAAGAGAGGATGGAAGGGAGGGAGGGAAGGAGACAGAGAGAGCAAGAGAGACAGAAAGAGATTGGCTGCTTCCCGCATGTGCCCCAACCAGGGCCAGGGATCAAATCTGCAGCCCTTTGGCAAACAGGCCAATGCTCTAACCACTGAGCCACACTGGCGAGGGCTGGGTTGGGATATTTTGTTTTTGTTTTTCCAAAGTACGTTTCCATCTATTATTTCACTAATCTTTATAATGCAATGAGTTCTAAATGATGAATAAAAATCTTTCAAGCCATTAAGGTGGAAAGTGTTTCCATCACAGGGAATAGCATAAGGAGTGCCACTAACTAAAGGAGTGATAGGAAAGGAGGCTGGAAATATAGGCAGGCACAGAAAATGGAAGACCTTGTACATCATCCTAAGGAGTGGGGACTTTATCCTGAGGTCAAAGAGAACTCATTAAAGGATTTTTAAATAGGGAAGCGGCATAGTCATGTTTGTGTCTTAGACAACTATTTACTTTGGGTGGCTATGCAAATGATAAGTTAGAGGTAAAGAAAGAGACTCAAGATAGGAAGTCCAGTGAGGAGGCTCTTACCTCAATTGAAGAGATAATGGTGGCCATTGGAAAAGAAGAAGAGGCAATGGTTTTAGGCACTAATAACATCACTGTCGTTGTCACTAAGGTCATATTTTCCCTTCATCATCATTCAATTTTATCAGAAGTAATTTGTGGAAAACACTAAGTTTTCTGGGTATTTGCAAAAGTGAATGAAGTATAACCCTGAAGCTTACATGTGACTTGGCTGTTTGATGTCAGCTCACATTTCCTAAATTTCCTGTCATCCAGAGAAATCTATTTAGAATAAAAGTATTTGAAAAGCTTTATATTTTCAGTAAAATATAGTTGTTCTCTAATAACACTTGCTGCATGAATAACAATGAACGAATGAAGGAATAAATGTATGAGTATAATTTGCTAACACAGGTAAGGGTCTGCACTAGGTTTGGTGGATGCAAAGACGTCACAGATATAGCTCTTGGCCTTGAGGGAAATGAAAAAATTCTTTCCGCTGGACAGCTCACCAAAGTGACACCTCCTTCCTAATTGCCAGCTTGTTCGTCACGAATGCTCAGCAGGAAATGTTATTAAAAGAAAATCCAATAAATGTTATGTAATCTTTAATACACAAAGAATACTAACTTGAAGATTACGCAAGGTGTCAGGTCTGATTTTAAGTTCATGAATTTTTCAAAAACTAAGTTTAGTGAGCAATGCATAATTTGTACATGGTGAATAATCAAAACAGTGTAACTGATTCATTCTCCAACCCCAGACCACCAATCCTTCTCCCTAGAGGTGACTACTATAAACTCTTTTTGTAGGTAGTTCAAGAAATTTTGTTTGCCTATACCAACATTTATCTACATTTACATTTTTATCATATTTACACAGAAGTGATTGCACAGTACATAATACTTTTACAGAGCTTTTTAATTTAATATATCTTGGAGATCTTTCTGTATCTGCACAGAGATCTTTCTCATTCATTTTAACATTTGCATAGTGCTCTGGCATGTGGATAAGCCATTGTTTATTTTTGTTACAGAGCTGGTTTTCTAAGAAATAAAACATTATAGGTACAGTGAAAATTCCTTTTGTCCCACCCCCATTTCTCTTGAGCTCCAAAGATATCACCATCCCAAAGTTCAAGTTTGTCCTCCATGTTCAAGTTTTTATCCTTCTACTATATATGTATGTATCCATAAGCAATACCTGGTAACATTTTGTATGTTTTAAATTTTGCACAATGGCATGGGAATTCTTTTCAACTTGCTTTCCCCTCCCTCCTACTTCACGTTTGTTTTATTAGACTTATCTCTATTGTTACACTCACTAATTGATTTGTCTTACTCTTCTTTATACGGAATACTGTGGGTTGCTAGCTTTGTATTTCCTCATAGTTTACTTGCTAACAATAAGAATCCTGCAATTGGAATTAATTTTTTTAGATACTGTCTTTGAGTTTGCACTGGGTGGATTAATAGAAAGATTGATGATTCTTACGAATTGAACACCCGAATTTTTTTGGTCTAGTAAAGGATGAATATTTGTGATAATAAGTTTTAGCTATTGCGAACAGTGTTGCAATGAACGTCCTTGAATTTGTTTATTGTATTTCTTTAAGGTACATAGAAGTTGAATTGCTGGATTGAAGTATATTCATATTTTCATATTTACTAGGTGCTACTAAACTGCCCTCTAAAATGAATTTACAAACACTCATTTCTACAAGTAGTGTATAACTATCCATTTTCTCACATTCTTGCCCACATTTGGTATTAGCAGATGCTTTTATTTGTGGCAATTTGATTGCTATGCAATAGTATCTCTGTGCTAATTTAATTTGTACTTTCCTGATTATTAGTGAGGATAAAAGCATGCTTTCATTTATTTAATGGTCATTCAAGTTTTCTCCTCTCTGCATTTTCCAATAACATTTTGTCTATTGTTAATTTGGAATTATTTTACTAAATGTAGCCTTTTATGTAGTCTGTATCTGTCTGTTATATATTTGTTGCAAATGCCTTCTCCAAGTCTGTCACTTACCTATTAACTTTATTTATTATAATATCTTAAAACATAAAAAGCTAGAGGGCTTTTTCCCTTGATGTGGCCAAACGTATCAATCATTTTCAATTTTTGCTTTCCATGTCTTATTCAAGAAATCATTTCTTACCCTGATATCATAAATACACTATTTTAAATTCTTTTAAAATTTAAAAGTTTTAAAAAACACCTAGTTATTAAATCCATCTGGAATTTATTTGTGTATATGATGCAATGTAGGAAACTAATTTTACTTGTTCCAGTATGAATAATCAATTGTTCCCATATTATTTATTGTATAATCCATCTTTTTCTCTCATGATCTACAATGCCATTTCTGTCATATATCAAGGTTCATTATATTCTCAGATTTGTGACTGGATCTGTCTTTTCTCCAACTGATCTGTTGCCTTTCTCTATACAAATATTACACTGTTTTAATTACTATGGTTTTCTAAGTTTTGATATCTGTAGGAAAATTTCTTCCTATTTGTTCTTCTTCATAATTGTCTTGGATATTCTTGGTCCTTTAATTTTTAATATGAATTTTAGAATCAACTTGTTAAGTTTTATGAAAAATTCTATTGGAACTTTGGAATTGCATTGAATCTATAGATCAATTTTTGAGACTGTGAACATCTTTAAGTTAATAAGTTTTCCTGTATGTAAAAATGGTACACATCTCCCTTTATTAAAGTCTTCTTTTATATCCTTACAATATTTTCCATCAAGAGCATGGGCATCCTTTGTTAGATTTATACTTAGGTACTTAATTGTGCTGCTTTTTACTGTGAATGGTAGGTTTATTTCAGCTTTATTGAGGTATAATTTACAAACAATAAAATTCACAGATTATAACTTAATGAGTTTTGACAAATGTATACAGTTGTGTAATCATCACTACAATGAAGATGTAGAGCATTTCCATCACTCAAAAAGTTCCCTCATGCCCCTTGAAGTGAGTCTCTTCCATTCACACCAGATTCTTGGCAATCACCAATATGTTTCCTGACACAGTAGTTTATCTTTTCGTAGAATTTCATATAAATGGAATTGTGTATTATATAGTCCTTTGTGTTTTTGTGTTTATTATATAGATGTATCACAGTTTGTCCATTTACCAGCTCATGGTTGTTACCGGGTTTTGGCAATAATGAATAAAGCTATTATAAGCATTCACATGGATATGTTTTAATTTCTCTTGGTTAAATTCCTAGAATGGGATTGCTGCATTATATAGTAAGTGTACATTTAACTTTACTTTAAGAAATGCCAATCAGTTTTATAAAGTGGCTATAACATTTTTCATTCCCTCTAGCAATGTATGGAAGATCTAGTAGTTGTCCCACAACCTCAACAACACTAAATATTATCAGGTGTGGTTTTTGTTTTTTTTCATTTTAGCCAGTGAATGGTAACTTTTTAAAATTTATATTTTTGAATTATTTTTTGCTACTGTATATGATTATTGTTGATTTTTAAAGAATGTCTTCTATGTAGTAACAGTGATGAGTTCCTTAAGTAGTTAAGATAACTTGTCTAAAAATTCTCTTTGGCTTTCTTGTAGCCAATCAGATAGTCCATGAATAATGACACTTTCTTCCTTTCCAATTCTTAAATCTATTTCTATTCCTTGTATTACTGAATTGACAATGATCTCTTCAATGTAATATGAAATAGTAATTTGGAAAGCAGGTATCATCATGTTTATGATTAATAAAAATGTTTCTAAAGTCATACATTAATTATAATGTTTATTGTAGGTTTTTGGTAGATATCTTTTGTCAGATTTAACTTTTTCTTCTATTCTTGATTTGTTTAGAGTTGTTTTTTTTCATAGAAAGGTGTTGAATATTCTTTAAATTTTTAATTTATTGAGATGAGCACATATTGTTTTCTCTTTAATCAGCTTAAGTGGTGACTTGTAGTAATGGATTTCCTAAACTTAGGCTATTCTTAAATTCCTGTAATCAAGCCCATTTGATCATATTGCATTATATTTATATATATTTTTTAGTTCAAATAACTAATATTTTAATTAAGACTTTTGAGACTTTTATCAAAAATTAAATTGGCATATAATTTTGGTCTTTCTAACAAGCTTGTCTGATTTTGGTATCGTATCTGGAAGGAATATAGTAGGAAGGAATTAAAAGCAGGCTCAATGAAGAAGACAGAATAAGTGAATTAGAAGATAAGGTAGAAAAAAACAGTCAATCAGAGCAGCAAGAAGAAAGAACACTTAAAAGCACGAGGATGGTTTAATGGAACTTTGGGACAACATAAAAAGAAACAATATACCCATCATAGGGGTGGAAGGTTTTACTAACCTCATAAAATGAATTAGGTAGCTTTTCTTCTTTTTCTGTTGTCTGTAGTATTTCATATGATGTAGAGATTGTTCTTTGATAGTTTGATAAAACTCACTTGCTAAAGAATATAGGACTGGTGCGTTTGGTAGCAGAGGGATTGGCTACTGATTGAATTTGTTCAGTGTCTAATGGCCTATTCATGTTTTCAATTTCTTCTTGAATAAAATTTTGTTGATTTGTATTTTTCTACAGAATTGTATATTCCATCAAAGATTTCATGTTTATTGGTATAAAATATCTCATAGCACACACTTATTATTTTAAAAATTTGAAGTATTTATTTAGTAATGTCCCCAATTTTATTGCTAAGAATGGTTATTTGGTTTTTATTCTTTTGTATTTATTCAATCTTATCAGAATGTTGCCTATTTTATTTTTCTTTCCTATTTCATTAATTTGTTTGGGTATTTAGTTCCCCTCTTTTACCTTATCCTGGTTAGTTTCATGGTTCTTTTCTATCTTCTTGAGTTGAATGCTTAACATACTAATATTCAGTTATTTTGTTTCATATCACATGCATTTTCTTATGAGTGTCACATTGTTACACATTATAATTTGATATCATTTGGTAATAATTTAATTTGTATTAAAATATTTCTTTATTCCATTTAGAAAGGGTTTTTCTTCAAATGTGTTGCATTTCCTTGGATATTATTTATTAACTTCTATTTTACTATTTTATTGCATTTAAAGAGAATGTTATTAATATGATATTGTTCATTTGGAATTTGAGGCTTCTTTTGATACTCAATTTGTATTTTAGTTTTGTGAATATTTAGAATGTGATCCACAGCTACAGATACAAAAATTGACTATGGGTAAGAAAGTGGGTTTCAAGTAGCTGAATCTACTATAAATTTGAGAGACCAGGTTTACCAGAAAGGGAAAAAAATTGAAAACCTTCGACTCTGTGGGTTAAGAGAGAGGATGGTATCTTGCCTTCTTTGAAACAGTGTAATGTAGTTGAAAGGGAGTTTCAGAGTCACACAGTCCTGAGTTAAAATCCAAGTTCTACTGCATACAAGCTATGTGATCTTGAGCAAATCACTAAACCTCTCAGGACCTCAGTTTCTTCATCTACAAAATGAAGATAATAATACTTGACTTTTAGAGTTTTCAATAGGAGGATGTAAGGCATAACCTATTTAAAAATTAAAAATAACGCCTGAGGCATGGTGGGTGGTAAAAAATATGTCACCTCCCTCTCCTTCCCTTCTCTTTCTCTATCCTTTTTTTTTTTTTTTTTTTTACCATGTTGAACTTCATGGAACTCTGGGTTTAGGAAGGGAGAAGAAATGTGAGGCCTTCTTGAGAATGTTTCCAAATGTTTCCTTTATATCTTTGTTCCTCAGACTGTAGATAATGGGATTGAACATGGGGAGGACCACTATGTAGAATACAGAGAACAGCCTGTCCTTGACTTGGAAATATTCAGAGGATGGGCGCAAGTAAATGAACACTGTGGTTCCATAGTACAGGCTGATAGCAGTCAGTTGTGAAGCGCAAATGGAGAATGTTTTGTGTTTTCCCTGCACTGAGGGGATTCTGATGATAGTCAAGAAGACACATGTGTAGGAGACCAGGATGATTGTCAGGGACACGAACACATTAAAGCCACCACAGGCAAAGAGAAGCTGGAGAACCTGTGTGTCAAAGCAGGAGAGTTTTAAAAAGGGAGGAATGTCACAGAAGTAGTGAATGAGAACATGGGACTTTCAGAAGATCAGATGAGGGGTTATGCTAGTGAGGAACACCATGTTCATCAGGCACACTGCATAGCTGGCAGTCACTAGCTGCAAACAGAGCCTTGGGGACATTGTAATATGGCAGAGCAGTGGGTTACAGATGGCCACATAGCAATCATAAGTCATGGAGGCCAAGAGGAAGAATGCAGTGATATCAAAGATCAAAAAGCAGCTTATCCGGACACAACCAGAGAAGGAAATATTTTGGCAACCAGAGAAAAACCCAAATACCATTTTTGGGACTATGACTCTGACTCCATACTCCCATATATTTATTCCTCATTTTATGATGCATCATATCACCTTGTTTACTCAACTCTTTACTCTGATTATAAAATATAAATTACTTTTAAATATCATAGAATTATTTAATTAGTTTTATATGGTCAATAAAGTCTCTGGGTGCTACTAAGTGTTCTAATAAAATACTCTCATACCCGAGATGTATGTGGTGGCCAGCTGCTTTGTACCATACTTGTCCAATTTTTAAAAATCAAACCAGGTTTGAATAGTGGAAGACTTGTTTCTATACATCTGTTTTATTTTAAATATTTATTAAGCATATATCATGTGCCTGTCATTGTGCTAGGAACTAGGAATAGAAAATCAATAGTAAATTAATAATATTCCCTACATACACTTAAATCCCTCTCTCCAATACATGCGCATATGTGAGTGTGCTTACACACATACATACACAGTCTTTTATTTGAGAGGCAAAATTAGCCTCAGTCTCTTTTGGTGCTGGCTCATTAGCAGCTTTTATAGAAAATATTAAGTTGTTATGCATTTTAAAGGGCAAGGTATTGACTTTAAAGCAAGAAAATTATTTTAAAAGTAGACTTTATAGACAAGTATCTTGTGGGAGGTTCATTTAATTCTGTTGTTTGACTATGAATAACTTTGTAGCTATTTTAAGTAGAAAAATTAATCTTTTTTTCAAGTTAAATTGTGGTGCATTAGGTGATATTTGAACTAGTTTATGAGCTTCTGCTATGGCATGATGGGCTGACTCCACGTATTGAAAAACACTGTCCCAGATTTAATTATCTTGGGGCATCACCACTGCAAAGGATAAAATGAGACATTTTGTTCATCACGACTGCTGCCTTTGCTGAAATGGAGGTTATGAAATAACAACTTAAAGGCTAACTCATTAATGCTCAGGGATGAGTGAGGTAATGTGCCAGCAGACCAAATTGGTGCCCAAATGCTTTCAGCTAGAGACCTGTGTCTTTCTTGTGATATATTAATGGGGATGTCTTTATCCATTGTCACTGCCTGTAGACATTTGAATAACGTTGATGAAAAACTTTATGGGTACTCAGCCCTGTACACTATGAATTCCTCAAATTCCAAAGATCTCTCAGTGACTAGAAGCAAAATTCTGATTGTTCCATAAAGTGCCTAATTTATTTGGTTTCAAATAATGGCATCAGTTCAGTCAGTCCCTGCATTTTTTCTCATAGGTGTTTATTAGTGAGCACTGCACCATCCCTAACCGTTTGGTGGAGGCGATGGAATAAATGAGTTCTCCATGTTGTGAAGGCAATGGATTTATGCCTAGCTGAGAGCATTCCTGTCCTCTTAATGTCAAAGCAGGTGACCTTTCTCCATCTATGCCATGCATTTCAGAAGGACATGAGGAACAAGCTTGATAATACCCAAATGTGTTTCACTTTTTTGTATTATTATATTGATGGCCTGGGGGAGGAGTCACCTATCATGGTGACATAAAATAGGGGATGTCATGTCACCTGTCTCCAGTGAATGAGTGCAGGGGATCCATCTTCATGGAGCCTGAAATATGGAGGGTTTTATTTTCCTCCTTGAAATGAGTGTCCTCCTTTAGTTATGATATCATCCTGGCCATTTGCTTTTCCAGATGAAAATTTCTCTAACTTCTTCCTGGCTTCTGAATGTTCATTGTGTTGCTTAAAAGTTAGTTTCATGCTACATATTTTTAAGAAATTTATCGAGTCAGTCAGTACAAGGAATTGTTCTAAATTCAATCACAAAATTTTGTATTATAATTACAACAGCCATATGAGGTAGGTACTATATTTATTTTTATTTTACAGATGAATAAAATGAAGCACAGAAAAAGTATAATTTCTCCAGGATCACACAGATGATATGTAACCAAGGCAGGAATGTTGCACAGGTTCCTCTGACTCTACAATCTATCAATTGTTGTTCTTTCTCCCATAGCACATTGAAATAATCTTTTAAAAAACTTATTTGCTAATCATTTCAACCCCTTTCTTTAAAACTAAAGATTCTTAACTTTAGTTTCACATTAAAATCACCTGAGGCCTTAAAAATATACCATACCCCATTCCCATTGTCAAATTCTTATCTGATTCATGTAAGGTGGCACAAGGGCATTTATCCGTATCTTTTAAAAGCTTACCAGGTGACTCTACTGTATGGCCAGAGTTGAAAACTAAAAATCTATATTTGTGCTGAGTTCCTTTTCCTGTTTACAAGTAGCATACTAGTTCCCCGATTCCTCACAGAGTCTGGGAAAGAATTTAGAGCTTCCACTCAATATAGCAATCCAGAGAAGTTCTTTGCACAATGGTTAGGGATCTCTCAAGTGCCTCCTAATCTGCAAGAGTATTGGCCATCAAAAAATGGTGAAGTACAATCTTGTACAAACCCAAGGAATCTTATGGAATAAAAGGCATTTTTTAAAATGTTATCTCCTTCTCTAGTTGTTACTGGTATATTTCTTTTTTTTTAAATTTATCTTTATTGTTGAAAGTATCACAGATGTCCCCTTTTTTCCCCATTGACCCCTTCTACCCGCCACCCAAAGCCTTAACCACACTATTGTCTGTATCAATATAAATTCCTTGATTAATCTCTCCCCCGCTCACCCATTCCCACCTTCCCTCTGAGGTTCGTCAGTCTGATCCATGCTTCAATGTCACTAAATCTATTTTTTTCATCAGTATATTATGTTCTTTAGATTCCACACATAAGTGAGATTATGAGATATTTGTCTTTCTCTGGCTTATTTCTCTTAGCATAATATTCTCCAGGTCCATCCATACTGTCTGAAAGGGTAAGAGATCCTTCTTCTTTACAGCTGCATAGTATTCCATGCTATAAATGTCCCACAGCTTTTTTGTCCACTCATCTACTGATGAGCACTTGGGCTGTTTCCAGATCCTAGCTATTGTAAACTGTGCTGCCATGAACATAGGGGTGCATATATTCTTTCTGATTAGTGTTTCAGGATTCTTAGGATATATTCTTAGAAGTGGGATCACTGGGTCAAATGGCAGTTCCATTTTTAATTTTTTGAGGAACATCCATACTGTTTTCCATAGTGGCTGTACAAGTCTGCATTCCCACCAGCAGTGTACCAGGGTCCCCCTTTCCCCACATCCTCACCAGCACATGTCATTTGTTGATTTGTTGATGGCAGCCATTCTAACAGGTGTGAAGTGATACCTCATTGTGGTTCTAATTTGCATCTTTCTGATGATTAACTACATTCAGCATTTTCTCATATGTCCCTTGACCATCTGTATGTCCTCTTTGGAGAAGTGTCTATTCAGGTCCTTTGGTCATTTTTTAATTAGGTTGTTTGTCTTCCTGTTGTTGAATTGTATGAGTTCTTCGTATATTTTGGAAATTAGCCCCTTATCAGATGTATCATTGGCAAACATGTTCTCCTATACAGTGTTTTTGTTTTTGTTTTTTTGTATTTTGCAGATGATTTCTTTTGCTGTGCAGAAGCCTTTTGGTTTGATGTAGTCCCATTTGTTTATTTATTTGTTTGTTTTGTTTCTCTTGCTCTAGGAGATGTATTGGTGAAAATTCCCCTAGGTGAGGTATAACTTTACTACCTATGTTTTCTTCTAGGATTTTTATGGTTTCACTACTTACATTTAAGCCTTTTTTCCATTTTGAATTTATTCTTGTATATGGAGTAAGTTGGTGATCTAGTTTCATTTTTTTGCATGTACCTGTCCAATTTTCTCAACACTATTTATTGAAGAGACTGTCTTTACTTCATTATATGCTCTTTCCTCCTTTGTCAAATATTAATTGACCATAATGGCATGGGTCTATTTCTGGGGTCTCTGTTCTTTTCCATTGATCTATATGTCTGTTGTAACAATACCAGGCTGTTTTGATTACAATGGCTTTATAGTGTAGTTTGATATCTAGTAAAGTGATTAAAAGGCATTTTAAGAATTACCATAAATGCCATCTTTATCCCTTCTCCACAAGCAGATCTGAAGAGACACATTCTATATCACAATTTCCAAAAACTTGAGGTATCTTCATTGAGGGGTGTCCTTTCTCTTTCTTTTATACACAAACTTTATTGAACTCCTATACGAACCAGGAACTTTTAGTGGTTCTCAATTAGAGAGATACTTCTGTTATAAAGGGCATTCAGAATTGTGTAGACAACTGTGAAAAGTAACTGTGAAGAAATACTGATATTAAGTCATAGGTCACCAGGTATGCTAAATATTCTATAATGCTCAGAAGAGTGTTGTGCAATTCTCATAGCAAGTACCTTCTCACTCCACCTTCACCCCCTCAAGGGGGACAAATTGTGAAGGAAATAAATAAATAAATAGCTAATAAAAATGAATAAAAATGAATTCAGATTAAAAAAGTAAAATAAATGTTTAGACTTTAAAAAAATGAATCTTGTCACTCCAAATATCAATAACATATTTATTGAGAAATATTAACATATAATCCATATCTGGTATATGACTTCTTGCCTCTTCAAGACAATAGCTATAACCACCATCATCTGTTCCTGCTGAAGTTTTTTAAAGGACTTTTAAGTCAGTTGATTTGTCAATTAACGACTATCAAGCCCTTAGTGAACACTGAGGATTTAACAGGCATTATGTAAAAGGAAGATACTTCTTTAACTTTGGAGAGCTCACATTCTAATTGGTGAATAATATTTGAAAACAACTTGGTTTAAATTCTGGCTTAAAAATGTTATTTTTGTGTGATCTTGGACATAGTACTCAACATCTATATGTCAGTTTTGTAATCTGTAAAGTGATATGTGAAATAAGTAAATATTTGTCTTGGGAAACTACTAAAAACAGTAAATTAACCAAAATCAAGCAAAAGGAAGGGAATAATAAAGAGTATAAATCAATGAATGTTTTTACAAAGAACAAGAAAATTAATAGAAACAAAACTGGTTCTTTGTAAAGATTAATAAAACTTACAATTCTCTAGCAAGTCTGAGAAGAAAAAAGAGGGAAAAGACAAATTGCCAAATCAGGAATGAAACAGGGGATATCACTACAGGCCTTACAGACAATAGGAAAATAATGTGAACATTCTACACACAGAAATTCAACAATTTAGATGTCACCAATTCCTCAAAAGCCAAATTAAAAAAACTCACTACAAATTATAAAAATAACTTGAATAATCTTTTAACTATTATAGAAACTGATTTCATAGTTAAAATCTTCTGGGAAATATATCTCCAGGTTCAAAGAGTTTCTTTTTAAAATAAATTATCTTTATTGTTGAAAGTTCTACAGATATCTCTCCCTCCATAGATCCCCTCCCCCATCCTCCCACCCTCTCCCAAGCCTTTGCCATACTATTGTCTGTGTCAATGGGTTATGCATATAAGTTCTTTGGTTAATCTCTTCCCACCTCCTGTTTCCTTCTGCTGTACATCAGTCTGTTGCATGCTTCAATGTCTCTGGGTCTATTTTGTTCATCAGTTTATTTTGTTCATTACATTCCACATAAAAGTGAGATCATGTGATATTTATCTTTCTCTGCCTGGCTTATTTCACTTCTCATAATATTCTTCAGGTCCCTTTGTGCTGCCTCAAAGGGTAAGAGATCCTTTTTTGACAGCTGTATAGTATTCCATGGTCATCATAGGCCATTGATGCCAAGAGAAAGAACTCTGTGATACACAAGATGCTGAAGAATCTCACCTGTGCTTCAAGACCTTAGAAAGAGAAGGGCAGTCCTGTGCTTAGAACACATCTTTGCTAGGACTCTGAGAATGAAGAAAGTGAATGACAGAAATCTATGCAGAACAGACAGATAAATTGAGACTGACCTCCAAGAATATGACCATTACCAGGTTGTCCATCATGAATGATGATAGTACACAAGAAAATGAACAGTCCAAAGAGAGAGGGTTAAACTAAAGGTAATGCTGGGAAGAATCAATTTTCCTTTGGAGAAATAATTATGTCACTACACTGGGATTTATCTTCCATGGTTTCCAAAAGGCATCTAGGACAGAACTCCTGAAGCACAGATTCAGGGATCTGGACAAAAATCTAGTCTGAGAGATCTTCTGGGTCAGTACCTTGTCTTCAGGTTGGTGAGGGGCTCAACTTGTGTTTTTCAATGCTAACTCTTGTCTCTGTTCAGTCTTGATGATCTTTTATGACATAAGACTGTTTAAGATCCACATTTATGGATAATTTTAAATTCCTTCTGGGAAGGGCTGGTCAACAAAATATAAGAAATGATAGTGAAATTGAGGGAAGCTGGGAGAAGAAAGTTGCAGAACCCAGGAGACTGTAAAGAGACCAGATATACTGCATTATTCACTCTTGCCTTTCTTCCTTGCTGTAACTTCCATCTTGGAATAGATAGCAGAAAGGGGGTCATATCTGGAGCCCAATCTTGCTGTAGGTTTCACTTAATAGTCCAAACTCAAAGGATAAGAACCTCCAGAATCAATTTTGTTTGTTTTCCAGTCATAAAGCACAGTTCTCACTCTGCCACTTCCTTCTCAGTATACTTAGATGTCTTCTCATTCTTACTAGGTCAAGTTCCAATTTCAAGGCTCTCTTTTCACAACCCTTTTCCAATTATTTCCAGCCTTGGTTTTTACTGTCCACATTTACAAACCTTACAGTGGGGATTTCAGCCAGTAAGAATTGCATTGTCTCTATGGCTGAAGTGCAAAATTAATAAAACATGAGGGATAAAAGACACCACCATCTCGACCCTGTTACTAAGTTCCTAAGGTAAGTATTGGGGAGCAGAGACTGAGGAGAAAATAAAAGACCAGAATGCTGACTGATAATACAACCTCTTGTTGATCATACTGAGACATTGGGCATATATTTGTGCCACAATGGGTATGCATGGGAATGTGTGGATTTTTTTTTAACTTAACTATTAAGGATATTTCAACTTCACAATCTTTTAAAATCCATTTCAGCTTCTCTGCCTTTATGCTCACAAATCTGCTTCTGTGTTTTTCTTTACCTTCCTGTCAGCAGTCTGAAGTTCTCCTTTAAGTTCCAGCTCAAAATGGTCTCCTTCAAAGGAATCTTCTCTGATTATTGTTTTCTCTGTATACATATTTTCCCTCCCTTATTGTTTCTAGAATTTATTAACAATCATACATATATTGCGACCATGAGTAACTGAATTCAGCCTCCCAATTAAATCCCAAGCCTTTCAAGACAATCTCCCATGGCCCCTTTCATTTTTTATCCATGCAATTTCATTCTCAAAATTTTATATCCTCTTTGAATGCATAACTCCATTCCCTCTAAGAGATTCTACTTCTCTCACCATTCTTCATCAGTCTTTTTTGCTATCTCTTCTTCTACACAAATTTTAATGGGTAGGTTTCTTTTATTCACTCATTTAAATGATAATTTAAGTTACAATTACAATTATTGCACACCTACTATATATCATGACACAGTCTATGATATTATTCATTATTTTCCTTCCCTTTCCTCCCTTCCCCTTTACCTTCCTTTACCTCAAGTCATACCCTTCCTGCCCTTCCTTTTTTATTCTCCTCTTCTCTCCTCTCTTTCACCTTTCCTCTCCTCTCCTGCATGCTTTCCAAAACAGACTCAGTCTCACTCTTCTCTTATAGCTTCAACCAACTTGGAAGAGCTGATGATCCTAAATCCCTAGCTTTAACCCAATGTTTCTCTTCAACTTCAGTCCTGTTTGTAGCTGCTTACTGGACATTCTCTCTTGGGTATCACAGAGTCACCTTAAGACTAATGTATACCAAACCAAATATTTTCTACTTCCTTTGATTTGGTCTTCTTCCTATATCCCTCATTTCCATTCATCACCTAATGATTTACAGGATCATTGGCTTCCATGTGTTTATGCCTTATATCAGGTCAGTCACAAAGTCTTACTGATTTAAATTTCCAAAAAGTTCTCACATCTGTGTAACCCCATCTTTGTATGTCTCTGCTCTTATTGCTTTAGTTCTGGCCCTTGTCTTTTCTTACATGGGCTATTGTAATAGCAACTTTAATTATCTTTCTTCCCAGGCCACCCCCCCCCCCAGTCCATCCTCCACCTGCTCCTAGAGTTACCTTGCTAAATGGATTTAGCAAGATAAATCCTCTGCTTTGGAAATGTTTATAATTCTCTATTGTAAACAGTATAAAGTCCACCCAATTTGGCATAGTATTTTCAGGCTGACACAATCTGGGCCAAAATCAGTTTTCCAGAATTACTTCCCATCATTCTTTCCATGTGCCCTACACTTCAGCTCCACTTAAGCTATAGTTTTCCAGCACATGAAATTAAAACATAATGTGAAATCTTCTATTTTATTCCTGATTGCATTTAAAAAATATATTTATAAGCATCTTGAAGGTAAGGTCTATGTATTATTCATTTTTGTAGCCCCAGTGCTTGCCATAAGTAGGCCTCAATTAATATCACATAAATTCATGAATAAATGATAACTTGAGTTTGAATTTTATTTCTGCCATTCCTTACCAACATGACTTTTGGCCTGTTATCTAAGCTTTCTGAGCCTTAGTTTCCTCATCTGTAAACTGGGCATAGTAACAATTGCCACCCAGTTCTATAGATTTTTGAAAGGAGTTCTCATGTCCCCTTTATGTCCTTTAATGTTTAGATTAAAGCTTTACTGTGGCTTTGGCAGACAGTGGCAGATGAAACAAGGAGAGGGCTATGAAGCCAAATATTGAGCAGCAGCTGCAGAGGGTCTGCCTCCCAGCTGCTGCCCAGGCTCTTGGGAACTTTGCTTTGTTAACCCTTTGGATCTAGTTCTTGAGAACCCTATGGATTATCCAGCCTTTAACTCTTAGCTTCTTGATTTCTGGGTAACCAACACAGATCATTAACCAACTTACTTCATCTTTCCTAGAAGACCACTGATTAGACACAACACACTCACCCATGTCTCAGATGAAATGACTAAGCTTGGTGGATCTCTTGAAGACTTGTTTCTCTTTCAGTTAACACAATGCTCCAGGTATGGCTTGACCTATATAAAAAACTAGTAAACTTAAACTTTGTTTCTGTGGGGTTTTTTTTGACATTCATATTCTGTTCTTGGTAGCTCAACTTGTATGATTTTATTTAGCAACTGTGTCACACCCTTGCCTCACATCAGCCCATAAGCAAGTGAAAAACTCCAGGGCATTTTCACACCAATTGCTGACATGACAAATCATCCTGTATTTGCTTAGTTGGTGTTTTAAATCTTGAAAGAAAACTATGAAATTATTAATTTCCACTCATCGTTCAACTCTCTTGATAATTATTAGTATCGCGATTTTGTTATCTACCTTTTCAGCTCCCTTCGATGTACTCCTGTCTTATACACAGTTTTTAGTCATCTGCCCATTTGACTAACCATTTGTCTTTTTTTATCCATGTAATCTATATTTTTTTCTTCATTTTTTTTTTTTTTTTATTGCAGGAAAGTGCACATAACTTAAATTTTACCATTTTAACCATTTCAATGTATACAGCTTACTGGTATTGCCAACTTTTTATGTTGAAAATTTTCAAACCTATCAAGAGGATCAATAAATGCCCATATACTCTTCACCTAGAGTAACTCTTCCCTAACATTTTTGCTTTCTCCCTCCCTCTCTCTTTCTCTCGCTCCACATATATACATGTATATGACAAACTACAAATCAAGATCACCAGAACCTGACCATGCTTGCACCTGATCTTTAACTTGTCAGCCTCTAGAACTGTGAGAAATAAATTTCTATTGTTTAAGCTACCTAGTTTATGGTATCTTATTAGAGCAGTCTAAATTGAATAAGACAGAAATATATATAATATATAAGTTTATATGTATATATAGTGAGTACTTACTGCAGTTATATATGCCCAACACTAAAAATTAATGAAACATGGTTTGAGTCTTTATGCAGTGCATAATGTGCTTTGGGAAGGTGACAATTCATTTTTTAACATATCATAACATTACTGGGTTTTATTTCACCCAGACTATTGCAGTAGCTCTCTGTCCCTCAATGGCCTGCCTTGGCCTTCCTGAAACCACAATGTATCCTCCATACTATCATCAAGTGATCTTTTAGAAACTCTACACTCATTTTCTCAGCCCCTCATGCACCTTAAGAACATGTAGGGACAATAAAAATGCCAAAATCTTGGCTTCAACACAGATCAATTAAGTAAGAGTCTCATGGGTAGGGCCTGGGTATCCATATTTTTGAAGATCTCCAGATGATTCAGATGATTCTGGGGTTGACAACAACTGCTGTAGGCTAATTATGCCTCTCCTCTATTTGAAACTACCCGCTTGTGGTCTCCTCCAACCAAGCCCCTTTGCATGGCCACAATAACTTCTATGATCTGGCCTGGAATTCATCTCCTGACACTTCATGTCACTCTTCATAATCCTATGAATATATTCTCTAAATAAGCTGTGTTGCTTTATAATTTTGTATCTTTTCATGCATTGTATTTCCTTCATGGAATATCCTTATCTGTCTATCAAGTATTATTCATCCTTCAAAACTTAAATGATGCCTGTCTCTCCAGAAAGTTTATCCTGAAATTGTTGTCTCTGCAGCTGGCAAAAAAATATTGTTACTTAGTATAAAAAAATGACTTGTAAACATTTATTTACACATCTCTCCGCTACTCAACTGTGAAGTGATTGAGAGCTTCTTTACCTCTGTATCACCAAAAACTTAGTCACTAGATATGACAGTTAGTAAATTCTTAATGTGTATTTGTGGACTGAGCTGATGAATGAATAAATAAATTTTAAAAAATATTTCAACATTCTTAAGACGGGAAAATGAAGAAGAAAGAATGAGGCAGAATCAAAAGAAGGGATATGTCAACTGAAGGCACTCAGTGAGAGGATCTCTGACATTGGGAAGAAGGGATTTTGTCTGGGGAAAACTAGTCTGTGCTAGGAAGGATAACTAATTCCATATGGACAGGCAGCCAAGAACAGGCTGTGACCAAAGTGTTGATGGATGACAGCTGGAAATATGGCTTGTGAACCAACTAAAAATGATACATCAATCTAGCTGCAAAATAAATCATTGGGACTCCAAAGGCTTTGGTTCACTTTAAAATCTCACTCTACGTAAACATGTAATAAGAACACTTCAAATTGTTGTAATATTTTACTACATTATACTTTGTCCATTCAAATACACAATCTCATTTAGACTTCCCAATAACACTATAAAGACAGCATTATCAACCCTGTTTTAGAATGGAGAAACTGAGGCTCTGAAAAATTCAGTAATTAACCCAAGGTCACACAAATGATGAGTGGTAGAGTCAGAATACAAATAGATCTTGAGATAATAAAGGGAGAAGAAATAGGATAATTAAAAAAATGGGGAGGGGGCAGAATAAAGAAAGAAATCCACAATGTATACTTTAAATTTTATTCTGAGGTCTATTAACTTCAAATTTGTTGATATTTTCTCAGTGATAGAAAAGAGATTGGGTCAGAGAAGAGGATGCTTTTAGGCTAAGAGTAACTGACCATCGATGATGCACCAGATATAGTACAAGACACTTTACATTTAATATCAATGATCTCCTTATATGGTAGATACTATTATCCACAGCTTAAAAATGGTGAAATTTAGACACAGGAAGTTTAAGTAATTAGCTTAAAGGTCTGTAAAAACTGTGGGGGAAACTTTGAAACATGTTCTGTTTGACTCTAAAACCAGTGCTATTTAGATAACATAGTTAATTCCTATATGTTGGTTACATTTAAGAAAAATGTTTTAAGAAAGTATTATTTGGAATGTCTATTATCCTTTTTATGATTTATACAGTGACTTTATTTATTTATTTTTTATTTTTCCCTATCGCTATTTATCACCTCTATGTTCTCTTCCCCCCTCCATCTCCTGTCCCCACAATCACCATACTGTTAAAGTAAGACACAAAGTCAGGGAAAGAAGAAAACAGTGTTCTGAGCAGGGCAGAAGTAATCATGAAAGTCAACCTGGAGGAAAAGTAAGACTTGAGTCTTAAAGGAAGGATAAAATTTGTAGCACTAGCTAAGCAAGAAAGGGCGTTCCAAGAAAGGATAACAACATGGATAAAGATACTAAAGAGAGTAGCATCTGCTGGAGAGTCATTAAAGAATCCAAGAATCATAGGTGTAATAGATTGCTACCATATAAGAAATTCAGTATGTCCTAAACTTCAGAGTTTGAGGAATACATTTGCCCCTTGAAATTTTTGAGTTTGGGGGCATTTGCATTCCTGGATACTAACATTAACTGAGGGCCTTTCTGGTACAAGGAAATTGAATTGCTGATTGCTGGACTGTGTTATGAAAGGGAGCAAGCCACTGATTATCATCAGTTCCCTGCAGAGCCCCATGGCACAACAGTGATAAATGGCAAATAGACCTTGAGATAAGAACAAGAGAAGAAATGAGAAATGAGATAAGCACACTTTCAAAAAAGACCCTGAATAGGTATCTTTTATGGATTAGGTTTTTATTGAAAAAGTAATGCATGCACTTCATACCAAAAGTTTCAAAAAGTACAAAAGGGTATAACAATGAAAGCCAGTCTACTTCTGCACATACAAACAAAAGTATATACATATTTTTTTATCAAAAAAGGCTGGACAATATATCCGCCACTGTGAATCTTACTTTTTCATTAATCTCAACAGATTAAACTTCAAAATCATTACATTTTAGTACATGCAGATTGCTTTTATTTCTCTGACTAAATATTATTTCATTATATGAATACACACTAATATATTTATTCCATCTTCTAATAGTGGACATTTAGCTTCATTCCAATTTTTCATTGGTACAAACAATGTTGCAATGAATATCCTTGTATATGTATACTTCTGCATTCTTGTGCAAATCTTTTTAATAAAATAAACTTCTAATATGGGAATTTTTGAATGAAAGAGAAATGCATTTTTCATATTCATAGGTACTGAAATTATGCCTTCCAAAGAGGTTGCAACAATTTAATCTTACAAGTTATGACATGCCCACCTCTTTATCTTCACTAACACAAGGCATTGTTTAATTTTTGATCTTTTCCTGTATGATGGAGGTTTGAAATGATGTTTCATTATTGTTTTTATTTATGTTGCTTTAATTATTAATAAAGGTAAACATTTTTTGTTTGTTTTATTGGCTCTGTGTAGTTGATTTTCAATGAACTATTTATGGCCTTTATTCATTTTTCTATTTATGCTTTTGCTCTTCTACCTACAGATTTGTAAGAAATCTTTGCATATTAAATAATAGTCCACTCTGGGTCAAATCTATTAAAGATGTTTTTCTAAATTGTTTTTCAGTTGTGTTAATTATATTTTATGCAAAAAAAATCAAATTTTTTGTTGTAACCCTGAAAATAACAATATTTCATATAAATTGTAATAAAAAAATAAACACAATAGCTTTATAACAAAGTTATTGAAGAAAGAAAAATAAAATTAAAAAATTTTGTATTTAGTTATAGTTATTAGACTTTTTGTTTTCTGGCCTTTGCATCTTCCTTAGAAAGGTCTTTTCCACATCAAGATTGCCCATAATTTTTTCATGTTTCTCTTGGTATTTTTGCTATTGCCTCTTTCATTTGACTCCTTGATACTTCTGGAACTTATTTTGGGGTAAGAAGTTGGGCAATCTCTATTCCATGGCATTAGTTTATCTACTCATGCACTAGAGTCAAACGCATTTAATCAGTATAAATTTATAATATTTTTAAATATATGGTAAAGGAAGTGTCTTTCAACACCACCCCTACTTCCTGCCACTTTTCTCTTTTAAATTTTCCTGGCTATTCTTACACTTAATTTATAGATAGACAGAGAGATAGATATAGATACAGATAATGTATGTGTATATAGAGATTACACATTGTTAATCAAAGACACTGATAGCTATTGTCTCAATATTGCAAGTGTACTTTAGAACTTTCATTTTTAGAGTCATTCACACACACACACACAAAACAAAAACATATAAATAATACATTTAAAAATAAAATAGAGATGAAATCCTGGGGATAATTATAATAAATCAAGAGAAGAGTTGCCAGATTGGCAAATAAAAATATAGGATGTCTTGTTAAATTTGAATTTCAGACAATGATTTTCTTTTTAGTGTGTGTCCTAATTTTTTCACAGGACACACTTATCTTAAAAGTACTTTGGACTTATCTGAACATTAAATTTTACTGAGCATTTTCTGTTCCATAGATAATTCTAACCAACAGGAAAATGAGGAGTAGCTTTAAAGTACAAAATAAAGTTGTATGGATTGATGAATAAACACTTTCTTGTCAGTGGGAAGCCCTTAATACAGGCACTTAGACATTGGCTAGAGCCAAGAAATTACAATTCTGGGGTGCAAATTAAATGAGCTTGTTTTGTCTTCTGGGCTTTGGCTTGAAAAATGAAACCTCTTAAGTAAAATGCAAGGGGCTCAATGGATTTGAAGGGTTTTTGGCTTTCCAGCTCTGCTGTAAAAGAAAAATCAGTTAAATAGAAATTGAAAATTAAGATTCTGTTTATATTTGTGTCATACTATAAAGACACTTGATATATAGGCTTTCTCTTAAGATTAGTGTTTTGGATTCAAGTTATTGGGAAAGCTCTCAAGTTGATTTTATCATTTGGAGTAGGTGGGGAAATGTCACTCTTATTAATCACTTCAGATAATAAGTTTAAGTGGAATTCTTTGTGATTAAGTCTTTTATTTTTTAAGTAGCCAGGTGATTTGAATCTGAAATTTAGATGTTCTCTAATTCATGAATATTTTCTTACCTAGTTTTTTCTTGAGAATTACCTTTACTTTTGAAACAAGCCCCTGTACTTGTTGCTGGGGTATATCAAAATAAGCATTGTCTCTCGAGTTAGACCTGGATTCAAGTCTTAGATCTGCCTCGTAGTAGCTCTTTGCTGTAAGTTTATAGTAAATGGCTTAACACCTTTAAACCTCAGTTTCCTATTCTATAAAATAGGCATCATAGTTCCTATTTCATAGGGATTAAGAATTAAAGGAGATCCTGGCTGGTGTGGTTCAGTTGGTTGAAGCATTGTCCCATGCACTGGAAGGTTGCAGCTTCGATTCATGGTCAGAACACATACCCAGGTTTTGGGTTCGATCCCCAGTTGGGGTGCCTACAGGAGGCAACCAATTGATGTATCTCTGTTATATCAAGAGAAACATCTATTGTTTTTTTCTCCCTCTCCCCTTCCTCTGTATCTCTTTCCCTTCCTCCCTCTCTAAAATCAATTTTAAAATTTGAAAAGAATTAAATGAGATATACAGGCAAAGTGTGTGACACTTTATAGTAATTCAATAAATGTCAGTTTATTCATAGATACCCAGGTAGTAAAAATTACATATACTTGGAAAATCATGTCCATTGATGCTTTACTAGAAGGTGGAATTTTGTTTGGCAGCAAGTACAGGGGCTTGTTTCAAAAGTAAAGGTAATTCTCAAGAAAAAACTAGGTAAGAAAATATTCATGAATTAGAGAACACCTAAATTTCAGATTCAAATCACCTGGTTACTTAAAAAATAAAAGACTTAATCACAAAGAATTCCACTTAAACTTATTATCTGAAGTGATTAATAAGAGTGACATTTCCCCACCTAATCCAAATGATAAAATCAACTTGAGAGCTTTCCCAATAATTAGTGTTCTCAAAACACTAACTTAAAAGAAAGCCTATCTATCAAGTGTCTTTAAAGGCTGATGAGCACTCTACTCCCATAAATGGGGGTGGGCAGATAAATATAATGATCTAATGTTAGTATGCTCAGTATGAAACAAGCAAAAAAACAAAATATACAATAACATGTATCAGTGGGGTTCCTTTTGTAAATTTACTGAATTGTAATAATGATGCTTGCCTTTGTTTTGTAAAAAAATAAGATCCTAATAAGATCCTCTTAACTATGTGGGGGAAAAAAACACCAGCTAGACTTGGGGGAAGGGGTTGAGCATCATGACTGTTCTGTGGTTCAACCTTTGAAACGAGCCTATGCTTGGCCATATCAAGTCACTGATGGAGGGCATTTGGTTTCTGCTATTTTTTTTCTCCTCATTGGAAATTTGTCAAAGATTTGTTATATGCTATGGAATGGTTAGATATGTGAAAAGAGCCCAAGCATCGTGGCTGGTCCCAGGCTTTTTGGATGAGTGTTGACGATCTGTAAGAGTAAGAAGGTTGCTTGGTGAGAATATGTGATATCCAAGAGGCATCCAGGGAAGTGCGATGAGAAACAAGGCTTCCTAGAGACAAGGGTGTGACTGTCCCATAGATTATCCCTTGTCACTTTCTCCTACAGAGGCCCTTTTTCCACTTATAGATACTGGCCCTGGGTAAAAAATTAGAAGATCTGGGTTCTAGTCATTAACTCTCTATGTATTCTGGGGAAAGTCATTTCAACTTGCTGAGCCTCAGTTTCTTCATCTGTAGGTAGAACTGAGATGATGTCTGTGTTGGTGGGTGGAGGAGGGATGGCTTAACTATCTCCAGGTCTGGTGTGAGAAGGAAATGAGCAAGAGACTTGATTGTCCCTTTAAAAGGCAAGAAGTGCTATGTAAATACAAGTGCAAATATTATTATTTATTATTATTTACAGTGATAGCAATGATAATATGATAATTAGAAACAATCAGATGTTCTCTTGATTTAGATAGAGGGTGAAGGTGAACTTGAGTAGCATCCAAACCTGGGATTTCTCTGGAACCTAAAGGAGCAGCAAACTATTATTACTTCTTTTTTACTCCCTTTTCTCCAGTCATCTCATGGCCCAGATCAGGTCAAAGAGTCTCTCTGCTAGTGTCTTTGATAAGGGTATAGTTAATCTCATACCAATAGCTAGGTGTATCCTCAAGCTCTGATGAGAAGAGACATTATGGAAGTTTAAAACAGTTAACTATTTTATTTAATTTGAAAATAAAACTCTATTTCATACTGAAAAAAATAGAACTAGTGAAAGGTAAGCCATATCATCAATCAAATAAAGAGCTTGAACCATCAGATTATTTTTAGAGGTTTCTTTCAGCTCTGACATTTTAACCTAGAGTCCTTGTGAAAAAATTTCAGCTATCTTTCCCATTCAATCTCCCCCTACTCTCAGCTTCTCATTGTAAACCAACTAATTTCTTTTGCCTTCCTGGTCCAGCTTGGTCTCAGTTGCCCTGGGCATTTTAATGCACTTCCTACAAATGGAAATTCCATCCCTTTCCTTTCACCTAGCTAAAACTTATTGAGCCTTTGAGATTGCATTACCAATGATGAAATGAGGGACTGTTGACCAGGCAATACATACAATAGGTGCTTTATCTATGTTATTTCTAGCCCTTATATAAGCCTTTTGGAGTGAACTTTAGTCTTCCTCATTTACAGGAGAGGGAACCGAAGCTCAGAAAGTGTAAGTAACTTGCCTAAAATCACACAGCTAGTGGCAAAGTTAGCATTTGAGTTAAAATCTGTTAGTCTCCATAGTTGAGCTTTCAAGTTCAAGATCCACTTCCCCCAGCCCCAAAGACTTTTACCTTTCTCGGACACTCTCAAGCTTTCAAACCAAATTACACATTTAATAATATTTTGTAGTAGACATATTTTCATTCATATCTTCTCTTTCCAATTCCTTTTTGGGTTCCCCGAGAGAAAGAACCATAGTTGATTCAACTCTATACCCAGAGGCCAGTTCTGTGATTTACACACAGAAGAAGCTTAAGAAAATATTTGTTAATGAGTAGACATCAAAATAATTTTATGTTTAAAACATATGTTTGAGTATTGTTGAATATGCTTTTTATCAGTGCAAGAAAACTGTAGCTTAGGTAATTTGTGAGCTGAAGCCATTGTTACCTTTGTTGCTAAGGGAAGCCAGTTACCCTGGGATACTAATTAAATGCAGCTATTCTGGAAATTAAGCCAGCAGCCCAGGCAGGTTCAGAAAGCTGATGGGAGGAGGGAATCTGGAAGGTGTCAAGTAAGAAAATATCTTTTCTGATTTGAGAGAAAGAGGCTTAATGGAGGGGATAGCTTGTACACTTTCAGCACCATCTCACCTCTGTGAAGCGTATTTATTTATTTTTGTTATGGGCAAAGGGTCTGTGCCCTACAGTTAGCTCAAGTAGTGGAGGCAACGTGAATAAAGAGCTTGTTACCGAGATCAACAGTTTGGTCGTTGCTAGCCCTTGAGGGATAAGCATCTGGGGTGGGGATTTGACCTCAAAGTAGCTCCAAGTCTGAATAAAAAGTAATTGTCAGAAGATACTTTTGACTAAGTTAAAATTCCAGCTGTGCTGATGAAGGGAAAGGAAGTGATCAATAAGAAAAGATAACAGACTTTACCTGGGGTGTCTATTGAATTTAAAAGAAATATCTACTCTTCTGTCTAAATTGGAGTTCAGTGTTAATAAACAGATTTATTCATGATTCTAGGAAAACTCTGAACAGTGTACTTATTTATCAGCAACATATCCAGAGCTCACTTTTTGGACTTGACCTCAAATTGTTCTAACAGACTAGTTCCACCTAGTGATAGTGCATCAAATTGCAGTTTGTTTTTCTGAGAAATGAAGATGTGGTTTTTACAAGAGGCCACTGAAGCACTGAAGTCATGAAATTATTCAACAGCTGAGCACAGGCTTCGTGAGAGGCCCTGGGTTAGGGACAGTGATGTGTGCCTGGGGAAGGGAGAGTGAGTGCTTTGAATATTAGCTAAGTGAGACAATGATAAAACTTTTGATTAACAGCAGGAGGTGAGAGCACCAGGCCTACAGACAGATATAAAATAATATTTAGAGATCATAGTAGGTGAGATTAACTCTCTCCCTACTGACTCATGCTGTCTAAAGATCTATACAAGAGACCTTCCACATGAGACAAAACCTTGAGAAGGTGAGGAAGAAAATCCCAGGTGGAACTCTGAACAGAGGACAAGGGGACACAGTGAAATCCAGCAACAACGTGGTCCCCCCAACTTCTATGAATAAAATAATTTGATAAAGTAATTGTTCAAGTTTACCAGAGTGACACAGAGATCTTAGCTCCAAACTCACTTATCCAAATGCCTGCTGGGTTAAGCACCTTTCACTCTGAGGATCCAAAGCTAAAAGAGCAGCAAGTGGGCCAAAGTACACATCTGGCAATTCCCAATCAGGGCTATTCTGTATTAGGAATTAGAACAACCACACCTCTCAGTGCCAGAGATGTAGCAGGAAGTACTGAGCCCCAAATGTCCAGGGTGAATCAGAACTTCTGTAATTTAGTTAGAGGTGAGTTTGAGAGCTCATCTTAAGGGCAAATTTCACCACGCTCACTGGCCTGCAGGCATAGGCTCTGGGCTGCTGCACTCATATTTGGAATACTAGACCTTTGAAAACACTCTCTAGACTTCACAACATTTTTTTCTCCCATGGATAGATGCAACTCCACTGGAGGCACAAATGTTTACCCACCCCATATCTCCCACTCCCACATCATTCTCCTTCTTTGAGCCACAGCTTCCTTTTCATGCCCATACTTCACTTGCAACCCATCTCTGGGACAGCCAGAGAGCACCTGTGGCCCTCCTTCTATGTCCCAGATATTCAGCCAATTTCTAAAACCCAGGCTTCTAGTGAATAGATAGATTTCAAAGTGGATCTTCTAGGTTCCTCTTGGTTACAGGAGGTAGAGTGCAAAGGAATAAGGCTTGGGAATCTGCATCTTAACAATACCCTTCCAGGTTGTTCTGATTCAGCAAGTCATCAGACAAGACCCTGGATTGGATTTTGCCCCAGTACTTCCAGTTCTACTTTCTCTAAGAATTTTTCCCAGGTTTACCAACCTTCATCAATCTACTCTTTTTGAATTTGTGTAATATAGGATTGAGGATTGTGGGCTTTTAAGACCCCAGAAACCAATCAGTAAATGGTCACCTGAAGCAGAAATCCCCTTCACAGGGCTCCAATACATGCTCATCAAACACCTGCTTGACCACCACTCCCTGAACCTCATGTAAGGTAGAACCCACCATCTCACCAGACACCCATTCCAACCCCTGTAACCTCCACTAATAAACCTGGTAGCCAAAAAGATTTCTTCCAATCTACTAATCTCAAATCTTCCCATGTTAAAGCCTGAACCCACTGGGGTAAATTGGTAACATTTAAACAAAAACTGTTTAAAATATTTGCAAATTTTCTGTTTAAAACTACTTTGTTTTGAAAATGATGCTCTCTTAGTGAAAACTGTTTGTAGACATTCTTCTGCTAAAGTAGTTTGTAGTCATTCCCCTGGGTGTGCGTCTTCTATTTTGGCAATGATCTCAGAATTCTTGCCACAAAAGGCCAAATAAAATGCTAAATCCCTTCCAGCGCCTTTGGACAGACAGATATATTGGTGGTCAGCTACAGAGGGCAGCTTGGAAACTGAAATCAATCTGCTTTAGCCTCTGTGCTTTAGTAGCATTTTCTTAAATTACTCTTTTTTGTTGCTAGTTGCTGTAAGGCACCTTCTGTTGAAAGAGAAATTTGTGTGTGTAAACCCCAAGAAACACCTGTCTAGCACAGACCCTTGGAATCATAAATAAACATCAAATGGGGGAACAGAAAAGTGAAAATTTTGTGGATGGAAAGAATTCCCCCTTTTACCTTGCAAAAGTTATCAGGCATGACCTTGACTTAAGCTGGTATAAAGTAATAATTCATTTATCAGGATTGAATTAAAAAACCCTGAGAACCAGAAAGGGTTCCTTGAGGAGAGAAAGGGGATGGTGACTGGCATATTTCATCACTCCAAGGGGAACCATTTAACAACTAGAGGGATGGGGAGAAGGCTCCAAATAATGGTCCCCTGGAAGCAAATGAAGCAGGTGGCAGAGAGGAAGTCTAGGAAAAAGATTGAAACCATTGCAGAACAGGGAGTGCTTCAGGATAATAAAATCAGTTAGCATTGAGAATGTGGTTGTCTACATGGAGCTCCAGCTATGTCTAAGCAAACGAATCCAGCAGAGAACAGAAAATGCCAGTCCAGTCCCAGGTACCAATGTATTCCTAGGGAAGCTGAAAGTATTGATAGAGTCAATACGGGAATTTGGGGCACTAGACCATAAGTCTGACTTATAACAGGTAAGACTGGAGAGGAAAGCAAGTCTGGAATGAAAGAACTGAAATTGCTGTTAGGATTGCTGCTCCAACAGCAACAGTTCAGGAAAACGTGAAGCAGAGCTTGCATGTGGGGTGGGTGGTTAGCTGTCTTTGCTGGAGGAGCTGTAAAAAGTCGAGGAATTTAGTTGGGAGCTTATGGGGCTAATTTTGATTGCACTCCTCAAAATCCTGTTGTGCTCCATACAAACAAACTTAAAAACCTAGAATTTTAAATTTTATTTTCTACAACAATAAAAATGACCCAAACTGACTCCCAGAGCACATAAATAGAAGATATGATAACCAAATCGATAACCATATAAGAAACAGAGAAAATTGTCAATGAGCAATTCTCCCCCCAAACCACCAGCAATTCTCCCACAAACTGTTTCATGGATAAATTCTAACAGATATTTTTAAAATATATTTTTGAATTTTATGACATTTTTAAATTTGCAAAAAGTTTTTCAAAGACAGTACAAAGTTCCCAAGTACGCCACACCAGTCTTCCCCAATTTTTAATATCTTACATTAGTATTGTACATTTGCTAAATGAAAGAACCAATATTGATACATTATTAACTGAAGTCCATATTTTGTTCAAATTTCTGAATTTTTAACTGACTGTCCTTTTTCTGTTCTATGACATCCCAGCCAGAATATCACACTATATCTAATTGTCATATCTTCTTAAGCTCCTCTTGGCTATGTGGCTTTCTCAGATTTTTCTTGTTTTTGATGGTCTTGGCAGTTTTGAGGAGTACAGGTCAAGTATTTTTTAGAATATCTCTTAATAAGGATTTCTCTGAAGTTTTTCTCATAATTAGACTGGGATTATAGGCTTTTAGGGAAAAACCACAGAGGTAAAGTGCCATTCACATCATGTCATATCAAGTGCATATGCTATAATCATGACTTATCACTGTAGATGTTAACCTTGATTCCCTGGTTGAGGTAGTCAGGTTTCTCTACTGCAGAGGTACTCTCCCCTCTTATACCTTTTCATAGTTTGCTCCTTGGAAGGATGTCATATGCTGCCTATGCTTAATGAGTGAGGAGTATCTTGAGGGTGAAGTATATAAATTGCTTGGATTTCTTCACAGATCTGTCATATCTCTCTCATATAATTATTTTTATTCAATTATTTATTTATATGAGTATAGACTTATGGATAGTTATTTTAAATTTGGGGTTACTAAATTATTTTAGTAACTTTATTTTGTTGTTAATTTGTTCCAGCTTTAGCCATTGGGAGCTCTTTTAGTTGGTTTCTATGTCCCTTTGATATATCTCCATCATTTTAAGGATTTTCCCCCTACTTTCTGGCACTTCAAGATGTTTCAAGCTCATTTTGCATAATTCCTCTTGCAGCCCTAGAATGAGCATTTTCTCCAAGGGTCCCAATTTCCTTTTACTGGAGAATAATATTAGAAACCACTGTTTGGGTGCTGGGTGTGCTGGTTGTCCCTGGGGTATCATTGCTTCTAGGCCCTCTCACCTGTAAGAAAAAGTAAATATATGTATGTATAATAACCAGTATATATACACACATTTATAAACATTTCTATATGTAACCTTCTGTATCTACATTAAACTAAACATGAGTTCATACTGGTGTCTTCAACTTTAATTCATTAGTACATGGATCATTCTAGTCTCTTTTTTCTTACTTATCTGTAAATTCCCAATCAATAGTGAAAAACCTGGCTCCCACCACCCACCATTCATTGAATTTATTGTTCAATGGCAGTACACATGTATAACAGTATCAGAATTGTTAACTTGTACTCCTAATGGAACAAAACTTTACTAACTAGAATATGATGCTTATGTACATTTTCTTTAGCGTTCAGTCTTACAGACTCTACTCATTTCCAAAGCTACTTATGTCAGCCTTTTTTCCCCACACTCCCTTCAATGAAATTGTTTCATAAACTGATAATACAGTTACAGTCTCATGTCACAGTCTGTATTTCTTTTTGCAATCCCCTGACCAACTAAACTATTTTTCACTTGTGTATGTTAAGATTCACTCTTTGTTATAAAGTTTTATAGGTTTTAACAAATGCAGTGTGTCAAGTATCTACCATTACAGGATCACACAGAATAATTTCACCACCTTAACAAATCTGTTCTTGATCTATTCAACACTCTCCATATTCTTCCCCTACCTCCTCACACCCTCAGTCTTGAAGCCCTGTCAAATACTGATCTTTTAAACATCTATAGTTTTGTCTTTTCCAGTAGATCATATAACTGGAGTCATGCAATATGTAGACTTTCAGATAGGCATCTTTCACTTAGAAAACATTCATTTAAGATTCATCCATGTGAAACACATGTGGCTTGACATCTCATTTCTTTTTATTGCTAAATAATATTCCATCATGTGGATATACCACTGTTTGTTTATCCATTCATTTATTGAAGGATATGTAGGTATCTTTCAGTTTTTAGTAATTGTGAATAATCTGACCTCTTTCAAGATTTTCTTTGTTTTTGATTTTCTGAAGTTTTCATATGACCTGACTAGGTGTAGTTATTATTTTCTTTGTTTGTGTTTGGTAACTCTCCTGCTTGGTATTTTCTGAATTACTGGATCTGTGGTTTACATCTATCATATATTTTGGAAAGGACCTTGTCATTAGCACTTAAAATACTTTTTCTATTGTACTCTTTCCTTCTCATTCTGGTATTACAATTGTGCTTAATGGTATAGTGATACTAGAAGTATTATTATTAAAGTTACAAAATGAAGCAAAGATATCCACTATCATCTCTGTTACTTAACATTATTTAAGGGTACTTTCTAGTGAAAATAGACAAGGGTGAGAATAAAGAGACATCAAGATTGATAAGGGGATGATAAAGTTTTCATTTTTCACAGGTGATATGATTATATACTTTAAAACAACAAAACAAATACATGTAAATTATTAAAATAGTAAGAAAGTCCTTTTTTCTTTTTCCTTTCTCTTCTCTTGGAGATGGTTGTGTGGCTGAGATTTAGAAAGTGACAAGACTGAGCAGCCAGTGGGAAGGAGAAATGACAATGTGGCCATGGTCTGAGGAGGACAAAAGCATGGTCAGGAGATTGATTATATGCAATATATGTATACAGAGTGGGAGAGAGAGAGCAAGAGTGAGAAATGGGAACTAAATTTCTCACTGTCAGAGAAGGGAATTTATAAGTGTGGAAAGAGGGAATGTTAGAAAGAATTCTGGGATGTTGGATTTAAATTAGAGATATTGATGTATATTCATTGCATGCGTGCATACACATGCACATACAGAAATAAACATAGAAATATGTGGAGTGTGAGTGTGTTGTATACACAGATATATGTACAAACAGGTATTTCTTGGCTCTGTCTGCTAGAGTTCACTGAGGGCACAAATCTTGGTTTCTAAATATGATTCTTCTTTAAAACAAATCAGAGCTCCTTGGAAAATGATGGATTCTAGGTCTAGAACAGGAAAATTATAAAATGATCCTGGAACATCTAATTGTGTTTGACAAGTACGGATGTGATCAAAGAATGAAGGGGATGTGTCAAAAGGATACTACTGAAAGTCTGATCTAGCCTCCACTTTCCAAATATAGAATAATTTGAGTATCAAAATAAATAATAATAGTAAAGAATTACAATAAGTTGGAGAATATAGGGATACATACATAAGTCCACATTAATACAAAAAAAAAGTGAATGAGTAAAAAAATGGAGAAGTGAAAGCTCTTCTTTCCAGTAGAATGTAAACTAATGAATGTAGAAAGAATAATGTAAAGAGAAAATCACAATTTAATAATTACCATAGTAAAGGTTAATTTAAGTAGGAATCATCAAGGCAAGTGAATAGGTGTTTGATTGAAGAATGAGGTGGTAGAATAGCTAAAGAGTTTTTCCTCACCAAGGACTAAACAATTATAAAGGGGAAAATGATGAGTCTACGTTGGAGAAACCTGGCAGATACCACCTTACACAAGTAATGAAGAATACCGTTACCACTAGTGGAACTGGATTGCCACCATATGCCCCCTGATGCCCTGCTTAAAGTACAACAAAGTTGCTATGGTCTGCCTTCAAGAATGCATGTCTTGAGTTTGAACAGGATTAATTACCAAATAGACCCAGGTTGAGAAACATCATACAAAACTTTTAAGGTCATGAAAAACAAAAACAGAAACAAAATTGAGAAAATATTCTAGACTGAAAGAGAATAAAAATAAATGAAAACTAAATATAACATATGGTACTAGATTGGATCTTGGACCAGAAGATAAAAAGGGACACTGTTGGACACTTGGCAAAACTTGAATAGGATCTGTGGGTTGCATGGTAGTGCTGTATCAGTGTTGATTTGCTGATTTGAATGGTTTTATTTGTGACTATTAAAGATAACATCTTTGTTTTGGGGAAGTACACACTGGAGTAGTTTGGGATGAAATGGCATAATGTCTGAATTTTGCTCTCAAACCAATTGGTTCATAAAAAGAGTAACTACTGTGTGTGTGTGTCTTTATGTTTGTCTAGAGAAAAGAGAGAGAGAGATATGGAACAAATATGCTAAAATGTTAACAACTGGAATAAAGGGATATAGGAGTTCTTTGTTCTTCGCACTTTTTAGTAAGCTTAAAATATTTGAAAATGAACTATGAAAAATTAAACCCATCACACAACTTTTTAGTTTAGACCTAAGACAATCATTTAAATAAATATACTGTAAGATAGAAAAAAATATTGCAAAATATCCTTTTGTATAGAAGAAAAAGTATTCTCAAGTATTCTGCATTAAGATTTATAATATCATTCAAAGTTAATTTCAACTTATAGTTTATCTGCCTAGGAAAAAATAGATTTTATCTTTTAAAAATACTAGAAATCAATAAAATGGATGACATGAAATAAAAATTTAAAAATGTAAGTGTTCATATATAAACACATTTTTAAAGGTCACGAGGGAAGACATAACATTTGCAATTGCAATTATAAGAACAAACGGAAAAAAAAACAGATTCTAAGAATAGACCTAACTAGAAATGTATAGGGAGAATATAAAGAAAATTGAAAACATTGTATTGGGTCCTAAAAGTAGATTTAAGTGAATAATATGACATACTTTGCTGTTTAAATTTATCTTATAATAGTAACATGATCTTATTAAAACAGTAACAGGAATTTTTTAAACTTTACTATTATTATTATGTTTAAAATATATCTTTATTGATTTCAGAGAGAGGAAGGGAGAAGGAGAGAGAGAGATAGAAACATTCATGATGAAAGAGTCATCATTGATCAGCTGCCTCCTGCAACCCCCGACTGGGGATCGAGCCTGCAACCTGGGCATGTGCCCTGACTGGTAATCGAACCACCATCTCCTAAATCCTAGGTCAGTGCTAAACCACTGAGCCATGCACGGCAGAGCTAAACTTTATTTTTTAAGAGCAGTTTTAGGTTTACAACAACATTAAGGGGGAGTTACAGAGATTTCCCATTTACCCCCTACCCCCACACATGCATAGCTTACCTCTTTAGCAATATTCACCAGAATGGTACTTTTTTCACCAAGAATGAACCTACATTGATACATCATAATTAGCCATAATTTATCTTAGGGTTTACTATTGGTGTTGTACATTCTCTGGGTTTGGACCAATGTATAGTTACATATATACATCCTTGCAGGAATTTGTAATTAATCAAACTTATTTTAAAATTCCTCTGGGGAAAAAATTATTGAAGAATAACCAAAGTCTTTTTCCAAAAGGAATAATAATAAAATGGAGCTGACATACAAAATTTTATGTATTATAAAGTAAAAATAAAGCAATTAAAACATTATGACAAAGGTTCATGAGATCAATGAAACAAAACAGAGAGAAAAAAACCCCAAATCATATTGGAATTTGGTATATGCAAAAGTTCCTTAAGTATTCTTTTTTTCTTTATGTTCCAAGACTAGGTAGTAGGGAACTTGGGAATCTTGAAACAACAATGTACACTGACAAAAACGAAAAGAAAGCAATTAGAAAACCTGGTCCTCTCTAACTAAAGAACCAGGAAAAGACAGCCTAATAAAACAAAAACTTTTAGACCTAAGTCCTCTACTCTCGCCACATACCACAGACTATCTTTGGCCCACTTCCACCCCTGACAGGAAAGGTCACGTAAAGAGTGAACACCTGCAGCTTCCCCAGGCTATAAAAAAGTTCTATGATGCCCCTGTCCAATCAGGATGGTTTCAAATAAGGCCAGTGGGAAGTTAGGAATTTCATCCCTACTTAGCAGTAATGAAATGTCCTCTCATTCATAATGTCTTTAGGAGCCACATGGGGAACCCTAAGGAGATGTCTCTTCCTCTTGAAATCAGTGTGGTATCAGTGGATACCTAGTAAAACTCAACTCTCACACCCAGTTAATGAAGATATCATCTGCATCTTGCCTTGTGTCAATAGAGGCCAAATGAAAACATGAACTTCCATCCCTACCTAGCAGTAACAAAGCAGGATACTCTTTCCCCACTATAGCAATATCAGAGGAAGCCTGTTAAAAAACAAGATTTACAAATTCACACCTTTACATGCACAAGTTGATTAATGTAATACACCACATTAACAAAATAGAAGATAAAAATAATATAATCATATCAAGAGATACAATGAAAAGCATTTGGCAAGATACAATAAAATGGACATAGAAAAAAGTACCTCAGCATCATAAAGGCCATATATGACAAACCCTCAGCTAATATCATACTCAATGGTGAAAAACTGAAAGCTTTTGCTCTAAGATCAGGAACAAGACAAGGATGGTCACTCTCACCACCCTTATTCAACATAGTACTGGAAGTCTTAGCCAGAACAATCAGGCAAGAAAAGAAATAAAAAGCATCCAAATAAGGAATGAAGAAATAAAATTGTCACTTATTGTAGATGACTGATTCTTTGTACAGAAAACCCTAAAGACTGTACCAAAATCTAGTAGAAACAATAAACAAATATAGTAATGTGGCAGAATACAAAATCAATGTACAAAAATCCATTGCATTCCTATATACTGACAATGAAATTTCAGAAAAAGAAGTGGAAAAACATTTCTTTTCCATTTGCCGAAAAAAAAACCAAAAACCTAGTAATAAACTTAACAAAAGATGTGAAGGACCTATACACTAAAAACTACAAAGCATTATTAAAAGAGATTTAAAAAGACATAAAGAAATGGAAAGATGATCTATGTTCATGGACTGGAAGAATCAATATAGTTAAAATGTCCATATTACACAAAGTAATATACAGATTTAATGAAATCCCCATCAAAATCCTAATGTAATTAAAAACAAAATCAGATTTGTAAAGAACCACAAGAGACCTGGAATACTTCAAAGCAGTCCTGAGAAAAAAGAATGAATCCAGAGGTATTACACTCCATGACTTCAAATTATGCTACAAAGTGACAGTAATCAAAACAGCACGATATTGGCTGAAAAACAGACACAAGGACCTGTGAAACAGAATTCAGAGTCCAGAAATAAACCCACATGTACATGGGCAAATAATTTTCAGCAAAGCAGCCAAAAATATACAATGGAGAAAAGAAACCCTCTTCAATAAATGGTGCTGAGAAAATTAGAAAATCACATGCAAAAGAATGAAACTAGACTACTGTTTGTTCTCATATACAAAAATAACTCAAGGTGGATCAAAGACCTAAATATAAGATCTCAAACAATAAATTACATAGAGGAAAACATAGGTTCAAAATTTATAGACCTTGGTCTTGGAGATAATTTTATGAATTTAATCCCAAAAAGCAAGGGAAGTAAAGGCAAAAATAAATGAGTGAGACTATATCAAACAAAAAAGCTTATGCACAGCAAAAGAAACTGCCAACAAACCAAAAAGGCAACCAAACAAATGGGAGATAATATTTGCAAACAACAGCTCCAACAAGGAGTTAATATAAAAAATACATGAAGAACTCATACAACTCAACCTCAAACAAACAAATAAAAATCCAATTAAAAAATGGGCATAGGACCTGAACAGACACTTTTCCCAAGAAGACATACAAATGGCCAACAGGTATCTGAAAAGATGCTCAACTTCACTAGCTATCAGGGAAATGCAAATCAAAACTACAATGAGATGTCACCTCACACCTGTTAGAATGACTATTATCAACAAGACAGGTAATAACAAGTGTTGGAGAGGTGGTGGAGAAAAAGGAACCCTCATTTACTGCTGGAGGGAACGTAAACTGGTATAGCCACTATGAAAAACAGTATGGAGTTTCCTCAAAAAAATAAAAATAGAGTCACTATATGACCCAGCTATCCTCTTCTAGGTATCTACCCGAAAAATTAGAAAACAACTATTTGCAAAGTTATAGGCACCCCTGTGTTCATTGCAGCATTATTCACAGTTGCCAAGACATGAAAACAACCAAAATGTACTTTGATAGGGGATTGGATAAAGAAGGTGTGGTACATATATACAGTGGAATACTACTCAGTCATAAGAAAAGATTAAATACTGTTATTTGTGAACATGGATGAATCTTGAGAATATCATGCTAAGCAAAATGTCAGACATAAAAAGTCAAGAACCATAAGATTTTACTCATGTGAGATATAAAATTGAAAGTGACAAATGAACAAATGACAAAAACAAAAACAAACAAATAAAATCTCATAGACACAGACAACATTATGGTGGTTAGCAGAGGGAAAGGGTGTGGGAGATGGTAAAGGGTAAAGGAGGTCAAATATACAGTGATGAAAAAGATCTGACTTTGGGTGGTGGCACACAATGAAATATGCAAATGATGTATCATAGAAATATACACTTGAAACATGTAATTTTATTAACCAGTGTCACCCCAATAAATTTAATTAAAAAGCACAAGATTTGAATAAAATCCAGGGTATCATAACATAACAAAAATATGCAGGTTTTAACCAAAATCATATCAAGGAGCAGAAAAAATTTAACTTGAATGAAAACAGACAATCAACAGATGCCAACCTTAAGATGACAGACATTTGAGAATTATCTCACAGATATTTAAAAGTACTAGTCATAATAATCCTTCAACAGAAAATTACAAACACACTTGAAATAAATAAAAAAATTAAAAAGTCTCAACAAAGAACAGAAACTCTCAGCAAAGGAATTAAGGTTATAAAGAACTGAAAATTATAATAAATGAAATTGTAAAAAAACTAAATAAGTGGGCTCAGCAGAAGAATGGATAAGACATAAGAATCAGTGAACTTGAAAATAGAACAAGAAAAATTACCCAATTTGAACAACAAAGAGAAAAGAGAGCCCAAAAATGAATAGTCTCAGAATTCTATGAGACTATAAAAAAGAACTAATATCCATGTCATTGTAGTCTCAGAAGAGTAGAGAAAGAGGATGGGACTAAAAAGTTTGAAGTTTAGAGTAAAAAGTAAAAATCTGAAGATATAATGGCTGAGATTTTCCCAAATTTTGCACAAGACATAAACAGGTTCATGAAGCTGAGCAAACTCTAAAGAAGATAAAATTCCAAATTTCTGAAAACTAAATACAAAGAAAAAATTTTGTAAACTGCCAGAGAAAAACAACACCTTATCTACATGGGAAAAGAAATTAGAATGATAGAGAATTCCTCAACAGATCTATGGAGGGCAGAAGGAAGTGGCACAGTATTTTTCAAATGCTGAAAGAAAAAAATCTGTCAATTCATAATTGTGTATCCAATGAAAATATCCTTTAAGAAATAAGAAGAAATCAAGACATTCTCAAATGAAAGAAAACTAAGATAATTTTTCACCAGTAAATCTACTCTAAAGAATGTATAAAAGAAGTTTTCTAAACACAATGGAAATTATTAACAAAGGAATCTTGGAATATTATGAAAGAAAAAAAAAATACAATGGAAGGAAACAAATATGTGGGCAAATACAATTTTAATGCTGCCTAATGTAGTTCTCTATGTATCTAGAGAAAATATGTAGGACAATTATATAATAATGGAAGAGGGCAAAGGGATGTAAAGGGAAGTAAGTTTTTCTAGGCTTCACTTGAACAGGTAAAATGTTGACACCATTAGGCTTACATAAGTTGTGTATATATCATGCAACACCTAGTGCAAATAGTAAGAAAACTATTCAAAAAGACATTCTCGAAAACCCTATAGATGGATCTAACAGATGTGTACAGAACATTCCAACCATCAGCAATAGAATACACATTCTTCTCAATCACACATGGGACATGGTCCATAATAAATCATATGTTAGGTCACAAAACAAATCTTAACAAAATAAGATTAAAATTATACAAACTATATTTTCTGACCACAATGGAATGAAATCAATAGGAGAAGGAAAACTGAAAAATTCACAAGCATGTGGAAACTAAACAACACACTCTGGAACAACAAATAAGGTCACAAAAGAAATCAAAAGATAAATTAGAAAATATTTTGAGACAAATGAAAACAAAACACAACAAACCAACTTATGAGATGCAGCAAAAGCAGTGTAGAAGGGAAGTTTATAGGAAAAAACACATACATTAAAAAAGAAAAAAGATCCTAAATAACCTAATTTTACCTCTCAAGGAACTAGAAAAAAAGAACAAACATAGACAAAGTAAGTAGAAAAAAAGCAATAATAAAGATAGAACAGAAATAAATGAAATAGAGGAGAAAAAATCAATGAAACTGATATTTTGGGGAAGATCAACAAAATTGACAAACTCTTAGCTAGACTAAGAAAAATGAGAAATGCCTCAAATAAAATTTGAAACAAAAGAAGTGACACTATAACTGATGCCACAGAAGTAAAACAGATGAATTAAATAATCTAGAAGAAAAGGATAAATTCCTAGAAATATACAACCTATTAAAACTGAATCATGAAGAAATAGAAAATCTGAAGAGACCTATAACTAGTAAGGAGGTTGCAACAGTAATCAAAAACTTTTCAAAAAAGAAAAGCCCAAAACAAGACAGATTCCCTGGTCAATTCTACCAAATATTTAAAGAAAAAAATAATTCCAATTATTCTCAAACTGTTTCCAAAAGTTGAGGAGGAGGGATCACTTCCAAACTCACTGTATGAGGCCAGCTTTAACCTTATATCAAAGCCAGAAAAAGAAACTATAAGACAAGTGTATGCCAATAACCCTAATAAATACAGATGCAAATATCTTCAACAAAATAACAGCAAATCTAATTCAAACAGTATGTTAAAAGAATCATACATTATGTCTAAGTGAGATTTATTACTGGGATGCAAGGAAGGTTCAAATATGAAAATCAGTCAATGATATACACAAAGGAGCCAAGACTGTATTATGGGGAAAGGATAGTCTCTTCAATAAATGGTGCTGGGAAAATTGGACATCTACATAAAAAAGAAAGAAACCAGACCACTATCTAACACCATACACAAAAAATAACTCAAAATGGATTAAAGATTTGCATGTAAGATCTAAAACCATAAAACTCCTGGAAGAAAACATAGGCAGTAAGCTCCTTGACAGATCATCACAATGATTCTTTGAGTCTAACACCAAAAGCAAAAGCAACAAAAGCAAAAATAAACAAGCTAGGCTATATCAAACTAAAAAGCGCCTGCATAGCAAAGGAAACCATCAATAAAATGATGGTTTTGTAGGCAACCTACAAAATGGGAGAAAATAATTGCAATCATATATCTGAAAAGAGGCTAATATCAAAAATATATGAACAACTCAACTCAATAGCAAAACAAAAAAAAATTCAATTAAAAATATGCAGAAGATCTGAATAGACATTTTTTCCCAAAGAGACATACATATAGCCAACAGACATGTAAAATGATGCCCAGTATCATCAATTATCAGGGAAATGCCAATCAAAACCACAATGGAATATCACCTCGCATCATCATTAAAAAGACAGTAAGTGTTGGCAGGGATGTGGAGAAAAAGGGAATACATGTGCACTGTTGGTAAGAATGTAAATTGGTGCAACCACTGTGGAAAACAATATGAAGATTCCTCAAAAAAGTAAAAATAAAACTACCATATCATTCATCAATTCCACATTGAAGTATTTATCTGAAGAAAATGAAAACACTAATTCAAAAAGGTATATGCCTCGCCTGGCCGGAAAAGGCTCAGAGGTTGAGCATCGACCTAGGATCCGTGAGATCCTGGTTCAATCCTCCGTCAGGGGCGTGCAGGAGGCAGCCAATCAATGACTCTCTCATCATTGATGTTTCTATCTCTCTCTCCCTCTTCCTTCCTCTCTCTGAAATCAATAAAGACATATTAAAAAAAAAAAGGTATATGCCTTGCCATGTTCATTGCAACATTATTGACAATAGTCAAAATATGAAAATAACCTAATTGTTCATTGACAGATGACTGGATAAAGAAATTGTTATTTATTTATAAACATACTATTATATATAATATATTATATATATATATAATAATGGAATATATAATGAAATATATATAATGGAATATATAATGGAATATTATTCAGCCACAAAAATAATGAAACTTTGCCCTTTGAGACAACATGGATGGACCCTCAAGGGCATTATGTCAAGTGAAAAGGGAAGAAAAAGAGATTCATAGATATATAGAAAAAATTGGTGGTTTCAAGATGCAAGGGGTTGGGAGATGAGAGAAATGGATGAACAATTTGTTAGTTTAAATAAATTGAATTAAAAATTTTAAAAAGATTGACAACATAAAAGAGAGAATCAGAATCATAAAACAAGATACTTTTAAAAAATCAGACATATATGATAAAGATAAATGTGGAAATTCTAGAACCAAAAATGATAGCCTTTGGAATTAAAATGTTTATGAATAGATTAAAAAGTAGATTTTTTTCTTTTAAAGGATTTATTAGCTAGAGTACAATTAAAACTAAGATTTGTATAGCTGTCAGAAGTGTTTACAGAAAAAAATGACTAAACATTCTTCAAAATAATTTTCTCTTGACCATATCAAAGGAAAAGTACACTTATTCTTCTAAGATATACAATTTATTTATTTGTAAATATGTCTTTATTGATTCCAGAGAGAAGGGAGAGGGAGGAAAAGAGAGAAAGAAACATCAGTGATTAGAGAGAGTCATTGATTGGCTGCCTCCTGCACCTGCACTTCTGGGGATCAAGCCCACAACCCCAGGCCTGTGCTCTGACCAGGAATCGAACCGTGATCTCCTGAATTATAGGTCAATGCTCAACTACTGAGCAACACGGCTGGGCAAAGATATACAATTTAAAGTTAGATTTTTGGAGGATTGATGGCAGGCTGAAATTACAGAAGTGCATATTTGGACTGATGAAGATTTTTTAAATTTTTATTGAATTTATTGGGCTGACATTGGTTAATAAAATTATATAGGTTTCAGGTATACAATTCTATAATATCTCATCTGTATATTGTATTGTGTGCTCACCACCCAAAGTCAAGTCTCCTGTTACCATTTTTTGCTTCTTTTGTAAGTAGATCAAGAGAACTCTCAAACAGCAGTTTTGATAGAATAAAAAAGAGAATTAGCAAACTGAAAGATAAATCTAAAGACACTATCAAGAGTGGCACCTAAATAGAATATATAGGAGAGATTAAGAGACAGAGAGGATAGAATAAAAATATATCACTACATGTGTAATAAGAGTTCCCAAAGAAGAGAATGGAATAAATAGGAGAAAAATCAGTATTTAGAAAACATATGTATGTATATGTCTTAAAACCAATTAAAGTAAGAATCCATGAAGGATGTGAAATCATTACTAAGTACCTGTCTCTTGACTCTCTTTCCTAGCATGATTAAAGTAAATGGCACCACTACACATTGAACACTTATTGTGATTCTTTCCTATATTTTGTATTACAGGTTTATCCCCTGTCAAAAAAAAAAGTGTTTATCAGTCAATGAGAAAAGAACCAACAATTTAACATAAAAACAAGCAAATGAAAATGAGCAACAGCTCATAGAAAACTATAAATGTCTTCAAATGAAACAAATGCAAAGCCAAGATTAAGAGGTTTGATAATACATTGCATTTACAAAAATGAGTGGAAAAAAATCACCCTTGTGTACTGTTGGTGGAAGTGTAAAGTCTTTGACGTCACATTTCATTTGATACAGCAACTCTAGTTTGATGAATTTATCTTGCAAATATATTTACACATGTTTTCAAAGATTTATGGACAAAGATATTTATTGTACATTGTTGCAATAACAAAAGACAGAAACAATTAATAGCAGATTGATTCTATAATTGTGCATTCATACTGTGAAATACCACACAGTCATTAAACAAAAAATAAGATATCTCTACATCATTTGATGTGGTAGAATGAACACATGTTCAAATATTCTCGTCACTTCAACCAAAATGCTCAAAGTCTGTGCCACGCCCCCCCTCCCTCTGAACTTAGCTGGGGCTTTGAGACTGCTTTAATAAATAGAATGCAGCAGATATGATGGTGCATGACTTCTGACCTGCCAGTTGAAAAATCCAGCCAGTTTCTTACGAAAATTGCTCTAGGAGCATTTAGTTACCATGCATGAAGTCTGACTACAGGCGAAGGGCAGAAGAAGGAAGAGAGGGCTGGGGGAAAAAGAGACAGAGACAGAGCCAGAGATGAAGAAAAATATGCCTAAGGAAGAATACGGCTTGTCCCCAGGTGCCAGACATGTAAGTAAAGAAGCCTGTGAGATATAAAACTATTCCATTCCAAATCATCTGATTGCAACCAAAGGAGGGATTCTGGGCCAAAACTGCCTACCTGAGTCCACACAACTCCAGGTTCATGATAAAAATATATGACTTTTATTGTTTTAAGTCATTCTTTTGAGGTTATTTCTTATGCCTGAATAGATAACTGGAAAAGCTGATACAGAACACTTTCCAAAATAGAATTTTATGTGAAAAAATTAAGGTGCAGAATAATGTGTAGAGTGAACTACTTTTTATGTTTCTTAAAGGCATATTTTAATGTGTTTATAACATGGAAGGTGAATAAAATGGATAAGAATAATTGCTTGCCTCCTGGGAGGAAACTGGACATTGGAGATAGTGGATGAGAAAGAAACTTTTCACCATATACCACTTACTACCATTTTAAAATGTTTAATTATATGCATGTGGCATTTAAAAATAATTTAAAAATTTTCCTTTTATCACTTATGAAGCAGAGGTAGAATTTGTTTAAGGAGTAGAACTTGCTTTTATGAAATGAACATTCTATTATTTCCTTCTGGTTAGAAATGTCAGTCCCAGGGAGTCTTCTGTGGCTCTTAAAATGATACTATTTATAATAACACCTAGTTAGAAGTAGAGAGACTAATTCCTCTCTTAAACAGTAATTTTACATGGATATAATTTACATATTTAGATACAACTCATACATTTAAGTGGGACAATTCAATGATTTTACTATGTTAACAGAGTCACGCAACCATCACGACAATAAATTTTAGAATATTTTCATCATTTCCCCAAAAATCCTTTATTTTACTTAGCATAATGATTTCAAGACTTATCCATGTTGTAGCATATATGAGTACTTCATTTTTTATTGCCAGATAATAATCCAGGGTATGGATCAACCACATTTTGTTTATCCATTCATCTTTTGGTGGATATTTGGGTCATTGCCTTGTTTTGGCTATTAGGCCCATGAACAGTGTTGCTATACACATTCATATACAAGTTTATGTACAGACATATGGTTTGAATTATCTTGGATGTATATCTAGGCGTAGAATTGCCAGTTTATATGGTAACTCTGTCAAACATTTTAAGAGACTACCAGATTATTTTCCAAAGTGACTGAACCATTTTACATTTTCACTAGCAATGTATGAGAATTCTAAAGTCTCCACATTCTTGCCAATGCTTGTTATTATATGTCCATTTGATTATAACACTCCTAGTGTGTGTACAGTGATATATTTAACTTTCTTATGTATTGTGGATATTTATATAAAACCCTTATTAGATATATGATTTGCAAATTTTTCTCCCATTCTAGGGTATGCCTTTTTACTTTGTTAACTCAGTGAATTATACTAATTTTTAAAAAATGTTTTTATTGATTTTTAGAGAGAGAGGAAAGGATAAGGATAGAGAGATAGAAACATCTATGAGACAGAAACATCATCGATTGACTGTCTCCTGCACACCCCCTACTGGGGCTTGAGCCTGAAATCCTGGCATGTGCCCTGACCAGGAACTGAACTGGCAACTTCTTGGTTCCTGGGTCGATGTTCAACCACTGAACCTCACTGTCAGGGCTATACTGATTTTTTAAAATGAATTTTAATGATTTATTTGATAGTTACGCTTATTAAAAGTTTTGCAGCTATAAAAAAAGAAGTATATCTTATCCTTTGAGACAGCATGGAGGGAACCTGGAGAGTATTATGCTGAGTGAAATAAACCAGTCAGAGAAAGTCAAATACCATATGATCTTACTTATATGTGGAATCTAATGATCAAAATAAATTGATGAACAAAATAAACCCAGAGACATAGAACTATGGAACAGACTGACAATTCTCAGAGGGAAGTCAGGGGAAGGGTGGGTGGTTGGGGAGAGATTAACCAAAGAACTTATATGCATATAGGCACAACCAGGGACACAGACAATAGTGCGGTAGGCCTGTGGGGGTGTAGGGTGGAGGGAGTCAATGGGGGAAAAGGAGGGCATCTGTAATACTTTCAACAGTAAAGATAAATGTTTTAAAATGTTAGAGGTAAGACAATAGGGGTTTAGGAGTACAGACACTGAACTCATATATATCCAAATTCTCATTTTGGTCCATGATCTTAACAGACTCTTTCCTGCCCAAAATGTAGAAAGTAATATTGTTTAGATATCCAACCTTTTGGGATGTTCACCCAACCATAGTCTTAATGGAAATCTTTATGATTCCAATACAGTTATAGTGACTTGATCAATATTGCCATTCATTGTTAAGGGTGAGAATGTGACAACTATTTTTTCTTTTAACAAAAGTTTTTGAGATATAATTCACTCATTTAAAGTATACAATTAATTGAGTTTTATTATATTAACAGAGTTGTACAACCATCACCACAATCTAATTTTAGTACATTCTCACCACCCTGAAAAGGAGCCCTGTACCTATCAGTTACTCCCAATTCCAGTCCCTGGCAATAACTAATCTATTTTCTGCCTCTAACCTACTGTGGAAATTTCATATAAGTAAACTTATGCAATATGTAGCCTTTCATTTAGTATGGCACTTTTAAGTTTCATTCATGCTGTAACATGTATCAGTGCATTCATCTTTCTTATGGTTGAATAATATTCCATTGTATGGATATACCACACTTTGTTTATTCATTCATCCATTGATGGGCACTTGATAGTTTCCTCTTTGGGCTATTATAAATAATATCTTTATGAAAAATTATGTACAAGTTTTTGTGTATATTGTCATTTTTCTTGAGTATATGCGTAGAAGTAGAAATGCTGGGTCATATGGTAACTCTATATTTAACCTTTTAAGGAACCATCTATTTTCCACAATGGCTGCATCATTTTACATTGCCACAGCAATTTATGAAGTTCCAGTTTCTCCACATCCTTGCCAATAAACAGATTCTTTTTTAAAAAATTATTTTTCAATTAGAATTGACATTCGATAATATTTTGTATTAGTTTTAGGTGTAGAACACAGTGGTTACACAATCATATATGTTACAAAGTGTTCCTTTGATATTTCCACCATCCTAACTAGCACCATACATAACTATTACAATGTTATTGACTATATTTCTTATGCTGCACTTTATATCCTCCTGACTATTTTGTAACTACCCATTTGTTCTTAATCTCTTCACCTTTTGCACCCAGTCCATCAATCCCGCTCCCCTCTGGTAATCATTGGCCTGTTCTCTGTATCTGAGTCTGTTTCTGTTTTGTTTGTCCATTTGTTTTGTTCTTTAAATTCCACACGTGGATGAAATCATATAGTATTTGTCTTTGACTTATTTAACTTAGCATAATACCCTCTAGGTCCATGCATTCTGTTGCAAATGGTAAAATATCATTCTTTTTTTATGGCCAAGTAATATTTCATTATATATATATATATATATATATATATATATATATATATATATATATATATATATATACACACAACAGCTTTTTTATGCACTCATCTATTGATGAGAAATTGGGTTGCTTCCATATCCTGGCTATTGTAAATAATGCTGAAATGAACATAAGGGTGCATATATTCTTTCAAATTAGTGCTTTGTGTTTCTTCAGATATAAACCCAGAAGTGGAATTGTTGAGTCATAAGGTAGTTCCATTTTTAATTTGTCAATAAACTGATACTTAAAAGAAGTGACAAGGACCTAGACACAGAGGAAACTCATGAAAAAGAGAAGTGGTGTGGGAATCAGAACAGAGACAAGGAAACAGATTAAGAGGATAAGAAAGCTGATGGCTTCAAAGAAAGGAAGGCTTCAAGAAGCTTAGTAATAAGCCTCTCTGAATTCAGAATCTCAGCTTTTCCCACTATATTCTATTTCTATATGAGAAACAAAAGATGGAAATGAGGGAAAAGTGATGTTAGAGAAAGAAGATAGGAAAACACATAATGGGATTATCCTTTCTCTGTTGAAGCAAAATAATGAAGTCCCAATTTAAGCAGTTCACATAGGAAGTCATATCTGATCTCTGAAGAGAGGATTATTCATCCTTTATCTTGGGTTGAAGCTATGCTCTTCCATCTGCCACCAGGTTGCCACTATCTCCAATCAAGTTCAAAGCAGTAGCAATATCTCATCTAAGGTCCTGCTTCTCCCAGTTTAAGATTTCCAACTCAGAGTCTGGAAGATGCCTTGATTGTATTCATGGAGCCTGAGACCAGAACACCAAGTCACAGGCTTAATGGATGTTGTTAGACATTATAGGTGGTGTTTGTGTCATGTGAATAAGGAAGGGAGATCATATCTTTCAGTTAAGAAGAATTTTGATTGTTTAACCACTATGCTGTACACCTGAAACTAATACAAAATAATATTGAATGTAAACTGTAATAAATGAATAAATAATTTTGAAAAGAAGATTTTTAATTCTACTACCCACTAGGTTTTTTCATAGAACTGAGTTGCAAAGCTTTCCAAAAATTTCTCCTATTAGTGGCCATTATTGTTGTCACTTCCTGTTGTTGTTTTCCTACAGTTTAAATGAAGACCTACTGCTTGGCATTTCCCTTAGGTATAAAAGTTTTACTAGTAATAATAACTTTTTGATAAATATCTTTTGTGTACATTATTTTATTGAGTTCCCACAATAATCCAGAGAGAAAGAAACTGTGATTTCCTCCAAGTTATATATCAGGAAACTGAGGCTTTATTGACTTTGGCGTGGTCAGGGGCTCAAGTTAAAGATAACTGAATAGCCCTAGCTGGTTGTGCTCAGTGTTTAGAGCGTTGGCCCCCAGACTGGAGGGTCTCAGGTTTGATTCCAGTCAAAGACACGTACCTCAGTTGCAGGCTCGACCTTTGGCCCTGGTCAGGGTGCATATGGGAGAAAACCAATTGATGTGTCTCTCTCACATTGATTTCTCTCTCTCTCTGAAAAGCAATGAAAAAAATATCCTCCAGTGAGGATTTAAAAAAAAAAAAAAAAGATAAGTGAATATTGTTGAACAATCAAAAGAACTCCTGGATCTCAAGACAATACCTACTGGAGGTGGGTGAAAGGGGTGAGTAGGCATAGTGTTTTTAATGGTGGCAATTATCAAGTAGAAAGGAGACAGCTATTTATCCAGATGGTTTAAACTAATAATTCCCAACATGTTCCATGTTATGACAAACAAATTTTGCCTAATTTTACTAATTCCCCAAAGCAATATGTGGGTTCTTAAAAGTAATTAAAGTAGAATGAAACATTATGTTAATTAAACATGGCTTTAAATGAATTTTAAATTATGTGAATTGGTTTTACCCCTTGGGATAACTGCAAATTGCCTATACTGATTTTGTAACAACTTAGAGTATTAGGAACTAAAATTAGAGGACTGATCCAGAATATATTTTGGATCTCTGAGTTTGTGTCTTAGGAGGTCTGTCCCAGATGCCTTTTGGGAGCTCTGGAAATTCCAATGTGATGGAAAAGTTCCTTCTCCTAGGGATAACTGATTCTCCTCAAACTTACCTTTATTTTAACTCCTCTCTTTGGGCTACTCATTCTCCTTTATGATATCACCATAGTAGGGAAACTGGCTGGTCATCTTCATTGGGGTGAGTCTCCATTTATCTCTCTGTCCTGCTTATATTTATCCTTTCACTTTACCCATGGCCAGGGTCCTGACCAACTTGTGTTCCAAACATCACAAAGCTCATCAACTCCTGTGGTCTACCTTCTATTCTGCAACTTCTGTTACTATGATACTCCTTTAGTCATGCTGGTATATTTTCTTCCTTCTTCTCTGTGACTTGGAAGCCTTTAATTCCCTCTGCACTGCAACCATAAACATCTATCATCCTCAGAAGGCTCTCAGCTCCAGGGCAAGCACAAGTCCTCTTGTCCTGGCCTCCCATCTAACTACTTTCAGCCTAGGTTATAGAACCTAGTCATTTGCCTATTTCCTCTACCTCCATCCTTGGGATGGACACTAACTGTGTTAGCACAGGTGGTTTTAGTGCTCTACACAGAAATAATATGCACATTCAACTTCATAATCTGAGAGAAAATGTCTGGTAAAATCAGAATATCAGCCTTTTCTCTTTTTTCACCTGTTCAAATGAAAGTTTTTGTGTTCACATGAGACTTAATCATAGCAGATAATTCTTCTTCCTAGTAACATTATTTAGCCTATGTTCCTGTTTATGCATTTAACAAAATGCAGTCACATTCCAGATTGTGTATTTCACTCGCTTACTTTGAGGACATTGATAGAAGCTATTGTTAGATATGTGTTCTTCCCATCAGTATTTTTAAAGTTCTTTGTTAACAATTAGTCATGAAAGTTCACCCATTACATGGGGGTATTGCACAATTATTAAACTCAAGAGGAAGGATGTTTGTCCATGTGCATATTTTTCTAATATATTGTAAGTGGAAATAACATGGTATAAAGTAGTATTACATTATTATTTTACTACAAACACACATATATACAGATACATACATACGTATGTATGCATGTATTAAAAAGCAGAAGGTTAAAAGGACATACACCAAATTGTTAGTAGTTGTCTCTAGGTGCTGACTTATATACTTCTTACTTCTCAGTATTTTCCAGTTTTGCAAGAGTAATTTTGGATAATTTAATTAGTTATCAGGGTCAACTAGCATGTGTGGAAACTGTGGCAATTCTCACTGTATATAAATTAACATCTTTGTTGTTTTGAATAGAGTTTATTTTTTAAAGTAGGAACATATCTCTAAAATTAAAATAGAAGTCAGTGGGAACTCACTGAGTTTGAAATAGTCATTTTTATATCACTTTTCAAGAACAGTATAAAGTAAAACCAATCTTCATTTGTTTTTTTCTTCAAGTGCTTAAAATTTTTCTTCTCTGGGGCACATATTTTATGCTCTCTAAGAGAAAGGGCCATCTCTTCTATATCCTTTGTCATCTTCCATCTCTCTCTCAGTTCTCTTCTCTATACTTTCTAGAATAAATTTATACACACCATGTACACTCAGAAAATATTTATTGATGGACTTGCTTATTTGTTTTTTATTAACCCCAACCCAGCCATGTTCTTAGAATTATACAAAATGGATTCTGTTTCTTAAGAAGCCTGGTATCTGTCCCTACATCCCCTGTTTAGTGCTCTAGGCCTCAGCACCCCACTTGTTCAGTGTGAGATAGGCCATAGCTAGTTCCAAGCCCCAGGATTTCTCGCCTTGCAGGGATTTCAGGTTGATACCAGCCAGTCTCCCTGATCCATGGGGTTTGATGAACAGGCCATTTAATATCCAAGACTGGGACATTTCTCCTTGAATGGGATACCCCTGACCAGATACCTGCAAGAAGCCCAAGTGGCTGACAGAAGTGTCAGCTCTGGGCAAAAAGAGTCCCTAAATTGTCCTTTCCTTTAACAATAACTGGGAACCATACAGCAAGCTGAACTCTGTTGCTCAGGGGCTATAGGATCTTGTCACTGCCTCCCCCAAACTACCTCTTCCCCAATGTCTGTGCATTTGCTCAGGCCTCCAGATTCAGACTGAGGACTTGCTCTGGCCAAGCTGACGACGATCTTAGCAGGATCCTTCAGTCAACAAGCCCAAGACCAGATGCTGTTCTGAGCACCACCAGCTAGAGCAGTGCCCGGGAGGGATACCCAGCCCAGAACAGCTGGAGAAGCCCACCCCCCAGTGAAGCTGACTGCAGCCCATCCTGAGAGTGTGCGGTGAGGATGGAGGATGTAAAAACACGCTGAGAGCCCCCTGGACAGCAAGGCCCAGCTTCTTCTTTTTTAGAGTGACAATTTGGAGCAATTTGGAGTGACAGGTGCAGAAAGAGGCCAGTTATCCTCCTCTTGTGACACCTGAGGGGACAGAGTTGCTGCCTTCCCTTATCAAGATCTCCCTCCACTCACCATCCTTCATCCCCACACTGGGAAGGGCCTTGCTCTCTCTGGAAGGAATGGCCTAGGCCCCACTGGTTTCAAACCTTGTTCTGACTCCAAGTCCCCTTGACTGTCAATGTCCCTAAAGGTTGGCTGAGAGAGCGATCCCAGAGATTGCTTTGGGTAGTCTTTTCCATCAACCAAATAACCAGGAACCACTATTTATAAGACAATGAGGATATCCTCTTCTTGAGACTCTGAGAAGCAGCAGAACTAAATGTGAGTTGCCAGAAGCTGAAGTTGGTAGCCTTGAGGCCCACAATGGTAAGGCCTAATGCTAACTTTGAAAGAAAACTTTAAATTCTACTAGTGACAACTGACTGGGCTCACTCAGTTTGTGCAGATCTAGCGGAGTTCCCCTTAAGGCCGAGAGGTCACAAAAGACTGAAGTCTGGTTATACACTGTGTAAGCTAGGTGAATACCACTTAGAACAAAGGTCTGCAGCAGATGCAGAGTAAACTAAACCTGATGTTTTTATTGGATATCTGAAAAATGTAGAATTCTAAGCAAAAAAATGATAAAGTTTTTGAGTATATACTATGTCTGGACACTATTCTAATGAATGTACATGCATCACCTCATTTAAATCTTATTATCCTTATTTTACAGATAAAGAAACTGAGACATAGAAAAGTTAAGTAACTTGTCTAAAGTCAAATAATTAGGAAATGAGGAAGGTTGGTCTCAAAGTCTGGCAGTCTGATTCAGAGATTGTACTCTTAATCACTACACTATACTTCCTGGTAAAGATAAAAGAAATCCTTTTCTCTAAGCAGGTTTTGTGGACATATGATCAGAACAGTGGTACAGGGCCCTGAGTTCAGAAGGGCCTTGAACTTGCCTTAATTTTTTAAGTAATTTGAATTCCTGCTTTGTAAGTGAAATCCAAAATTTGATGGAACAATTGAGCATGTACTGGGAGCTTGAAGTCTTTGCTAGCACATAGTTCCATTTTTCAATGCCTCTCCACCTCCCTGGGGCAGATTCTTTGCTGCCCACTCTCCTGCCCCTTAGTACCTTAGTACACAGCCTCTTCTTTTGTCTCACTCAGTAACTGCTGCAACACTCTGCCCTAAGGGGCCTGAGAATGTGCTCAGGGAGGTTTGAGGTCAGGTACACCTGCCCTGCAACATCTCAGGGTTGGGTGTGGTGACAACGACCCTTGCCCCAGGGTAATAGTGTCATTGGTCATTAGGCAGATGACTTGGAAGGGCTTATTGCTCACTCTGATCCAGGTAACTATACATCCCTGTGCAAGAGTTGTAATACTCTTGGTAGTCACCTGTTCAGCATGGGTTGTGGCAACCAGCCCATGGGAAAAGGATATGCCTGTCTGAAGTTACTCATTCTTGATTAGGGTACAATGCATCTCTCCAACATTTGGTGGACCACGGCACATATGTTGTGTCACATGGTGGCATCACTGAGCACTCGAGAGGGTCTGCACTTGTCCCAAAAGTATTCCTGTGCCTGAGAGGGTGTGACATTAAATAGAAAATTTCAAACACATGACAAGTTGAGAGAGATACTGCAGTAGAAAGGAAAAAACTATATTTGAGCACCTTTAATGGCACTTTTTCCTGCTTTTTGAATAAGGGACTTCTCATTTACATATTGCACTGGTCCTACAAATTACATAGCCAACTTTTACTGTAAGGATTGTGTATTACTAACGTATTTTGGTATTCCCTTGAAATCCACCACTTCCTGCATAGAAATAATGAAGGCTGGTGAGGTTTCAGCTATCTCTAGTTTTATGGAGATTTTTAGAGGATAGGGGGCATTTTACCTTGTCAGAGATAAATACTAAGTCCATATTTGCAGTTCAGTCTGATTAGGCCCATTTTGTCCCACCTTCACAGCTGTGTTAAGTATTTCACATCATGAGAGGGTAAATGTGGTAGCAGATGATATTCTGAGGTGTGAATTAGGAGACATGAATTCTAAATCTGCTTCTGCCACTGACTAGCTGAGTGTTCTTTAGAGTGTTTCTCTCCCTTTGGGGACACTATTTTCTCACTTGTGAAAAGAGCAATTTTGATTAACCTAGTGTTTTCAGGCTGTCATATTTCTAGAGAGGTGCCTAAGAGAGGGAGAGGTGAGTGCTAGGAATGGGGTTATAGGTGCCTCATATTTTTCACCCAAACCTGTTCCACTTTTATGTTTTATATATTTTTGTTCTGCATTGGAGTTCACTTAAAGATATAAGGCTTAAAAATTAAAGCCCATCCTGATGATCTCTATAGACCATTCTACCTCTGGCTTCTGATTCTGAAAGTCTTTAATCTTGAATCCTACAAAGAGGATGGTGTTCACTCCAGAAAGAAATCTTCCATGAGCGTGGACCAGTAACCAGAGAAGAACAGAAATCCAGGGAGTATAAGGAGTTGGAGGGTGAACACCTGAGTAGTATAAAGCTGAAAGGTAAGAACAATGAAGAAGAGGTTCAGGATTCATATTGTGGGTTGAGATAACAAACATCGTCAAAACCAGAAGATTCAGCTAGAAACTCATGCCCGAGGAGGTTAGAAGTTTTACATTTTCTCCGTTACATGATAGGATATAACAATGCCTGGTGGACAAAATGGACTGAATAAGGAAAAAGGTTAGTTAAGAGTGAATTTTGAGTATTAATTTTTTTGAGCTTTTACCAATTTGTAAGCCCTATGCTAGACCTAGGGTGGGAAATGAGAAAAGTAACCAAATATAGCACCATCTTTCCAAAAGGTTTCAGTATAGGTGGGCAAAATAGAAATTCTGAAAAATGCACAGAGTATTTTATAAGGTCAGGTGTCATGATGCTATAATAAATGTGCAAAGTACAATGGGAAAACTGTATGAAAACTCACTTCCATCTGAAACATCAGGAAAAACTATCTGAAAAGGAAGATTGGATTTAAGTTTGGACTTTAAAAAATCAATAGGACTTGGAGAGACAGGACATGGAGAGCTTTGCATGCCAAATTTAGGAGTTTGGAACTTATATGCAAAGAGAGACATGAGAAAGTTTTAAGCAGTGTACAAGGTAGAAGAAAGATGATCTGGTCAGATTTACATTTAAACCACTGTGGTTGTTATGTGAAAAATAGATTTAATAGGATTAAGGGGGGATTCAGAGAGAAGGAATAAAAGACCATTTCACTAATCCAGGCAAAAAAACAAACAAACAAACAAACAAAAGAAGTGTGTCATGATCTGGGACAGTGGCAGTGGAGAAGAAACTAATTCAAAAGGCATTTGAGAGAGAGAATTGACAGGATTTGGTAATTATTGAATATAATAAGTTCAGGGGGAGGAAAGTGTCAAGGACCGACTCAGGTTTTGGGTTTAAGAAACCAGGTGGTGTCATTCATATTCACTTAGATAGGGAACAAGGGAAGGGGGGGAGCAGGTTTAGAAGATTTCCGTTTTTGAAGGTTAAATTTGAAGAGCCTGAGGAACTTCCAAGTGGCGGTTTCAGCTGGTAGCTGGATATAAGAATATGGAGCTCTAAGAAAGCTGGTTTTCATATCTAACAACTGGGGCTTAGGAGTCCTTGGCTGATGGCTACTAAGGTTAGACAGTTTCTGGCAATAGAGACAGAAGCAAAATTATTCTTGGGGCCCCAAAATTGTGTCTGACCTAAATGTAGATAAAATGTTACTACTTTCTATTTTTCTTCACAGCTTGAGCCAATTAGATTATTTCCCCCCAACTAGTTGTTTGATCTTGGTCACTTTCTCTTATCTAAGCCTGAGTTTCCTCATCTATAAAAGTAATATGTTAAGGTTTTATATTCCTCAGAATTGTATGTTTTTATGAATAGTCTGTTGTTCAATATATTTAGACAAGATAGTATTATAATTTTATGCATCTTTACGAATTCTGAAAACTAATCATGGACTAATAAATTAATTTTGATTCTACTTACACTTGTGTTGCCTATTAGAAGTATATTCAAGAATACCAGTGAACTTGACTTAGGTTTGTTCAGAATTTGTATACAGAAATTCATAGCTGTAATTTAGGCCTGGAGTTCCCACTAATCAATGATCCATTTTCTTTTACAAAGGATCTTAAAATCCTACTCTAATTAGTGAACCCAGTCTTCTGTTTGACTGGGTATCATTCTCTCTCTTTTTTAAAAAAAATTGATTTTAGAGAGAGGAAGGGGGAGAGAGAGAAAAAAAAAATCAATGTGAGAGAGAAACATCTATCCAGTTGTCTCCCCCACAGGCATTGAACTCACAACTTGGGTATTTGTCGTGACTAGGAATCAAACCCGCCATCTTTTGGTATACAGGATGACGCCCCAACCAACTGAGCCACCCAGCCAGGGCTGAGTATCACTTTCTTTAAGATTTACCCCTATAAGTCTCAATAATTGCACATGAATTATAAGCTCACATTTTACAGACTCACAGTGGCAGTGATAATACAGCATTTGGGAAATACACATCTAGGAGATTTATGAATCCTTATGAAAGATATGGGCTGGGCTTAATTCATCTTAAGAGACACCAAGTAAATCCTCAATATAAGTACATACCTGGTAAAACAAAGGAATTTGAATCACAAAAATTTTTTTTACCCACCAACGTAGCATCCTCCTACCAAGAGGAAACAATGGACTCTAGGCATGATGATGTTGTAGAGCAGTGAGTAACAAATGGCATTCTACAGTCTTGGCCATGGGAACTAAAAGGTTGCACTTGGCACAGGCAAATATTATGAACAAGCCTATTTGAGTCACATATCCAAGGAAAGAAACAGCCTGCAAGTTAGATAACAAACTTTCTTAACATTTTTAAGATTGTAATTGAAGAGATATAGGCATCAAGAAAGGACAAATTAGAGAGGAAAAAGTACATGGGAGTGTGGAGGAAGGGGCTGACTCTGATCAGAACTACTAGGCTTAAATTCCCCAACACAGTGACAATATAAACAATAAGGAAAACTCCAAATATCAGGACCCCAAATTAAGGGGTATGTGTCATGTCAAGAAGGATGAAGTCAGTCACTATAGATGAATTCTCCATCAACACAAGCTGGGTATTATTCTTGACTAGTTAAGCTAGTTAAGAGCTCTTTAGACACATGTTAAGTGAAAAAAACAACAGAAAACTCAGTGACAAAGGTAAAACAGTCCCACTCAAAACACACAAATCCACAACACTCTCCAAACCTCCCACTCATCTATATTCTTACTTTAAAAGTCTTTCCAAATAGTATCAGTTTCCCAAACTTAATACTGAGACAGTGAATATGGGAGGAAAAAAGGGAAGAAAAAAGGAAGTAATGAAAATTCAGAAAGTAAAATGTACATAGAATAAAGAAGACAGTAAAGGCCTAGAATGCAAAAGGCACTTAATATTTGTTGAAGGAATGAATAAGTGAGGAAGAAAGAAAATGAGTGTCATTAAAAGATGTCTTTTACTGATACAGGACTACAAATTCAGAAAATTTTGGGTATAGAATTTCATCTCACTCTCCCTCACTTATATCATCCTGACAGATACCCCCCGTTCAGTATTTGTGATATTATTTCTGAAACTGGAAGTCACCAATACTTACTATTCTGCTTGGTCAGTAGAGGGTTTTCTGGACCTTGATCATCTTTTCATCAGGAAATTGTTGCAGAATCAGAATGCCCCTAAATGGCTATCAGAAATTGAACATAAGTCTAAAGATATCATTTCCATCCTGTGAAAGAGCAACCAAAGGATTCATGCAGCTCCTGGTGATCATCACCCGACTGATTCCTCTAACCATGCTTGGGACAAAGGTAATGCAATTATGCAAAACTAGTGGTGAATTCCACAAGAACTTGTTGGTCAGATCATTTTGAGCAAAGGACCAGGTCACAAAAGTGTTAGAGTCAGGTGGCACTGAGGCTAGCTGCTTGGACTCTGTCCCTCACTCTTTTGATATTAGATATATCACAGAATATCTCTAATGCTAGCTTGCTGCCTCACACAAATGCCTGGGTCTTGCCTAGATGAAGCACCAGAGAAGAAAATGGATAAATCCATGCAGATCCATCTCCATTTATAGAATCTTAACTAAATCAGAGCCTCTTTTGTTTACTGGATAGCCATCAGTAAGAGACATCTAAAAGAGATTTCTGTATTTGGTGAGTGGTTGGACTAGGAAACCTCAGAAGGCTCTCCCAACTTGGATTCAAAAGAAAGTCATGTCTGTTTCAATTCACCAGAAAACACAGGTTTATTTGGCAAAGTAGTCAATATGTCTGATTCTGAAGCCATATGGGCCAATTTGAATCCTGGCTTAGGAGATCATTGGTTCTGTGACTTGAGACTTAACCTACCTAAGCTTTAGTTTACTAATCTGTAAAAGAAAGGCACTAATAAGACCTGTCATGGAGTAATAGTGAAGATTAAATGAAATACTCTGAGTAAAGCACTTGGTACATATTAGGTGCTCACTGTATTCTACTTTCTTCATTCCTTCATGACCACTCCTACTTATGTATTTATTACTTTTTTTCTCCATTACACCAAATAGAAGCCAAGGTATTGTGTGTGTACACTATTATCATTTTAAACCAATAGAAGTGAACTTTAGAGAGACTGGCTGAAGTATAATCTCCATACTCCACTCCTTAATCAGCCCCCCTGCCACACACACACAGATAGGCCAGAGCAGATGAAAAAATAATCTTTTACTTGCTTTATTACTCCACCCAAACTGTTGGAGATAACTCCTGCTGCTGCTCAGCACAGCAGCCTGCCCAGAGGAACACGCAACAACTTATACCTCCAAATGGGGAAATTGGAGGAGAAAATATTGGACTGAATAGAGATAATGAAAAGAACACTGCCTTCAGAGATAAAAGATATGAGTTGTACTCCTGGCACTAATTTGTATTGTCTTTCAGTGAAAAGACCACTTAACCTCTTTGAGTACCGTATTTTCTCATATAGAAAACGGAAAAAACAATTCCCACTATACCTCTCTTTTAGGGTTGGTATGAGGATCAAATAAGATAATGAATGTGAAAGTACTTTATAAACTCTGAAGGGTAATACAATACACATGGAACAGATCCCTATTATTATTCCATCACGGAGGGTGGGAGAGGGAGGAGAAATGCGTCAATGGGATCATTTTCTGCTGCCTATTTCAGCTCCTGCTTACAGAGCTGCACTCTGTGCCCTCCCACTCACCCCCTACACACACATCATCTGCTCTGCCTCTCCACAGTAAAAGGTTCAACCTTTGAAGTTTTAAACAAATAGTTCTTAGCTGTTCACGTATCTTGAATCATTAAAAAAAAACAACAACATGTTTTTAATATTAGTTTTACATTCTTATATATTTTTAAAATTTCACATTTTAGGATAACTCTATTCCTTGATGTCTAAATACATTGTAGGCATTCAATAAATATAAGTTGAATGAATAAGTGGCTCCCTATTAGTCTTTAGGACATGGTGAAATCTTTTTTCATTAAAATAAGATTGAATTGCTTTCTCTTCCCAAAGGAAATAAACATTCAAAATTAAGACTTTATTACAAAAATGATTTTATACACCCCAACCATGCATGGCACTGCATTAACTAGTATCAATATAGCAGCCAGAATTGGTGTATTATTAACATGGGTGATGTGTCTTGGATATTAACTTATTGGAAATAATCAGGCACTTCTATTTGTTGAAGATGTAGCCATTCATGTTTAAAAGATGAATTCATGCATTTATACCTAAATACATGTACATTTATAGTACTGGTTCTTTAAAAAAGTATTTTTTGGTTACCCTTCTTTTAAGTTCTTTAGTTATGTAGTTCACTGGTAATCTTTTAAAAATAACATAACTTTTAGAATTTAAATAAAGGTACACTTATTTACTTATTCAATAAAATTTCTTGAGTGTTTAATAAATGCAGTCTTCCAAAAGATCACATGTTCCAATCCATCTATTTCCCAAAAAAGAAACAGAAATCCAAAGAGATTAAGAATTACTTTATTATGAAATGCTCCTAAAATTTTTAATTGTTTTATTTTTTTATTAAACATTTTTATTGTTGACATAATTGCAAGTGTCCTCCTTTTTTCTGCCCTTTGCCCACTACCACACCCCCACCTACACCTTACTTGGCCTTCATCAGACTGTTGTCTGTGTACCTGGGGTATGCATGCATGTTCTTTAGATAATCCCTTCACCTTCTTTATCCAGTCACCCTCCCCTCCCTCCCCTCAGGCACTGGCCAATCTGTCCCATGTATCCATGCTTCTGGTTCCATTTTTTATTTTAAAAATTTTTAATTTTTTTATTGATTTCAGAGAGAGGAAGGGAGAGATAGAAACATCAATGATGAGAGAGAAACATTGATTGGTTGCCTCCTGCACTACCCCTACTGGGGACCTAGCCAAGAACCTGGGCATGTGCCCTGACCAGGAATCGAAACGTGATGTCCTGGTTCATGGGTCAAAGCTCAACCACTGAGCCACACCAGCCTGACTGGTTCCATTTTGTTTGTCAGTTTATTTTGTTCATTAGATTCCACATATTAGTGAGATCATGTGATACTTGTCTTTCTCTGACTGGCTTATTTCACTTAGCATAATACTCTCCAGTTCCTTCCATGCTGTCTCAAAGGGTAAGAGGTCCTTCTTTTTCACAGCTGCATAGTATTCCATTGTGTAAATGTACCACTGATTTTTTACCCACTCACCTACTGATGTACACTTGGGCTGTTTCCAGATCTTAGCTATTGTAAATAACACTGCTATGAACATAGGGGTGCATATGTTCATTCTGATTGGTGTTTTGGGATCCTTAGGATATATTCCTAGAAGTGGGATTGCTGGGTCAAAAGTAAACTGTAATGTTATACTTGTGTGCATGGAAGTAATTAAGGTACATCATTACTGTAGTTTAAAAGTTGTACATGATGAGACATGTTTTGTTTTTACTGTATGTTTTTACTGAATGATCTGCTCCCCATACCAAGGCAAGTATGAATAAAATTAGGTTAAATGTAGCATGTGACATCACAGTCTCTTAGTATTTGTTTCATCTATTTTATTTTATTGAATACTGTAGGTATCTTTGGTTATTCTGGGTGAAGAAAAAGGACAAATAAAACATGGCCAGCAAAATAAACAAAAACCAAAGAAGTTAAGTGACTTTTCTAAGATCTCGCCATGAATTAGTGGCAAAGCTGGGGTTTGAATCCAAATCTCCTGACCTAATTTGGTGACCTTTCACAACACTATCTTTCTTTCTCCTTAATTTGTTTTCTGAAGTTATTGTGCATGGGACTTTTGCTTTTGGTACATTCATTCTTCTAATAACAGATGAAAGGTCATCTTCTGTCACTATATTTGAGCTATATGACCTTGAGTAAATATCTTGCTCTTTTTCCGTCTTAGTTTGTTCATCAATAACATAAAGCAGCTAGACTAGGTGGTCTCTGAGGCTCTTTTCAGTTTTGATCTCTAATTTCCCATGGCTCTGTGAATCAAATTGTACACAGATCATTGGTTGCTCTCAAAATCTGATGGAGGGAAGCTGAAGGAGCAAATCTATGTAGTTCCATGAGTGTATGCTATACAAACTACTCTACCCTAAACTGCCCTTTTAGCCCCAAAGTGTCAGTAATATCATATTGGTGTTTGGTCTCTGGGCAAGGCACTAAAGACCATTGAGGCAAATGCATGGGAGGCATGTTTTCTAAGCTTGCTAACTACTGTAAGGTAGAAAAAGCTTGGTCAAAGACTTGGTTGAAGTATCCAGGTTATGTCACAACCTAACTATGATCTTGGACAAATTGCTCAAAATTTATGTCATCAATTCCTTTATCTAAAATGGAAATATTACCTAACTTGAATGTTTTGTAGATTAAATTAAAAAATATATAAAGTGCTTAACAGATATATAGGTGCTTGATAAATGTTTTTGTTTGTCCTTAAAAATCCATTTTTAAAATTTTATGATTCCATGTATATGAATTGTCCAGAATATGCAAATCTAAAGAGACAAAAAAGTAGATTAGTTGTTGCCAGTGTCTTGAGGAGCAGTGCAGGAATGGTAGGAATGGGTTGTTTTCTGGTTTGTTTGGTTGTGTGTTTTTTTTTTTTTAATGTAAACTATCTCATCAATTATGTTTTAAAATCATTTTTATTGTTGAGAGTATTATAGATGATTCCCATTTTCCTCCTCTGCCTCCCTTCACCTCAGACCTTCACCACCCTATTGTCTGTATCCACTGGCTATGTATATAAGTTCTTTGGTTAATTCCCCCCCCCCCTTCTCTCTGAGATCTGTCAATTTGTTCCATGCTTCCATGTCTGTAGACTTATTTTTTCCCTCAGTTTATTTTGTTCAATAGATTCCACATATAAGTGTGACCATGTGATATTTGTCTTTCTCTGACTGGCTTATTTCACTTAGCATAATACTCTCCAGGTCTCTCCATGCCATCTCAAAGGGTAGGAGATCTTTTTTACAGCTGCATAGTATTCCATGGTGTAAATGTACCACAGCTTTTTTATTCACTCACCTACTGATGGGCACTTGGACTGCTTCCAAATCTTGGCTATTGTAAATAATGCTCTAATGAACATAGGGGTGCATACATTCTTACAAATTAGTGTTTCAGATTTCTTTGGACATAGTCCCAGGAGTGGAATCACTGGGCACACGTTTAATATATCTAAAACTTTTGACACTTATGCTACCAAGTACTTTATTTTTCCTTTATTTCAATATCTACCCTGACTTGATATGCTCATATGTTTACAAGTTTCTCACTTTGTTTTGTGATAAAAAAGTTCTAAAATTTATTGTGGTGAAGGTTGCACAATTTTGAATATACTAAAAAATACTTAATGTACACACATCTATATGTGTGAATTGTATGGTATGTGAGTTAATTCTCAGTAAAGTTGTTACCTAAACAAAGCAATCCTGATGAATACTGACAAAAACAAGTTCATTATAGATTGGTTATAATTGGCTAAATCTAAATCCTCTACTGACCTACAGCAGAGAATCCTGGTAAGCACTAGATGAGATCATCAGTTTAAAAGTACTTTGAGAAATTTAACAATGATAAAAGTAATGTATTCAAAGGAAATAATAAAATTGGAATTGGAGAAATAAAGACATGAATAATGGAAAGAGATATCTTGCTTACAACTGGCAACGTTAAAAATATAAGAAAGATGAGGCTCTTTAAGTTAATATATAGATTTCATACAATATTAATTGCCTGGCCAGGTGTGGCTCAGTGGTTGAGCATTGACCTAGGATCCAGGAGATTGTGGTTTGATTCCCAGTCAGGGCACATGCCAGGGTTGTGGGCTCAATCCTCAGTCAAGGGCATGCAGGAGGCAGCCGATCAATGACAATTCTCTCATCATTGATGTTTCTTATCTCTCTCTCCCTCTCCCTTCCTCTCTTGGAAATCAATAAAGATATATTTTTTTAAAAATACAATATTAATTAAAAATCCTACAGGACATTTTACAGATCATGACAAATTTATAGTGAAATTCAACTGAAAGGATAAGAAGATAAAAATGTCAAAATATACTATTTTAAGTAATGATGGTAGATAGCCTCTCAAAGTTTAAACATTAGTACAAAGCCATACTTATAAAAAAAACTATTTAGCATTGGGTCAAAAAAGGGGATTGATCAAAGAAATTGCATATTTCATAGAAAAAAGATCCAATCTCATAAAACATTTCCAGTTGGTTAAAAAGAACACACACACACACACACACACACACACACACTAAAAGGAGCACTAACAAATAAATATTGTTGGGAAAACTGTGTAAGCAAGAAGAAAAGTGAATTTGGGTATGTACCTCACACCATATGCTTCAATAAACTCCAGATGGTCAAAAAGTTATTCATAAAAATCTAAACTATAAAACTAGGGGAAAAACAGAACAGCATTGTTTGTCTAGCTATTGTAGTCATTGAAAAATCGGAAGTTATCAAAGCCAGGATGGTTTTCAAATGACTAAAAATCTCTTGCACACTGTACTGTAATAAAATAAAGATAAAATGTAACAACCAAAAGGGAAAATATACGCAATTGAGCAGAACTTTTAAAACACACCAGTCAGAACATATAAATAAATAATGAAATATCTGAGGTCAAGACACAAAGCTCACTAGATGAGTGGTTAAAGAAAATGGACAGCATGTATAGTAGGGTACACACTGAGTATATAATCACATAACGAAACATGTAACCTCAGCATAATACAATACAATTTAAAACACAGTTTTCCCAGCTTCTAGGTATGTGTATAATTAAGACCACTATCAGGAAACAGGTCACCATGTAAATTGTGGGTAAATTTCTGGAACACACTATGACAATGTGTAACTGCTCTTTGCTCCAGTAATTCCACTTGCAGGATATGTATATCAGTAAATCCCCATGTTATATGTTTAAGGGGATTTAATTATGTGTTAGATCCAATCCCTGCCTTCAAAGAGCCTACAATATAGTAGGGAAGGCAACTGTATATATATAACATGTTCTATCATAGAAATAAAGGCAAAAAGCAACAGGAATAAAGAAAAATAAATTTCATTCCATGTGGGTGGAACAGGATAGGGATGGGAAGAAGAAAGGTATTATGGAGGAGGTAACATTGACCATGAACTTTGAAAGGTGAGTAGAGTTTGGTGCAACATGGGAGTGGTAAAAAGACATTTAATGAAATATCCCAAGTGCTCGATAATTAGGGGATAGTAACAGGCTGAATGGCTATATACTCAGTAGAAACATACTTGTGATGTAACCTCAAGCCACATAAAACCATGACTGTACCTGAAAAAAGTCAAATAGGCACTCAGACTGTTGGATATACACAATGTTTGTTTCAGTAAAGTTTATCATGTTATATAATTTTAAAAAGGCAACAACTATATAAATATGAGTGCTAAGGCAAGCCAACAATTATTTGCTCTGATCTGAATCAGGGATTAAACTTTCAGAGACAGAATTTTGAACATTGGATTCTTGCAGTGTCTTCAGAAAAGTAAGAGTGGTGGTTGCTTCTTCCACTTTCATATCTCCAATGAACACAAGTTATCTGCTTGATGTGCCACTTCTCCTTCACCCTCTTTCCCCCTCACATGCTAACCCACTAAATCTTCTTTTTTTACCAAAGAAATTGAAATGCCTTGTCTCCAAAATCCCTGAGTAATGGAACATGAGTTAGGGGAACTCAGAACATCTGTCTTGTTTTACTAAATCTACTGACAGGGAAAAAGAAAAGCCCCCAGGATTGGGAACCTTAGTTTATATAAACTTGGAATTCATCAGCTCTGATTTCTGCCTGCTATATTCTTACCCAAATTTATTGTGTTTCCTCCGCAGACATAAAATAGAAATGTGAAAAGCAATTTAGAGTTACTCAATGAAAAACTTGTCTCTCTGCCTGAAGTTTTTCAAGTTGTAGGCCCTAAGCAGACATTAGGTTTTACTGTATGACCCAAATCAGTGGTTCTTGAAAGGACCCATGCCATGGTTCACTCCCCTCTACTGGAAATGGAGGTATTTCAACAAAAGGCAATGTCACTAAACTTACCTACAATGTCTTGTTATTTTTATCAAGGATCCTTTCAGCATTTCACTTGTCTCCCCAATTGTTTCTTCTGGAGGGACTGAGGCCTTTAGTTTCTTGGACTTCCATCCATATAAATAGCCACACATGGGCCAACTGTGTGGTAACCATACAGGCAATATACATCATGTAATACAGAATCATTCTCCCCTGAGAGAGTAAGAAGCTAATTGAAAGGTTGTTAGGTAAATAGGCCCTCTTTCCTTAATCAAATCTTATGTTTGTGCAAATGTTAGAAAAACTTATGCCACTAATTTTTTTTAATTCAAATCCCACTCAAATCTATTACTACACTTTTCTTTTTCTAATACTCCTGTGAGGTTAGTAGGCCATTTTTGGTACACACTTATGTATCTGGGCTGATTAAGATCAGGCTTTATCTTCAGGCCCCAAATTTAAAAAAATAATGGGCAGATTATCTGAAGAGATGAGCTCTGGCCTCAGCTTTGCCACTAACTAGCCATCCAGTCTTTAGCTAATAACTCCCTTTCTGGCCATGTTTTCTTATCTGTAAAACAAGATACTGGACTGGACAATTTACAAGGTTTTACCATTTCTAAGATTTAATGAGTTTAGTTGACAGACATGTTTCAGAAACAGCTGACTGTGCACCAAAATATATCATAAAGTTGGAAATATATTCACTTTTCAGTAAAACAAACTTCAGTCTGAATTTGGATTTACCACTATTGGTGTTACTTTTACCTAGTTGACCTCTCTGAGCCTTATCTTCCTTGACTATAAAAAGGAGGTAGTAATACTAACCTCATATGGTTATTGTGATATTAAATAAGAAAACAGGTAAAAAACATGACACATGATAGCCTCTCAATAAGTGGTAGCCATTATTAGCTGCTATACAGACTAATACACTGTAAAATTCTCTTTAGAAAATATTGTCACATTACTTATTTGTAAATATCTTTCTAGATTTCAAAATAAATGTGTAAATGGTGGACTCATTATATCTAGTAAATAGGTGTTTAAACAAAAAACACATAAAATAAAATAAACATGGATCTTCTCTACTTCCCCAGTAAAAGAATAGATTGGCAAGAGTGTAATTACAATTTTGGCAACCTGATTTTACATCTAAGAAAACTGAAATTATATGACTAGTCCAAAGTCACACAATGAGTTAATGACAGAACTGAATGTAGGACCCAGGTCAACTTGCCCCCAGATCAGTAGATTTTACACACCCAGCTGATACTTTAGACTAGGCTCTACTGCTATTAACAGTCTGTGGTATCAGGCAATAACAATGATAATAATTTTCATTCACTTTATTACTTAGCTCATCTGGGCAAGAAGAGGAAAACAGATTACTGGAAATCTGAGTAACTCAGGTTAAAACATTTTTTGCTAAATTTTGAGACAAAATAGCCAAATGAAAACACTTGGGTAGTTGCAGAAATGCAGAGCAAATTAATATCAATGCTTGTTGCCCTGTATCTAATCTTGTCCTCCTCCAGTTAGTATGACCATCTGAGGAGAGGATGCCACTTTCCATCTAGCCTGAAACCTAGAAGTTACCCTTAAAACCTTAATACTTCCTCCTTTCTCCACTCCTCCCTTATCCAGAGGTAAGCAAGTTCTTATCTTCTAAATTCCTCTTGCCTCTGTTCAATTCTTTCTACTCTCTCTGCTAGGTCATATTCTTTTCTCACTTGGACTACTGCAACAATCTGCTAACTGATCTCCATTTGGCATTTTTTATTCCTATAAAATACATTAATTATGTATAGCCGGTTGATCTTTTTAAATGAAAAAGTGCAAATTTATGTACTATTATTATGTATCTTGTCTTGTATACCTTTTTTCCTTGAGTCACTAATTATTTCATTTTCTATGACCAATTTGCTTTATAATTATTTTCATTTTTTGCCACAAACACTATTAAATATTATGACTACAAATATCATTTCTCCAAAATAATAAAATATGTTAGATTAACTTACTCAAAAAGTATTTATGGAGTGTCTATTATGTCCTGGGCACTAAGAATACATAGTGAACAAGATAAACAATATCCTTATTTTCAAGAAGCATGTATACACATATAATATAATGAAAAATACTACAATAAATATGTTAAATGCCCTGATGACAATTTAAAAAGGGTTCCTAGCTAAAAATAGTGGATTGGACACTCATGTTTATCTATAAATTACATAAAAGGACTATTTTAGAGGCATAGAGGCATAAGGTAAAAGAAAAACAGGAAAGAATATGAAAACAGCAGCATTTTAGGAAAAGCAAAGCAAAAGAGCAAATATTAACTGATTAGCAGATCTAAGAAACTTAAATCCTAAATCAGCAGTGAGAAAATTAACACTAAAATTTGTACCAATGATCTTACAAGAGGCTTAGAAATTGGCAGTATCAGGTCAGCATCAAGTACTTCTGTAACTGAGCTTGAAAGTAGAGCCAAAAATGTGAATTTTTTGAAGATGGTTTCTGAAGCAATTAGGCCTCCACATCCCCTCTGTCATTCTTCACAGCTGGGTGGTTCTCCTATATACTTCCCTCTCACAGAAGACTGGAGTCTTATTCTCTGATAATTAAAATAGAAGGTGCTTGGACTAGGTGTCTCAGATAGAACTGAGTGTGAGATTAGGTGAAAGCCTATCTATATACAGTATGCTGAGACCATCAGACTTCTTTTCCTACTTGGTACCCAGAAACCTATAGCAGAGGCTTGTAACCCCCAGATAGAATATTGGAAGATTATTTTCTGAGAGAATCTGACCAGGTTTATGGAAAATTACCTAAAAATAATTAGAAGTTCACCAATGGAAAGGATCCAGCCAAATTATATGAGAGTAAGGTCTACCATGACCAAAACTTTTAATCAACATTTTTGTGTCCTATTCAAATATAACCAAACATCTAAGGATCTCAAGATATAAATTAAATATATATATATATATATATATATATATATATATATATATATATATATATATATATATATTATGAAAGGGAGAGATCAAAACAAACAAGGGGGAAAAATAAATTAAGGGAAATAGATTTCAGGTAGATGAGAACTTTAAAAAGTCATTAAGATAATCAGAAATGAGAAAATATATTGTAGTCATTAAATAAGAACAGTATACTATAAGAATAAACATTAAATAAAAATGTAAAGCCTATCTATATACAGTATGCTGAGACCATACAGTATGGTGATTACCACAGGAAAAGGGGTGGGGAGGGGTAGAAGAGGGTAAATGGGGGATAAATGGTGATGGAAGGAGACTTTACTTTGGGTGGTGAACACACAGACAATATAAAGAAGATATATTATAGAATTGTACACCTGAAACCTATATAATTTTATTAACCAATATCATCCCAATAAATTTTAAAAAAATGAAAGAGCTGCAGATATTTTAAATAACAAGAGAAATGAAACTTTAATAGAAATAGTGGAGCATGATGTTGAGAAATTCTCATGAAAACTAGACCCAAAAAACCCCACAGATAGAAAATAAGAAAAAAAAAATTTAAAGATCGAACTAGGAGGCCCAACACAAGAAAGATAGGTTTTCCTGAAAGAGAACAGAGAAAATGGTTAGAGCATCATCCCAATATGCCAAGGTTGCAGGTTTGATCCCCAACCAGGGTACATACAAGAAACAAGCAATGAATGCATAAATAAGTGAAACAACAAAGCAATGTTTCTCTCTTTCTCCCTCTCTCTAAAATTAATAAAAAATAAAAAAATAAAAATCATTTAAGGAAAAGTCCTATAACTAAATAAGTAGTTTCCAGATTAAAATGAACAATTCAGTATTCATGCAAGACTGATAAAAGCAGACACACACTAAAGCATGCCATATTAAAATATAAGTACACTGAAAAGCAAGATTATATTTGAAGAACAGAAGTTGAGTAGGATGGCAAAGATGAGTAAGGACCATGACACTGCACCACAACCATTGTATCCAATCTATAAAACGCTGCCTATTCTACTCTAAAAAGACATCCAGTATTCAAATACTTTTATCTACCTCCACTGTACCATCTTAACACAATTCACTATTCTCTTTCTCTTGGAGAACTACAATAGCCTATAACTGGGCTCTCTACTTTCACTTTGGTCCCCCATAGCCCACCCTCCAAACAGCAGCCAGAAGTATCTTTGCAAAGTGCAAATCAGACCACTTTTTCCCCTTTTAATCCCCTCAATGGCTTTCCACTGTATCCAAAATTAAATCCAAAGTCTTCATCATAGCATTCTGGGACCCCATAATATGGCCTCTGAATAGCTTTCAACATTGTCATCTGTCTCTCTCACTATTTTCAACCACTCTGATTTTTGTTTATGTTCTATGTATATGCCCAGTACATTGCCAACTTAGGGTTTTTGCACTAGTATCTACCTACAATTCTCTAGCTTTTTTCATCACTCTTCACTTAGGTCTCAGTTCATCTGTCACCTCTTCAGAGAAAAATTCCCTAATCATCGTCTCTAAAAGTAGTCACTGACCCAGCAATTCTCTATTTCATTTTATTCATAGCAGTTATTACTAGCTAAGATTATGTTTTAAATTCATTTCTCTATATACTTACTATCCATCTTCACTCACTGAAATATAAGCACTATATGGACAAAAAATTAACACATATGTCTTTCTTATACATCACTGTGTCTCAGCACTTATAACACAACCTTGAATGCTATAAATGCTCAATGAATATTGCCTGAATTAATTTATTAATGGATTAACCATCAAGAGTTATAGTCTTGCCTGGCCAGGCATGGCTCAGTGGTTGAGCATCGACCTAGGATCCAGGCGATCAGGATTCGATTCCTGGTCAGGGCACATGCCCAGGTTGTGGGCTCCTTCCCCAGTCCAGGGCCTGCAGGAGGCAGCAGATCAATGACTCTCACCATTGATGTTTCTCTCTCTCTCCCTCTCCTTTCGTCTCTCTGAAATCAATAAAGATACGTGTGGTTTTTTTAAAAAAAGAGTTATAGTCTTTAACACAGTAACAGAATAGAGTTGCAAACACACATGGTTACATGGAGGCTATATATTATGGATAATCAAGCTCATCAAAGTCATACCTGAAGAGAAACTCTGCTATAAAATCCTCCAGCTTCTTTGTTTCCATGACTGCGGATAGCAAATGTGAAGAAAATACACACTAGTGAAGAAGAAATACACAAATGGTATGAGAGGAAGTGTGTATGTGTGTGTATGGGGGGGAGGAGGTTCCCTTTGATAGAAAGGAGGGTAACCAAATCCAGTTCCTAACAATAACAATGGAATAAATAATTTGTATTGCCCCACTGAAAAAGCCAGGCTGTAATGGATTCTCAAGAACATAAACTCACATTGATAGTATTAGATTTCCTTTTTTTATAGGCCACATGACAGGTCCCATTTAGGACAGCAATTGCTTTAGTCTGCTCAAGCTGTCATGAAAAATACCACTGGTTGGCTTAAACAACAGAAATTTATTTTCTCACAGGTCTGAGGACTGGAAATTTAAGGTCAGGATGCCAGTATTATCAGTATCTAGTGAGAGCTCACTCCCTGGCTTGCAGATAATCATCTTCTCATTGTGTCCTCACATGGAAGACGAGGGAGAGGGCGAGGGCGAGGGCGAGGGCGAGGGCGAGGGCGAGGGCGAGGGCGAGGGAGAGGGAGAGGGAGAGGGAGAGGGAGAGGGAGAGGGAGAGGGAGAGGGAGAGGGAGAGGGAGAGGGAGAGGGAGAGGGAGAGAGCTCTCTAGTGTTTCCTTGTAATGAGGGTATTAATGCTGTCATGATCAAACCTCACCCTCGTGACCTCATATAAACTTAATTACCTCTCAAAAGTTCAATCTACAAATACCACCATGTTGGGAGTTAGGCTTCAATATATGAATTTGGGGGCTGGAGTCCAGAGAGAACACAATTCAGCTCATAAAGGTAATAAAACTGATAGAGAAAAGAGGCAAAGTGTCAGAACTGCTAGATGATACAGTTGAATGAATAGAATCTACAATCACATTCCCCTTGAAATTTACCTAACTGTGGAGCTCACTGATACACTCCTACATTTCCAATTATTCAACTTCTAGAATTCCACTCTCTTTCCTACTACCTTTCCAAACCATCATGTGGTAAATATAAAGATTGTTGTCCTCTAAAGTCATCTGATAGGATCAAGTTACATAGCCAGGAAAGGAATTCCTTTGTGTTTAATAGGTAAATCCAATATTCATATTAAGGAAGTGATATGTTCAAAGTCAGGCTGAAAGTAAGATTTCAAGTCAGATTTGGGACACAGAACTCTTGTTCCTCAGCAATAGACTTTTTCTTCTGAGTACTTGGCTATTGCTCCAAAAGACCCATGCCTCAGGTTAGTTCTGAGAGAATTCAACAGAGATTTAAGGGCTGCTAAAATTCTGGGTCACTGTGACCCTTACACTGCATTTCACAGTTTAATTCTATCTTTCTGGACACTAAGTAACTGAAAATCAGGAAGATCCCCCCATTCTCCACCAACTTTGAATCTCATTAGAGAAGAAATACACTGTGTGCTTGTTTCCTTGGTACTTCAGGTGTCGAATTTTATCCTTTTCCGGGCCAATTAGGAGTTTGAAAGCACCCTGTTCTCTCGCCAGCTGTCTTCAAGGGCACTGTGCTCGCTAAGACCCAAATGACAGTAAATATTACTGCATATAGACCAATAATTCCAGCAGTTGAAAATATCAAAATTATTCCTGAAATCGAAGCATCAACTAGAAAAAGAGTTCCAATGATGTCCTGATTATGAAAAAATTATGGGCGTGTGAACTGTCACTTTTCCAGAACTTATGCTCTACAGGAAACCTTATATGTTAAAAACCCACCTAACTCTGAGTACTCAATTACTTTACTTTGCATTCTCTGGTTTACCTTTGTTTAGTTGTTGCTTTGAAAACACTACTTTGAGATACAGAGTTGTCATTTTGCAAGTATGTGCCCTCCTTAACTAGTGTGTTTCATACAGCCACTTCAGAGTATAGATTTGATTACCTGTGCTTTGTGTTCTCAATTTCACTTTCCTGCATTTCTTACCACTGACACAATAATTTAATATTATGGAGAAGCATGAGAGCTAAGGGTTGGCAAAATATCTCTTATCCATGAAATATAGCATGTTGAATAGTAAAATTTGACACCATGGGCTATGATTCTCTGCAACAATAGGAGTTATGTGGTCTAATTTTAATGCCCAAATATTTTTCTCCTGACTGCCCTTCACTAGACCCTCTATGTCCCAGTGTATCCCTTTTGGAGCTGCTAACGAAACCTTGATTAAGGCAATTACTGGGTGGAGCAGGGACACTATAGTAAACTAGTGTTTGCTGTGCCTGTCCCACTCCTGTCAGTGTTTCCTTGTTTCCCCCTTTAAATTTTTGATGTTAAAGATATTTGTGTGTGAAGAAAAGAAGGTAAGAAGGGGAGCCACTGCATCCTTGGACACCCTCTGCCAACTGGATGAGAATGAGAGGAGAGGAAACCTATGGGTTGCTTCTTTCACATTATTTCCTTAGTCTTAGTCTTGAAGAAGAACTTTAATACTGACTCCTCCCATCAGTGAAACAATGTATAAAAGGATAATATGGTGGTTCACCTTGAAGTGGTTGTCAATGAGGTTGCAAGTAGAGATTGTCTTTGATTTAGTTGACAAGCTGATACATGTTCCTAGTGTTTTTCCAAAACGTTTATTAAACAGAGTATTTAAAGGTATGTTTAATCTTTTTTCTCCCTCTTTTTCAGTTTCCCCATCTCAAACAGGAGCCGACCTGTCCCACCACCTCCAGATGACCTCTCTTAACTAACACACTCTTCTGTAATAGGCCCCTAACTACACATGTAGTATAGGCAAACAGATTCGGCAGAATTTAATTTTGCTGTCACAAACTCTCTCTAAGCTGGAAATTGGGAAACTATGAATTATACATCAAAACACATACAAAAAACCCACTGTGTTAGTTGAAAAGAAATTGTACTATCTCTATTTCTACTACCCATCTTCTAGTCATATATGATTACTTTCCCACCATAATATGCATAAAAATACTCAATTAGAAATCATAGAATTGTCAAATGTCAGGGTGAGAAGGGAGTGTAGAGATAATTTAATCTAATCTCCTTATTTAACTTTCTGAAAGTCATTCAGGTAGTTGAGAATAGAAGTGAGACTAAAACCATGGCCATGTTTACAATCCTTTGTGTCCAAACAAACAAATATTCAACCAAGAATTTAAGTGTTTTTGGATGCATCCTCCAAATTAAGAAGCATCAATCTTTTTTAATGTGTTTCCCCACCTTGTACTTCCTGAAAACTAGCAGTCTTTTCAAAGCAAAAATGACCCCATTCATCATGTCTGAATGCCCCTGCTCTTTTTCTCACTGCTTTGCTGTTGTTGTCATTTCCCAGGACACTTTCCTTCCCCTGCCTCTGAACAGCCCCCACGAATGAGCAATTCCTAAGTGCATTTGCTATGACGTTTGCAAAGGCAGCCACTCAAAGAAAAGGTCAGTGTCAGTGTACTATGTTTCTAAATATACCCCTTAAAAGAATCAGACATTACAATACTGAATACCAATTGTCTAAAGACTTCCAAAAGTCCTCTAGGAAAGTCCAAGACTCCTGAGAAAATGGAAAATCCAATGAAAGTTGTGATATATTTACCAAATTGAAAAAGGAATACACAAGTGGCATAGAGAAATATCACTTTTCTACTGACATGGGGGAATTGTGCTGAAGGGTCGGCAAGAGGTTGACACAACTCATTGCTCTATCTTTATACTCAGACATTTTTCTAATGCCTTGGAAACTCAGGCAGACGCCATGCATGTTCTCTGGTCACTAGAAAGAGGAATCAGGTCTCTACAGAGGCTCCAAACAAAGAAATGAAATCACAAAGAAAAGGAGTAATTATATATAGTCATTTTGCTTTGTATTTCTCATGTTAGCCATTCCCTGGTAACTATTAACCTGCTCTAAACTCTGAATTTTCTACAACACAAAATTACACTTGCTGTTTCTCTTAGATGCTGCCAAATATCATTAATCAGATGGTATACACAAATACATTCACAATCATACCCAACCTACTACCATCTAGTCTCACCTTCTACCAGTCTCTCCTATGCTATAGCCACACTGGACAGCTCTAAGTTACTACACACATCTTGTAATTTGAGGGCTCATATTTTCCCCTCTATATCTTTACAAATGGTGTCTCAAATTGCTAGAATGCTTGCATCCCCTTTTGATTACTCAAGGCTTATTTAAGAAGTAATTTTCCTTTTAATGTCTTCCATGATCCATACTGCCACCCCAAATTAATTGTTCTCTATATAATTTCTATTCTTCTATTAATTCAATTATTCACAATTTATTGAGTATCAACTATTTGTCAGGCATTTTGCTAACCATTGTGAATGCAGCAGAAGATAGACATAGTTGCTGACATAGAATTTACAGGATAAAAGGAAAGAGAAGTAGTTGCAATAAATACATAGTGGAAGTACAGGTGGCTATGAGATGTCAGTCAAGGACCTGACATAGTCTAGAGAGGTCAGAGAAGGTTGACCTGAAGAAGGAGCATTTAAATTGAGACCTGAAGTAGGAATATGAGATAGCTCTATATAGAGGATATTGCCTTCCAGACAGAGAATATAAGCATATAAAAAAACAATAAAGCAGGAAGGAACAAAGGAACTTGGGCTTACAAGGAACTGAAAAAAGAGGAGAGTAGCACAACAGAGGATTCAGAAGGCCAAGTATTACAGGCTACATTAATAAATCTGGACATTAAAGTAAGAGAATAAGAAGTCACTGAAAAGTATTAGCCTGGGGACCGTTTGGAGGGAACAAAAGTAGATGCAGAAACATGACAGTAGCTTGAAATACAGTGATGGAAAGCAGTGAATACATTCGAGAGATATTTGAGATGGGGAATCTACAGGACTTTAATAATGGGATCTAAGAAAAAAGATGTAAGATGTCAAGAATGACAAAAATTGATAATGCTTTATTTGCTTGAGGTAAGGAATAACAGAGAAGGCCCAAGATTGGTTTCAGGCAGTGGGGTGGATAAATAATGAGTTTGGTTTTGGAAATACTGAATTTGAGGTGTTTGTAAGATATACAAGTGTACGATATAACAAATAGGTGTATGGCTTTGGAGCTCAGAAGAGACAGATAAATTAAAGATAAGAAACATAATCATCAGCTTTAATATGGTAATTGAAGTGATGGAAGTACATAATTTTATTTAAGTCAAACAGTAGAGAGGGTAAAGAAAAGCCCTGTAACATCACAACAAACATTTATAGGTTATTAGGAGGAGCCACGAAAGGAGCTGAAGAAATGATCAGAAAGATAGAAGGAAAACCATGGGGGTGAGGGTTCTCAATATTCAAGGAAATAGAACATATCAAGAAAGATAGTGATTATCTGAGGTGAATATTGTTGAGTTGCTAAAAAGGGTGGATTTAGCAACATGGGTGTCATTGTGACCTTATCAAGAGCTATTTCAGTAGAGTTGTGTGGGGCAGAAAACAGATTGGAGTGGGTTGAGGTGAAGAAATGGAGCCAGAAATGTAGACAATTCAAGAAATTTGTGTTTAACGGTATGTGTGAGATTGCTCAGTAACTGAGGGGGATAAGGGATCCAGAGGGGTTTGCTTGTCCTTTTGTTTGAACATAAGAAAGACTATACCATGTCTTAAAAAAAAAAAAATACAGTAGGGAAGAATTGGTTGAAGATATAGGAAAGACATTAACTGATGGCACGAGTCTCCTGGGAAAGCAGAAGGGAAAGGGATCCAGAATATGGGTGAAGGAATTGGCTATTAATAGAAAGAAGGATAGCCCTCCATGATAGCATTTAGAAAGAAGGGGGTAGTCAAAATTTCCATAGTCTCTTGGTTTGGAAGTAGAGTTTTATAGGTGGTGAGGAACTTTGCTGGAATTTTTAGGGAGAGAGAATGATGGGAGAGAAGTTTGAGGAAGTCATTTGTAATCAAGTTCTCAGAATGCTTTTTTAAGTTCTCGAGTTCCCCTATAGTTACTAAAGGGTAGTGTAATGTAGTGGTTAAGGTAATTGGATCAAGAACAAGAATTTCTGGTAAGAACCTTGGCTCATCAACTATTTGTATGACCTTGGGAAAATCACTTAATTTTTTTTCATTTTTAGTTTCTTCATCTATGAAGAGGGGATCATATTTTTTACTTAACTCATAATTTTAATATGAAAATAAATTAACTAAGTTAATATGTATGAGGGGCTTAGAACAGTGCTTGACAAATAATAAGCATTCTGTAGTGTTGCTTTCATTATTAATGCTCTTCAAATATCACCTGAGTTAGTCTGCTATTGCATTAGATAGAGATGCAAAAAGCAACTATTAGTAATGAAGTTTTTCTCCAAAAGTTATTTTAGTTTTAGTCTTTTACCTGGAGTAAAAATACAATAAGTACATTGGTTTGTACACACACACACACACACACACACACACACACACACACCCAAGAAATTGGTGAATAGCAATATATTCCAGTAGGAAGAACTCAGTCTATATAGGATGGAATTGTGGGTGGTTTTGAATAAAGAACCTGGAGAATTGTGTCCTGAGCCCTAGGGTGATCCTTTTCTAAATCCAGCAGAAGACAACACCACCAGTTGAGGTTTTCAGTTCTAGTCCAACCCTCTTCTCTGCCTTTTTATAATTTAGGAGGAGGAAAGGCTCACATCTGTGGCTGGAAAAATCACTGATTTTTTTCTTTAAGTGGAGGCAGTGGAACTCTTTCTGTCTGGAATAGCTTTGGAAATAGACACAAAGCATCAAGGTAAGTTCCATAGAAGGGGTACTCCAAGTGAAATACACAAATGTTTGTTCCCATGTTCACTTCAAGAGTATTGTGCCAAATTAGCAACTTGATTATGAAAAGTTAAAAGGCTGAAGATACTTTTTTTCATTTTAAAAGATGGTGCCTGCTTGAAGAGAGTATATGAGAACAAGGAGTTAGATGGAACTGGCTAATGTGGTGCCTAGAAGGTCAAATCATTAAACTGGACTGTCAAAATTTGCTAATACACTCCACATTAGTGAAAAGTCTATCGATTACATATACATAATAATATGTCAGTTTATTATTTTCAGTACACTCTGTACATATGAAATGGCTAAATGTTGTCTAGCAGAAGTCATGCCAGACCTGATCCGGCCTAATTTATAATTAGCATATTATTTGTTAGTATGTAAATCGGTACTGCTCTAGTATTTGGGGAAAAAAATGTGTTGTTAAGTAACTCAACATTTCTCCTGCAATTTTGCTGCAACTAATCATTACTGCTGCCAATCTTTTTTTTTTTTTTTTCAGAGTACAAAGTTACATTGCAAACAAGCAGAAGTACATGAATTTATACAATGGCAGTCCAGTTGTGTTAGACTGTGAATGTAGTGTGAAGACATGGCAGATCTCTGAGTAAGTAGCCAGTGTGTAAAATGGATCCTTCAGCAACATAGATAAGGCACAGCTTGGAATAAGCAAAGACAAAGCTTCCCATTTTATAAACCCACTTGCTCTTATTTGGACTTATACAGATATAGCAAAAGCATTTTGGCATAAAGATTCAAATCCAGCTCTATCACTTAATAACTTTATGACTTTGAGCAAGCTCTTATGTGCCTAGAACGTAGATGATGCTTTTCACGAATGTGAATACATAAGCAGTATAGTGACAATATAGCACAGAGGTTAAACAAGAGGACTCTGAAGTCAGATTGAGTTCAGAATTTTGACTCTACTACACTAGCTATGTATCATTTTTATCAAGTTATTTAACCTCTTTAATATTGATTTCTTCATCTGTAAATGAAACATAAGTAAAGGATTGCAGTGACGACTTAATAAGATAATTTACATAAAGCATTTAGCAGAGGGTCAGCAACACAATAAGCCTTCAATACTCTAGCTCTTTTGTTTTGTTTTGGATTCAGGAAAACATTTTATTTCAGTGAGGTTTTCTCCCTGACAGCTTTCACCTGATAGCTTATAACTAAAACCTCCAAATTTCAAATAATAAACACTAGCTCTTGAAGTGTTACCTCTAAACTTTCTTCATTTTTGCTTTTGCCCAATCAACTCCACTATAAATGGCCTTGTTAAAGACATAAACTTTACTTCTGTATTACTTAATTCAGTGAACATTTCTGTGTGACTTTTCAGAAGCATTTAATGCACATAACTAATTTATCCTTGTAGAGATGTGAAAACTGAGAAGTTTCTAGGAAGTTGTGAGGAAGAGCTATTACTTAAAAGATAAAATTTTGGTTCAGGTGTTGGAAGGAGACTGTGACATCTCTGTCTCTGGAACACTGAAACATGAGCAGCTAAACCATCACATGCATATTGAATGCACAACTGCCAAAAGACAAGGCTGGATTATATGTTCTTTAAATGTTTCTTTTTACATGTTAGAATCTGTGATTTTTCCAAATTAGTGAATGATAACAGGTACTATTTGTTCAGCAATAGTTAAAATACAGACATGGGAATTTTAGATGTGTTCCTGCAATCCTTGCAAAGAAAAAAGTATGCATTCTCTACATTTTAAAATTGATTAAATAGACTTAGAAAAGCACAAATAACAAGGGCATGAAGATAGTGAGTGGCAAATTCAGAATATTCATTTATTCACTTATTCATACTTACATAAATCCAACCAATGCTTATTGAGCATGTACTATGTGCTGGGCATTGTCTTTAGCATTAGTGTACAGCATTGAACATAATAGGTAAAATGTATACCCTTATGGAACTTGTATTTTAGTAGGTGGAGAATATGACCCAGGACTATGTGGTTCCAAGACCTGATTTAGTTCTATAATCTAGTACAATGTCCTCTGACTGGCTTTAGTGTCATGTTATCATTTCATAGTGAAGTTGAATTCTTTCATTTTTAGGCGTGTAGAACCATGCACCAAGGAAACTGAACTATCTTTGAATTCTTCTTCCTGGGACTCTCAGCGGAGTTTGAACAGCAGCAGCTCATCTTTATGCTGTTACTGTGCATCTATCTGATCATTATGGTAAGAAACTTACTTATCATCCTGGCTTTTATCAATGACACTCACCTCCACAGCCCCATGTACTTCTTCCTTGCCAATCTATCCTTCACTGATATCTGCTCAACAAACACGACAATCTCCAAAATGTTGGTAGACATCCAAAGCCAGAGCTCAGCCATCACCTTTGCAGGATGCCTTTCACAAATGTACTTTTTTATATTTCTGTTGGACCTGGACAATTTTCTCTTGGCAGCCATAGCATATGACTGGTACATTGCCATCTGTCACCCATTACACTATGTTTCATTACTGAGTCCCAAGCATTGTGCCCTGTTGGTAGTGATCCCATGGGTCATTTCTGCATCTCATTCTGCTGAACCTCTTGACTTTCTGTGATAAGAGAGAAATCCCACACTTCTTCTGTGACCTGGAACCCATTTTAAGGCTTGCTTGCTCAGACACCCAAATCAACGACTTGAGAAACCTAGTCATTGGGGGAGCAGTAATCTTTATACCCTTCACCCTTATTCTTGTCTCCTATGCCCTTATTGATTGTACTGTACTTGGGGTTTCTTCATCCAAGGAGAAGTGGAAAACATTCTCCACTTATGGCTCCCATCTCTCAGCTGTGTCCCTCTTCTGTGGATCCATCATTGTGGTCTACTTTCTCCCCTCTTCTGCCTACTCAGCAGAAAAGGAAAAGGTGGCTGCCTCATGTATATGATTGTAACTCCCATGATGAACCCCTTCATCTATAGTCTAAGAAGCAAGAACATGAAAGGAGCCCTGAGGAAACTGTTCAGCAGGAAAACATATTTTGGAGATAGTGAGCTCTGCCATTAAAGACATCTGTATCAACTTTTTAGATTTCAATGAGCACCTAGAAAATCCAAAGCCTCAGGCACTGTGCTACCTTGGCAGTTTTTTTACCCATACATTTCTTGCTCCCAATCTAGGACCAAGACTATAGATCAGACTCATATCTCAACAAAAACATAAACAAAACACATATTCCTTTATTCTGCAGTCCTTCACCACTTGCATGTGGAATTTTCTAAGGTAATGGTTGTATAGTCAGGACTTAATAGTTTTTCTCTAATTTTGGGGTTGTGCTTCCTTTCCTTCTCTACCAAACCTTACATGTTAGATCATTGATGTAGGAAAGAGGAAGGAAGGAAGGAAGGAAGGAAGGAAGGAAGGAAGGAAGGAAGGAAGGAAGGAAGGAAGGAAGGAAGGGAGGGAGGGAGACAAGAGAGGGAGGGAGGAAGAGAGAGGGTGAGGGAAGGGAGGGACAAAAGTAAGAAGGAAAAATTGATGATAATAGCTCAAAATATCTTGTAGATAATACCATGTTAAAGTTCACAATTTCCAAACAATAACTTGATTTTTCACAATAACACTATAAGGTAAATAATATATAATTTTCATGTACTAAGCAAAGTAAAATATATTCTAGTAGAAGAAAAACAAAGGCAAAAGCAATCATGTCACTTGCTCTGTTTTGTGCCTTACAGAGGCTCTCCACCAAAGTTAATTTTTTTCAGCATTTAAGATCTTTTACCACCTGAACTCACATACATTTCCAGAAGTATGAACCATCATCCACTTTCCCCACCATCCTTGGAACACTCCAAATTCCAGCTACATTGAACATTTTGTCATTTTTTTTGAGCAGTCTATGAACTTGCATGACTCTTGTCTTTGTACATGTTACATCTTTTTCCTGGAATATCTGTCATACTTTCTTTTCCTACGGACATTTGACAGGTTTTAAGGCTCCATCTCATCTTACATTCTCTGTGAATTTTTTCATAATTATTCCTTTCTTTCTTGTAGTCTCCTGTATCACTTTATGTTGCTATTGTGTCACCTATCACAATGAATTATAATTATCAGAATATTTGTTGATGTTATCCAAGATAATAGCAGTAGGCACCATTTTATTAATCTCTATAGCTATAGCATGGTATAATGCCTGGAACAGAGAAGGTGCTCAGTAAGCAAATTGAATAAAAAAGTTGTCATCTTTCAAATCAGAAAGTTTAGTTTCAGTTCATTTTCTGCTAACTTGTTGAGTAATACTTGATGAATCAATTAATCTCTCTGAGCTTTAATGTCAAACTGATACAATCCATGAAACAGTATACTAACTTCTGCCTCCTGGCTACCCCCATTGACAATATAAAACATGTTTGAGGTTAAAACATTCTGAGACAGAAGTCTGTGAAAGTGCCACACTAGACAGGTGCCAGCAGTCCAAAATAGATCAAAGGAAACATATGCAAGAATTTGAGAGCTTGAGGCATATAAGGGTTTTTGTGTGGGAATGGAAGCTAAGACATGATATCTTGGCCCTTTATGCTTTTTCTGTGTAATATTCTAATGTTTGATCATGGAGGAAACTTCAGGCTTTTCATGCACCTGGTACTGCTAAAAGGTAACCCATTGAGTTATACTGTCTAGGTTGAATGAACCTAGCATCTTTGTTTTATGATACCTTCAGGGCTGAGTTTATGGTTTTGTGGTTACTCAGACATGACAATAGTCTAGCCAGTGCTACTCAAAGTATATTTTGCAGACCTATGCTAATCACAAAACTATTTTAACAAAGAGATTGAGGTGAAATAAGTTTAGAAATTGATATGAAAGTCTTACCCTTTGAGACAGCATGAATGCACTAAGAGGGTATTATACTAAGTCAAATAAGTCAGACAGATAAAGACAAATACCATATGATTTCACTTATATGCAGAATCCAAAGAACAAAATAAACAAATAAGCAAAACAGAATCAGACTCACAGATACAGAGAACAGACTGATGGTTACCAGATGGGAGGGGGTTTGGAGGGCTGGGTGAAAAAGGTGAAGGGATTAAGAAATACAAATTGGTAGTTACAAAATAGTCATGCGGATGTAAAGTACAGCATAGTGAATATAGTCAATAATATTGTAATAACTATGTATGGTGTCAGATGGGTACTATTTTATTGGAATGATCACTTTGTAAGTTATATAACTAATCACTGGAATATACATCTGAAACTAATACAAAATAATATTTAATGTGCACTGTAATTGAAGAAAAATAAGGTTTAAAAAAGGAAAAAGGAAATTGAGCTGCACATTTAAAAACATGGAGCAATTTCACACTGCCATGACATTTTTATTTTATTTTACAAAAATATCAGTCTGCAAAAATTTGGAAATTGAAAAGAAAAACTGGAAGCACTAGATTCTTCTTTTTCTTCTTCTGCTCTTCCTCCTCCTCCTCCTTTGTCTTTTTTTTTTTTCAAAATAAAATCTTAAGCAGGATCTATATGATGAGTAATGTTTTGGCCAATGCAATAGGATTTGATACTGGCTAGTTAAGATTTAAAGTAAATTATAGCAAAGAGTCAACACACACACACAGACACACACACACACACACACCCTTAACACATTATTTTTCAGAATACTCTACTTTTACATACGTAAGCATATATTCCTTAGCTAATCTTTTGATGTAGGGGCAAGACCCTTTCTTCGACTACAGATCAATTGATTGAGTTCTGTGCATCATTCTTGCATACACCTCATCCTTAACAAATCATCTTTGACTTCCAGTTTCAGTTTCATTAAGGTGAAGCAAGAACTTAAAGATACTTTCAAAGCAAGATGAATGCATATACCTGCTTGGATAGCTTTTAATTTTGTCCCCAATCATAAACAAGTTCAACTAACACAAACAAATTTTGAAAAACTCAACTGACTCTTGGTAAGGTAACACAAAATTGGTGGTACAGGACAAACGTGAACGTAAAGAGAGTAGCTGACTAGCTATAAGTATTCATCAAGGCATGACCATTGGCCAGAATGTTGTGCATAGAGAATAGAGAATGTCTTTAATCTAGAGATTTATTTACATACAGATCAGTTAAGAAAGAGGTTAATGTATATTTAAAAGATATAAGCTGCTGCCTGACCTGGCGTGGCTCAGTGGTGAACATCGACCTAGGATCCAGGAGATCACTGTTTGATTCCTGGTCAGGGCACATGCCCAGGTTGCAGGCTTGATCCCCAGTCAGGGGCATGTAAGAGGCAGCCGATCAATGATGACTCTCTCATCACTGATGTTTCTGTCTCTCCCTCTCTCCCTCTCCCTTCCTCTCTCTGAAATAAATAAATATATATTTTAAAAAAAAATTTTTTAAAAAGATATAAGCTGCTCTGATTAAAGCTGATGCAGGGGAACTGAGGGCTTGACCTTTCAAATACTAAGTACCTTATCTTGACTCATATATAGAAATTTAGTCTCTACTTTGAAAGAAGAATGTATATCAGCAGCTGACTACAGGTTGCCTGTGCTCTATGGAATACCGCTTCCCTTCCCTTGTCCTTTCTAAACTACCAAAGATTGCTGTTGCTGGATAAATATACATATAATTTATCCCTACCCCATGAAACACACTCAACAAGTTGATGGTGGACAAGCAAAAACAGGAGTATACAGATAAAGAAGTAATAGAATGGGACCATTGATATACCAACAAAATTATATTTCAGTTCACTGGTCATTAAGCCAGACACGACCAAAGCAAATAGTGTTCAACCTAAGAGTTTGGTAAGGTGACAGAAAATATTCTGTAGTGCCTGAATTGCAAGTGAGACTACCAAAGAGAAGGCCCTGTCTCTATGCTGCTAATCTTTCCACTTCAGAGAAAAGGGAGCTTTTAGGAACATGTGGCCTCTAGAGAGCAGACACCATGTCTTTTTTACCTCTGAGGCCCAAATCTCCACCCTGGTGCCTTTAACAAAGTAGAAGCTAAAACCGCTTGTAAAACGAATATATAAAAATTTGCCTATTGGTGCAAGATTTTGGGTAGGACTGTGGCTGAGTCTGGAATTTCAGATAAATCAACCTGATCCCAACACATCTGGAGATTCAACAAATCTAAATGCATATTCCACCTCCAGAACAAATTTATTTGTGGATAAAGTCTGTAGTGGTTTATAGGGTATGATTTGAGATGCCTCAACCCTTCCCCCCAAAGGCATGTGACATATTTATGGGATTACATATGAAAAAATAAGGAAACCAATGCCATTATTAAATATATATCTGCTCACTATTCCATCAGTGCCAGATAGGAAAAATGGTTCCTATCACTGGGAAATTACAATAGTCTACGACAAACAATTTTGATGCAGACCACTCAACAACAAAAGAAAAAACACATTCATTAAATATACTGATAAATGAATAATGTTTTTACACTCTGATTCAGCAAAGAACAGAATACCTACTGGAAATTATGGTGGAGAGATTTTTTTGAGACTAAATCAATAGAAACAGAAACAAATGGACCTGGCTTTTGTTTCTGAGCTGTGTGACCTTGGGTAAGTCACTTTGCTTATTTAGTCTTCAAATTTCTTCTGGTGAAAAATGAGGTGAATAATACTTATTTCAATTATTTCTTTCAGAGGTTTAATAAAATGTTCTATATATAATGCCTGGAAGATGATAGATGCTTAGCAAATATAAATATCCTCTCTTTATTCCTTCTTTTTTTCTTGTTAATCTTCACCCGAGGATATTTTCTCCATTGATTTTTAGAGAGAGGGTGAGAGGAAGGGAAGGAGGGGGAGGGAGAGAGAGACATAGATGTGAGAGAGAAACATTGATCAGCTGCCCCCACTGGGGATCGAACCTGAAACCTAGGTATGTTCCCTAACTGCAAATTGAACCCTCAACCTTTTGGTGTATGGGACGATGCTCCAACCAACTGAGCTATCCGGTCAGAGCTATTATTTTTACTATGCCTTTTCGAGTCATGTAGAAATTCTAACAAGATGCCAAACTTTATTTGAAGAAATTATACCATCAAGTAGTTGCTTTAGCTTTACATTTTTCCTTTTTACTGAGCAAGAAAGGAAAGGTATACAGAATTAAATAAGTTAAAAGTTTTGAATGTGTACAGGCAGAAGTATTTTTCTCTCTTCTTTTATGAACCACTCACAGCATAAGCATTTTAAATCTAAATTCAGGTTAACTTAGTACAGATCTTCCTAGAGTATCCATAAATTCACTAGGTCATGAAATTCACTTACAAGAGAAAGTGTATGTAATGCACAAAACTGTACCTTCCTATAGAGATAGCATTTCTCAGAGATGTGTGTTCAAAGAAAAATAAGGAACCAATCTAGAGAAAGTGCTAGCTTAAGAAAAGAAAAATAAGCCTGTATGTGTTTAAGTCACAATGTAAAAACTACATATTGATGGTGGTATGAAAAAGATAACCTACACTCATACTGATAAGAATCACTCAAAACTCTATTAAAACCAAAAATAATGCTTGGTGAAAGATCAAGAAAATATGATTCTATTGAAAACTGTTGGAAACATGGTAGCATATGTATAAATCTAAACTTATTAAAATGTTAAATATCTAAAATGAAGAATTTTCAGAAACACTTGTGAAATAAGACTTCCCAAGTAAAAATACATCCAAAAAATCATAGAAGATTCATTTTAAACACAAAAACCTCCTCACATGCATGGAATGTGAACCAAAAATAAGGTTATGGGCAGTTTTCACTCATAAAAATAAAAAAAAAGAGTATGGCAGAAATTTTACCTCAAAGGGCACCCCCCAACTTTACCTTGACACAGTGGAAAAAAATATCATGCCACAAAGGGAAAACAAAGCCCCTAAGGGAGAAGGAGTTGGAAGAATGGACCAAGGTAAGGGGATACAAGTATCCCCCAGAATGCATCATGACTGTGGGCAGATGGTCTGAGTACCCATTTACCTCTGCCATCTCCTCTGCCCACTCATGCTCAGGCCTTCTCCCTAGCGAAATCCTGCTCTTGAGAGAAAACCCAAAGACTAATCAACAGCTCCCTAGGACTCCTGGGAGTTACTGGGTGTGGGGGGGGGAAGAGGGGGAAGGCAGACTGAAGAAGAGGGAGATAGATAGTGTGGCTGTTAACAGAGGTGACACCAGTAGATTCAGTTATAGGAGTCTGGTACAACAGGGAGAAATTGAGGCAAGATGTCTCCTCTCTTTTCCTGCATCTGGGTAGAGCTGTGCCTGGTGACCACCACTCTTTTAAATAATCTTATGTTGTATACAAGTGCTAATGTTCTTGAAAAACTGACAAGAGCTAAGTGACACAGTAGTCAAAGCAAGGATGCTGTTCCTGGCTTTGTTTCTCCTCAACAATAATTTGCCACATCAACTTACCTTGCCAGACACAAAGCATCAGAGGATTAGCTATTAAAAGAAAGGCATTTTCTCACTCATCATAGTCTACAATGTAAAACATACAAAGATAAGGAGTTCTGTTTTCACCATTAAAGTAGAAATTATTTCCGGCAGCTTTGGGAGAAAATGCAATTATTTTCCTTTCTGTCACAGAGTTTTCACACTCACCTAGAGATGAAAATTTCCTATTCAAATGGTCTCATCTTCCTTTGAATAATGCCAGTTAATGATCTTTCCTGATCTGGGGGTTGGGGGTTGGTCCCTGAGTCCTCAACATTTGGAATGCAGGTTCACCAAAGAAAGAGGTAATTAAGCAGTACTGAGTCATTGCCACTCACATTCTAGTCAGAGAAATAGAAAACTTTTCAAAAAAGAAAGCGAACAAAATATTCAGGCAGAATCCATCTGTTTTTGCTAATAGCAGAATCCACTCAGGCCAGATTGCTACAGGCTTTATCAATGATCTACTCATGGAGAGGTCAGTGGGCTCCCTTATGAATCCTTGTGGTTTGGATCTGCTTAGCGACGGCTATTTCCCCACTTGCCTGCAACCACAGAGAAAGAAAGACAACTGTAGCTCCACCTACCCTAATCAGGGCTCCTTTGCTGTGGCAGATCTCTCTGCCAGCTTGGCTGTTGAGTGAAATTGGCTGAGGTGGCAATTTGTCTACCTGAAAGATTCACTGGGCTTTTTTCTGACCACTGGGCTGGTCACAGTCTCAGCCCCTGATTCACACCCTCTCCCTCTCTGTTTCAAAGAAGAACCCAGTGAGATAGTGTGGACATCTCAGTGCAGACTTGTCCTAATAAATTCAGGATCAACATTCTGAAAATTGTTCATTGACATCATCTGGAATCATAAACAGTCACATCACCACCCAAGAGGGTCATCCAGGATAGATGGGGCACGAGTCCTTCTCCCCTTACACATATATCTTCTTATTCTGATTTTACTTCAGTATTTTTCCGTAGCTCATGTATTGATATGTATATTTTCAAGAGAGTTACCATTAAAAGGACCAAAAGGAGCTTCTAAAGGATATATTTCAAGAAGATGGAGAATTATTCTGGAAAGAACATCTGGGATGCAAGAAGAAATGTTGAGCAAATAAAAAGATAACCATTTTTGAAAATATATACAATCATTGTCTTTATAAATAATAATAAGTTGAAGTACTTTGTGGGGCTATAAAAAGGGCAGTAATAAAATACTGGTCAACAAGAGTGAGAATTAAGATGTTTTAATGTCATGTTTTGTTGAGGTAAATAAGCATGGGTAATTTTCAAGGTAAGAACTAAATGCTGGGAATAAACATAAATTCTAAAAAAATGAAGAGACAAAAAATGGCCTAAGGGGAAAAATAAAATACACAGAAGCACTCAATAAACACACACATAGCAGTAAAAAGAAAAAGAAAAAGAAAATATAAAGAGTAAAAGGAATTTAAACAAAAAATGAGATACTCTAAATAAGTTCAAGTATAACAATGATCACAAAAGACTCTATATGTACCAAGATTATCAGTTAAAAGAGATTTTTTACATTAGATATGAAGAAAACAATAACATTTGTGTCTATGCTGCTATAAGTCATACACCTAAAGCATAAAAGCATGGATACTTTGAAAGTAAAATGTTGGGAAAAGATATTCCAGGCAAATACTAACCAAAATACTTATATATCTATATTACTATTAAAAACTAAACTTTTAAGACATAAAAAATCTTCACTAGAGAAAGAGAAATTTACTACATAAAATATTTTGTCTACCTTCACAATAAGCTACGCCGAGCTTTACTAGAAAATTAACTTAAAATGCACAAAGCAAAAAATAATAGATATATAAAAGAAATGAACAATGCTAGCACCATATTAGTGTGATTTTAACACAGTTTTTCCTTGTTATTGACAGGTCATTCAGATAAAAATCATTAATGATTTGTAAAATGCAATTAACAAGCTTAATCTAATTAACATAGATTGAATTCTGCACCCAACAATTACAAAATACCAATAATTCTCATACATACACAGAACAATTACTATTGATTATACTAAAGGGTACAGAAAGTCAAGTTTCAGAGAGCTGGTATCAGACTAAACCACAATTAAGCTATATGTCAATAACAAAAAGAAAAAAAATTAATTTTCTTACATTTGGAAATTTAAAAGCAAATGTATAAGTCATGGATTAAATAAGAATAACAATGGATGTTTTAAAATACATAGAACTAAATAATAATAAAATGTTTACATAAAATCTGTTAGTTTTAGATAAAGTAGATAAAGTGGTACTTAGAAGTAAAGTTATGCCTTATATGTTTTTTATTAGAAAATTAAATCAAATAAATTAATTAATTTACTTAAATAATCTCACAATTAATACACTAAGCATATAACTTAAGAAATTTGGATATAGAACAAGAGTTAAAAATGTAGTAAAAAGAAGGAGATAATAAGAACAACAATGAACTGAATAGAAAATAAAGAGAATATACAAAAAAAGATTGCTTATTTGGAAAGATTAATAAAATAAACAAATCTTTGGTAAAATTTTTCCAAACAAAAGATAGAAGAAAAAACTACAGTTTTAGAAATGAAAAGTGAGGCATCACTATAAATACAACATGGATTTCAAGTATATAATTATCTTATTATATAATTTTATACTTGAAATCTGTTAGAAAAGCAATTTTGAACAATTCAGGTGCTCTTGAATCAGATACTATGAACAACTTCATGACAAATCTATGAAAACTTAGACAAAGTTTTAGACATATACAAATTACCAAAACTTGTTAGAAATGTACAGTCTTAATAGTCCAATAACTATTAGTAAAATTGAAACAGCAATTAAAGAATTTCCCATAAAAAAACCACTATACCCAAATGTTTTTGTTGGTGTTTCCCACCAAGATATAAAGGATCAGGTTATTCCCATCTTAAATAATACTTTCTAGAAAATAAAATATGGGCCCAGCCGGGCGTGGCTCAGTGGTTGAGCATCGACCTAGGATCTAGGTGATCGGGGTTCGATTCCCAGTCAGGGCACATGCCCAGGTTGCGGGCTCCATCCCCAGTCGGGGGCGTGCAGGAGGCAGCCGATCAATGACTCTCTCATCATTGATGTTTCTATCTCTCTCTCTCCCTCTCCCTTCCTCTCTCTGAAATCAATAAAGACATATTTAAAAAAAAAAGAAAGAAAAGAAAATATGGAATATTCGCTAACTCATTCTATGAAGTCAGGATAATCTTGCTATCCAAACCAGGAAAAGACAATGTGAGATGAGAAAATCATAGGCCATTCTAACTGATGACCTAGATTTAAAAAAATCTTACAATTAAAAAGTATTGACTCAAACAACACATAAAAGTACTAATACTCAATGACCAAGGTGAATTTATCCCAAGAAGTCAAGGGTGAATGGCCTTTAAAAATCAATAAATATTAATAAGTATATTAACATATTGACAACTAGGTGAGAAATGAAAAATTCATACTGAACATGCATTTGGCCCCATATGGAATGAATTTGCCTTTCACTAACATTCATTTATTCAACATTCATATGTATTTAATGAATATAGGCTCTATTGCAGGGGTTGTGCTGTGGATGCAGTGTTTTATGCACTCTGCCTTTAAAGAACACTCAGTTTCTTTTAAGAGACCTTCACTTAAATATATTGTTATACTACTATATGATTATATGTGTGTGTGCGTGTATGTATATATTGTGTTATAGGTGATAGGTATGTTGTTAGATAGAATGTTAGAAATATGCATACAATATTCTAAGAAACAGACCAAAGGATGCTGTGTTTGAGTTTGTGGTGCCTAACCTTATTAAAGAATGCATGTAGCAATAGCCAAGATATGGAAACAATATAAATATCAATCAGCAGCCTGCTCAGTGATTAAGCATTGACATATGATCCAGGAGATTGTGGTTCAATTCCTGGTCAGGGCACATGCTTTGCTTGTGGGCTCAATCCCCAGTAGGGGGCATGCAGGAGGCAGTGACGTTTCTATCTCTCTCCCTCTCCCTTACTCTCTGAAATCAATAAAAATATATTTAAATAAATAAATAAATAAATAAATAAATAAATAAATAAATAAATAAATAAAACAGCAGATGAAGAAAATATTGTATATCTATACAGTAAAATATTATTCGGCCTTAAAAAACAAGGAAATCCTGCCATTTGCAACAACACAGATGGATCTCGAAGACCTTATGCTAAGTGAAATAAGCCAGACACAGAAAGACAAATATTGTATTATTTAACTTATATAAGAAATCCAAAATAGTCAAACTCAGAAGCAGTGAGTAGAATAATGGTTGCCAAAGGGCTGGGTAGAAGGGAAAATGGGAAGGTGGTGATCAAATGGTACAACGTTTCAGTTATGCAAGATAAATTAGTTCTGGGGATCCATACAGCATATTTCCCATAACTAACAATACTATATTGTATATTTAAAGTTTGCTAAGAGAGATTTTATGTTAAATATTTTTACACAAACACACACAGATAATAATAACAATAATAATAGGAGTGGGAAGTGATGAATATATCTATGGCCTTACTAGTTGTGATAGTTTCACATGTGTATACTTAAACCCAAACTCATTGCATTGTATGCATTAAATATATACAGCTATTTACATGTCAATCATAAAAAGTAAAATAATTTGGAACAAAATGAATGCATGTGGATTTGGGGAGTGAAAAACAGCATGAGAGAATACATTGTAGTGAGAAATCATATGGTGAGTTGAGGGCAGAGTGATAAAGCTATTCATTATTGTTGGAATTCAATGTGTGACACACTGAGTGGAAAAAGTTGTAACTGCTGAAGTATTCAGAAGTATATCATGGAGGGCCTGGTTCATACTATTGAAAAATTTAGAATTCATTCTGCTAATATTATGGATCATATTAATAGGTTCCTTAATACTGAACTATCATTGCTTTCTGGGAATGAGCTCCATTTGTGCTTTTTTATTGTATTTGTTAAAATTTTATGTAGGACATTCCCATCAATATTCATGAGTAAGATTGATATGTAGGCTCTTTTTATCATATCTTTGTCAGATTTTGGTATTGGTGATATTTAGACTTAGTAAGACATTGAAAACCTTCCCTTCCAGTCTGTCAGTGGTTCTCACACTGTGTGCATAAGAATCACTTTGGAAACTTGATAAGAGTGCAGATTTCTAGACCTCACTTTCAGAGGTTATAATTCAACATGTCTGTGTTAGAAAAAAAATTGTGAACAATTCAGGTGCTCTTGAATCAGATACATTAATGGTTAGACTTTTTAAAAAACAATGTTGTAGATTCCAAGATGGAAGCAAAGTAGGTGGAAGGTACACTCACCTGCTCCTGTCAAACCTGATTAACAGCTAAATAATAGAGCAATCAATCTGAATAACCAACTGGAGATAGCTTAACAGAAATATTATAACCAAGGATTTACAGAATAAGCCACATAGAGACTGATAAGAAAAGTGGAGATGCAGAAAGGGCTGGCCCTTGCACCCACGTGTGGTGGCTGAGAAACTGGAGGAATATCTTAGTTGCAAAACTTCCTCCCCTCAGGGAGAGATCTCCAACCCAGGGCACCATAGATGGGAAGAGGAGCCCACATCACATCTGGTGGTGAAAATCAGTGGATTCAGTTTGCCTTAGAGAGAAGGGACTCTGCTAGAAATGCAGTTGCCATCTTTCCAGTGTTAAGCACTCTTATTGGTACAGCACCAGCCTGGAGAGTGCACTGCAGTCCTCTAACTACTGGCCACACCACCCTGCCGAGTACATGCCTCGCAGGAAGATCTGCTGGATGCACCTAACAGGGACTTTTGGTGTGCTCTTTTTCTGGAGAAGCTCTTGGTAGAGACTCAGAGAGTAATTGAGCTGTGTGGCTTTGAAACGGTGGCCATTCTTCCCCACCCCCATGCACAGTTGGCACCCCCACCACACCTGTTGATTCACTAGGCCTCTCTTTCAACTCCTGGCGGCCTTGCCCTGCTGAGCTCAGTCCCACAAGGGGATAAAAGTGCTGCACAGAACTGTGAACTTTGGAGTGCATTTCCCTGGGAGGCTCTTGTCAGGAACTCAGATGGGCGATGGGTTGTGTGGATATGGCTGAAGGGTGCCATACTTATTCCCCTATGAGCTCAGCCTGTGCCACTCCTCCAACGGGAGACTCATTTGACTTGTCCCTCCAACTCTAGGAGGCTCTGTACCTGAACCTGTGGTGCATTCTTTCAGGTGAAGTTAGGGTTCAAGACTTGGGCAGAGACTGAGTGATATGGGCCTGGAGTGGGGGCCACATTCCCCCCATTAAGTGCATGACTGGGCTGTCCTCAAGTAGGAGACCCGCTAGTGCCATCTTCCTGACCCCAGTAACCTTGCTGTATCGAGTTTGCATCTAGTCTATGGGTCTGTGGGTTGAGGGAAGCTTGGGTCCACTCTAGTCTTTCTACAGAATGCTCTTGAGGAAGATCAGGCAACTTCAGAGGTTGGCAGAGGAGCCAACAGGTGGAGGTGGATCTCAGCGTGCCTGGGACCTTTTACTGAACTGTCTCCAGCTCAGAGCTGGTATAAGCTGACCCTTGTACACAGCTTGGCCCCTACCATGCACACCAAGGCCCAGTAGAGTCAACCACAAACAGCGAATTGTGTGGTACCTCCAGACATGTACCCCAGTACCCTAAGGCCTGTTACAGGCAACATCTTGACAACAACCTGCACCAGAATCCCGTCCAAATGGACCCAGAACCAAAACAACCAGTGTTGTGCTTCAGATCACACCAGAACTTGACCTAACTAACCACAGAATTAGCCTACAAAAACAGAGATCCTGACAGGCGCCAGACACTGCTGGAAACAACTCCACCTTGGGAGGCAGCCCCAGCACAGTGGCTCACACACTGTGATTAAGGTCTATTTTTATAGTCAGCCAGCCTGAAGGTTAACCACAAACACAAATGGGCCAAGAGCATTCAAGACTCAACTATAAGAGGAGGGTGAACATAACCCACAAGAAACATTCCTGGAACACTGAGCTCAGGTGATTGGAAATATTATGCCACTGAGCCCCACCACCAAACTACAGCATGAAACACCATAACAAGTTTGGGAGCCATAGAAGATCTACCTAATATACAGAGACAAACACAAAAAGGCAAACAAGAGGGGGAGACAAAGAAACATGTCCCACATGAAAGGACAAGAGAAATCCCCAGAATAAGAATTAAGCGAAATGGAAGCAACCAAGGTACCAGATGCAGACTTCAAAACGATTTTACTTTTTGATATGCTAATTTTTGCTTTATTTCTGTTTCTTTCTGTTATGCTTTGCTTAGAATGTTTCTTTTATGTTTTGTATTTTTCTATATTATCTACTTTTTCTGTTTTAATTCAGTTGTACCTTCTGAAGTTTATGGACTTTTTAGTTTCAAATGCTACTTTAATGACTACAGCTTTATACAATAAAGTTGATTTAATTATCAACTGAAGAAAATACATTAATGACTATACACTATGGCAGATGAGAAAATAAATACCTAATACTTCTTCACATTCCAAATCTGCCTCCACCTCCTGATTTCAGTTGTTTATGTTCATATTTTTAAATTACATAAATAAATGATATATTAAAAACAATTTTATTTCATCAGCTTTTAAAGCAGCCACTATGAAAAGATAAAGGAATAATTATACTTAATATGCTCTCAACTCCTCTTCTAGTTTATACCTGATGATTTATATCAGAATGAATATTAACATTATTATTTCTATATCATTAAGTATTATTGTGGCAGAAAGTGGATATACACCGATCTCATTTCCTCTTCCTAAGAATACAGAAAGTTTACATTTCTTAGCTTCCCTTACACTTATGTTGGACCATGATACCAGTTATATCAAAGGGATGTGAGCAGAAATGTCCTCTACAACTTCCCATTCTGGCTTCTAAAATGTCCTATCCAAGTTTTTCCCTTTCTCTCCCTCCCTCTCTCTCTCTCTCTCTCCCCCCCCCCCTTGTCTCTCTCCCTGACCCCCACTCTTCCATGCATTTACTCGAAAGACACTGAGAAGAGCCTTGAACTGCTGGATCACTATGTGGAGAAGTGCCACTTAAGAGAGTCAACCTACAGCAGAAAGTGATGTAAACAAGCAATAACCCCTTAGTGAGTTAAAGCTCTAATATTTTGATAATGCTTATAACAGTTACCAAACCTTTTCCTAAGCAATACAATTATTTTTATATTGTGGTCTGTAACCATGTATCCTACATTGTATTTTTAATGTATTTCATGTTCATCACCAATCCTTTTATAAAAGTATCTTAAGTGGTTCAATCTCCCATAAAGATTTATGGGCGTTTTATTACCTACTTTTGTAGGATGAATAATGACCCCCCTCAAGTTATTTATGCCCTATTACTGGGATTCTGAGACAATGTTAAATTCCAAGAGAGACTTTTCTGGTAGAATTAAGATTACTAATCAGCTGACATTAAGATGGAGAGATTATTTTAAGTTATTGTGATAGGCCTGGTGTAATCACATGAACTTGTGACACTCTAAGCATAGAAACCAGCCAAAGTATGCTGCACCTAGCCTTCTGAAATACAGAATGTATAAGATAATAAATTTATAATTTTTAAGCTTTGGAATTTGTGATAGTTTGTTTCAGCTACAATAAAAAATTATTACACTTGCATTCTTGCATGTTTAAAATATCTGTGATCATGATACTTGAGTGACAATTCGGATCTGTGTGAATTTTTTGTTTCATTTTCCTTCCTTTAAGACATCTTAGGCATTCCTTCACTGTCTTCTAGCACTGATTACTTCTGGGTAGAAGTCTGATACCAGCCTGATTCTTTTTGCCTTTATAGCTAATTTGACTGGGAGTGGAGAGTAGCCTGGGTATCCACACAATTTTTCTTTACTCTTGAAATACTGTAACTTTAGCAGATGTTACCTTGGCTTTGATATTTTAATATATGACACAGAAGTTGAAACTGAATGGCAATAAGAGGTTCCATGTTTATAAACAAAGATAGGTATTGTGAACTCCATCTCAAGCATACAGTGTGAATTCGTGAGAGAAAATGCAGAGCCACCAAGGTGGCATTTCCCATGGCCCTTAGTTTTCAGGAATCTCCTTGCAAATTGTAAGCAGAGACAGGTTATTCATTTTAATTAGTTATGATCTTATTTTATTACTACTTTTTTATTTTTCTGTTCTCTTTCTCAGAAAGAACAACTATGCATCTTCTGGATCTCTACTACTTTTCATACTTATAATTTTTAGTCCAGATCTCAGTTCCCTTTACTTTTCATTTCAACTTGATCTGTTTCAAGTCACTAAGGTGGATATCTATACAATGACTCTGATTTTATGTTCAGCAGTGTCTAGCCTCTAATATCTGTTACTGCTACTGTGCTTTTCAATTCTCTAATATTTTATTTTTCCATGTTATATATATATACATATTTCTGGAGCTCTGATAGTCCATTTGTCATTTCTTGTTTTCTGACTTTTTTATATTTGTGTATCTTATCTTTTAGGTCTTGTTTTAGAAACTCCATATTTATTTAATTTATTTGCTTTTAGAAGTCTTTGTTCAAATTTTCTTCTGTTTTGTGGTATATTTCTTGTTATGTATGATTCAACTGCCTCTCATTTATGTTTTTTCCTCACCTCCATTATAATATTTTAGCATACATGTCTTGCTGATTGTTTTTTGATTGTTACTCATTTTTAATAGGGTCCAATCTTTGGTCAAACATATACTGTTAAGAGAGGTGTTCAAATAGTGAGCTTGAATAACCACAAATTTTATTTTATTCTCTAAGAAACATTTCTCTCCAATATTCTACCCTGGGGGTATGTATGTGTTCTGAGGAAGTAGTAAATCTCTATAGGTCACAGTCATATTTACTTCTTTTCCATTGGCGAAGATGAAGAGCCACAGGGTAGATTGCAAAGAAATCAATAAATGTACACAACATCCATATTCTGCCCCATGGTTTTTTTTAGAATGCAAGTCTCTGTTAGTTCTAAGCATTAGCTTTTTCCAGGGTTTCATAAGAAAAAACAATAATTGCTTTGCTTTTTGCTCTCTTCTTTCTCTAACTTAGGCTGCAGGGTCCTTGCCTCTATTAACTTTTATCATAACACCGGACCATGTGCTATTTATTTTCCAAATTATCATGAATTTATTTGGTCCTCTAACAGTTTTCACATCTACAGTTTTATTCTCTATTCCTCTTTGGTACTGTAAGTGTATTCTCACTTTTGCAGTTATTCTGACGTTTTGATTATATCTGGAAAATATGGTGAAGTGACATCAAGGATATAATTGTCCATACTTATTAAAACATTGTCCAATGGATTTAAATATTTTCTTTAAAAATGTGGTTAGCTTGACTTATATGTGGAGGCAGAGAGAGATCCTACTTAATGAGTAGGGAAGATAAATTCATATAATATAAATACTTAAATGTGCATAACTTTTCAGAGAAATCAGGGATTTTCTTTTAAACAAAAGGTTGTTGCCTCTGATATCCAAAAGAAAGAACATCAAAAGAGCCAAAACACCTGCTGTGGAAATGTCTCCTTCATTGGTCTCTGAAATTCCATGCTGACTTTTATAAGTATAAAACCTTCCATACTCAGTCACCTGGGAAGCAGGAATGTTAACTGCCAAGGACCTACGTGACAAAAAAAGCTAAAACCAGAGGCCAAGAAGAGGCTCCATGTGGATAGGCAAGCTTGGGCAGCATGAACACCATCCTTGGCATGTATTGTGAATTTGTGAGAGGAAGTGCAGGGCATCACAGGTGGCATTTCCCATGGCACCTCATTTTTAGGATGCTCTCTGCAAATTCGCAGCAGAGGAAATGGCAGGAGTGATGAGCCTATTACCAAAGTCCTTTCAAATAACCTTCAGATTTTGCCCATTCACACTGCATTTAGAAATATCAATCAATGTACCAGTATTTTTAGGAACCTTCCAAATGGGTCATCTTTCAAAAAAATAATTGGAGGCAAGCTGAGAGAACAGCAGGCTCTTGATAAATGCTTCTATGAATGGGTGAGGGAAATGAATGAATGTGTGAGAGGGTAAATGAAAAGCTTACAAATCTGAGTCTAAATCTGTAAAGGATCAGAAAGGTACTTTTCCTGAGGGAACTATTATTTCATCTCAATTTGAAAATACTAATTTGTGACTTCAGACATTCTATATAATGTATTGTCCAATCTGATGGACTTGGGTTCATAAAAAAAGTTTTTCCAGACAAAACCTAAAACCAATTGTCAGAAAAATTATAAACTGATAACTTGTTTATGCTTTCTGCTTGAGCCTTTGAATTTGTTTTGGTTCAAATGTTAAATGCAGGCTTTTATCCAGTATTGAATCAACTCAAGGAAGTTCTAGCTGCATTAGACTTGGTCTGTTCCCATTAAAATCATAAAACCCAGCCTGGCCGATGTGGCTCAGTGGTTGAGTGTCGACTCAAGAACCAGGATGTTATGGTTCAATTCCTGGTCAGGGCACATGCCTGGGTTGTGGGCTCAATCACCAGTAGGGGGAGTGATGTTTCTATCTTTCTCCCTCTCCCTTCATCTTTCTGAAATCAATAAAAATATATATTATAAAAAAAGAATATGCTTCTTTATTAAAAAAACACACAAAAGGCATAAACCCTAGGTGAACTTGATGGGGGCCTAAACAGGAAGGTAAATTAGTTTTTTCACCTTTCACTGAGATGCCTGGAAGAAGTCAAGATCTACAACTTCAGACAAAAGGCAAATATATGGCTTCCCTAAGCGGCAGAGTTTGATTACTTTGCTGTGAGTTAGTAAAAATTTTATATAGATAATAAGACAACAAAAATAACATGTTTGGGCATTAAATATACTTAAGTATACTGACAAAAAGATCCTTAAGGGTTATTATGGAAATCTAAGGATGCTGTGAGCAACCGTGAAAAAGAAAGCTTCTGAACAGCAAAAGAAACCATCAACAAAATGAAAAAGGAGCCCACTGTAGGGGAGAACATATTTGCCACTGATACATCTGAAAAGGGTTAATATCCAAAATATAAAATGTACTCATACAACTCAACAAAAGGAAGACAAACAATCCAATTTAAAAATGGGCAAAGCATCTGACTAGAAACTTCTTCAAAGAGGACATACAAATGGCCAGTAGACATGAAAAAAGTGCTCAACATCATTCATCATCAGAGAGATGCAAATTGAAACTACAATGAGGTATCACCTTACACCTGCCAGAATGGCTACCATCAATAAATCAACAAAGGACAAGTGCTGGAGAGGATGTGGAGAAAGGGGAACCCTAGTGCACTGCTGGTGGGAATGCAGAATGGAGCAGCTGCTGTGGAAAACAGTATGGAGTTTCCTCAAAAAATTAAAAATTGAACTGCCTTTTGACGCAGTGATCCTATTCCTATGAATATATCCTAAGAATTCCGAAACACCAATCACAAAGATCTTATGCACCCCTATGTTCATAGCAGTGCTATTTACAGTATCTGGAAACAGCCCAAGTGCCCATCAGTAGATGAGTGGATAAAAAAGTTGTAGTACACTTACACAATGGAATACTATGCAGCTGTAAAATAAAAGCATCTCTTATCCTTTGAGACATCATGGAGGGACCATGGAGAGTATCATACTAAATGAAATAAATCAGTCAGAGAAAGGCAAGCATTACATTATCTCACTTATATGTGGAATTTAAAGAACAAAATTAACTGATGAACAAAATAGGTCCAGAGACACAGAAGCATGGAACAGACTGAAGAATCTCAGAGGGAAGGGGGGAGGGGAGCTGGAAGAGATTAACCAAAGAATTTATATGCATATATGCATAACCCATGGACACAGATGATAGTTTGGTGAAGGCCTGGGGGGGAGCAGGTGTGAGGTGGAGAGTATCAATGGGGAAAAAAGGGAGACATCTGTAATACTTTCAACAATAGAGATACAATTTTTTAAATTTTTTATCTCAATCCCTAATATAAAGAACTTCCATGATTTTCTAAAGACACACCTCAAGCTGCCCCTTCTACTACATTATGAAATAGATGTTTCATGGCTTTGATATTGAGGGCATTTAGGTAACTATAAAAATGCTCTGTAAATTGAACAAGGTTATGCAAATATTAGTTGTCCTTGTTGCTGGTGTTCTTATGCTCAATAGTGTAATTAAAGTCATCTGAAGGAGAATTAAAATCCCTTTGCCTCAACCCTTCTCACATTAGCCATACATACATCTTTGAGGGAAATAATGTATTAATTACAGGTCTCTTTCTTTTTAAACTTTCAGCTTGTTTATGCTTTCCAAAAATTCGTATGTTGAAGCCCCTAATAAGTACGCTATGTGAGGACAAAGCATTTCACAAGTTAAAATATAACTTTTGGATCTATGAGTTAAATAAAATATATTCCAAAATTTAAAAAAAAGTAATTAGGTCATGAGGAAGAAGCCCTCATAAATGAGATTAGTACCCTTATAAGAGACATGAGAGAGATGATTTATTTCTCAACACTGTGTGAAGTTTATAGCAAAAAGGTGTGTGTATGCAAAGATGAAAGAGGGCCCTCACTATTAACACACTTATTTGGCATCTTGACCTTGAATTTCCCTGCATCCAGAACTATGAAAAATATGTATTTGTTGTTTAAACCGCCCAGTCCATGATATTTGTTATGGCAACCAAAATTGACCAAGAAGACACTGTTCAAACAATTTTTTGGAAGCTTTAGCTTAAGTGCTTCCTTTTGTTACAATTGCAGTGATGATAACTCAGTAATAAAGTGATGGACAGGGTGACTAAGTTCCTTTACCCATCTCTTTTTGCACCTTAAGAATAGTAATATTGATCCCTGATTTCTTTCCAGTAATCCTGTCAAAAAGGGCAGTATAAGAAAAGGTCTCCCAGCTTCCTGGAACAGAGGGATTAAATCAATTTAAGTCCTTTAACCCTTAACTCAATTTATCCTTGCTTCCATTTCCCAGTAAGCATGGAAGATGAGGAATTGATGAGAACATTTTAAAAATTGTTTAATCATGCTATAGTAGACTTTGCTGTGGCATGTAGCATTGACCAAAATCAACTGGAGAAAATATTGTAATGAAAAGTGTTGTACATCAAATGTTTGTCAGTGTCCAACTAGGAGCCCAATGATTTTAGTAAAATCTAACACAATATCTTTAACAAAACTAAGATTTGGCACAGTCCCTTAAAGTTCATTATTGTGAGAGTAAAAAAAATAATGCTATTTAATATCACATACAAAGAAAAAAAATCTCAAAATGTACTCATCCAGTCTATGTGAAAACAGCAACAATGAAAGAAATCTGATTAAAGCCTGTAATATTTCTTTCCCCCTAAATCAAGAGCAAGATAAGGATGTCCACTCTTGCCACTTCTGTACAACATCATACTGGAGATTTTTTTAAAATTTTTAATTTAGGTATCTTTAACTTCTCTTTTTCTTTTTTTAAATTTTATTTTTGTTTAAAATATTACAGATGTCCCTTTTTCTCCCCAATAACCCGCTCCACCCTCTCCCTTCCCCCTCCCCAGTTCCTCTCCCAACCAAAGAATTTATATGCATACTGGAGATTTTTGATAGGGCAATCAGGCAATTAAAAGAAATAAAAGGCATACATACGGGATGAGAACAAGTAAATTTATCTGTATTCTCAGATATTATATATAGGAAATCCTAAAGAATTCACTGGTAAATAAATTATAAATAAACAAATTCAGCAAGATTGAAGGCCACAAGATTAATATACAAAAAATAGCTCGCAATAAACTATCTGTAAATGAAATTAAGAAAACAATTCGATTGACAATAACATCAAAATGTATAGGATACTTAGGAATATGCAACAACAAAACATGCAAAACTTATACTCTGATAACTGGAAAACATTGTAAAATGAATTAAAGAAGATCTAAACAACTAAAAAAACAAAACACACCCAATGTTCATGGATCAGAATACTTAAAATTGTTAAGATGGCTATACTCCTCAAATTTGTCTACAGATTCAATACAATTCTTATCAGAATCCCAGGCAATTCTCAGAGCGAAGGGGAGAGAGGGAAGGAATTAACCAAAGAACTTATATGCAAAACCCATGGACTCAGACAATAGTGAGGTAAAGGCTTAGGGTGGAGGAGGGAGTGGGGAGGAGGGGGTCAATAAGGGAGGAGGGGACATTTGCAATACTTTCAACAATAAAGATTAATTTCTAAAAAAAGAATGTACAGAAGAAACCAGCATCAAAATAAAAAGAAAACCAAGAGTATGGGAGAACATATTTGCCAATTTCCAAAATATATAAAAATCTCATACAACTCAACAAAAGGAAGACAAACAATCCAATTTAAAAATGGTCAGAGGACCTGAATACACATTTCTTCAAAGAGAACATACAAATGGCCAAGAGACATATGAAAAAATGCTCAATGTTACTCATCTTCAGGGAAATGCAAATTAAAATGACAACGAGGAATCACCTCACACCTCCAGAATGGCTACCATCAACAAAAGACAAGTGCTGGGGAGGATGTGGAGAAAGGGGAACCCTGGTACACCGCTGGTGGGAATGCAGACTGGTGCAGCCACTATGAAAAACAGTGTGGAGTTTCCTCAAAAAATTAAAAATGGAGCTGCCTTTTGACTCAGTGTTCCTACTTCTAGGAATATATCCTAAGAAACCTGAAACACCAACCAGAAAGAATACATGCACCCCTATGCTCATGGCAGCATTATTTACAATAGCTACAATCTGGAAACAGCCCAAGTGTCCATCAGCAGACAAATGGATAAAAAAAACAAAACCCTGTGGTACATTTACACAATGGAATACTATGCAGCTGAAAGAAGAAGGAACTATTATCCTTTGAGACAACATGGAGGGACTTGGAGATTATTATGCTAAGCAAAATAAGCCAGTCAGAGAAGGACAAATATCGTATCATCTCACTTATATATGGAATCTAATTAAAAAAATAAACTGACAAATAAAACAGAACCAGAGGCATGGAAACATGGAACAGACTAAGGAATCTCAGAGGAGGATGGTGGGAAGAGAATAACCAAAGAACTTATATGCATATATGCATTGCCCATGGACAGAGACAATAGGATGGTGAAGGCCTGGGGTGGGGCGGGAACCAGGTAGAGGGGGTCAGTGGAAACAAAAAAGGGGGACACCTGTAATACTCTTTTTTAAAAATCCTCAACTGAGGATATTTTTTCCATTGCTTTGCAGAGAGAGTAGAAGGGAGAGACAGAGAGAGAGAGAAACATCAATGTGAGAGACACATGGATTGGTTGCCTCCTTTATGCACCCTGACAAGGGTCAGGAATCGAGCCTGCAACCAAGGTACGTGCTTTTGGCTGGAATTAATGCCAGGACCATTCAGCCCAAGGGCCGAAGCTCTAACCACTGAGCCAAACCAGCTAGGGCTGTAATACTCTTTATTAATCTTTATTGTTATAAATACTTTTTTTAAAAAAATAGGCAAAAAAAAGAAAAGAATGTATTTTAACCCTCACCTCACACTGTACACAAAGATTAACTCAAAATGTATTAAAGACCTAAATGTAAGTGCTTTTTATGGTCTGAATATGTTCCCCCAAAAGTCATATCTTGAAATCCTACTCCCCAAAGATTATGGTATTAGGAGGTGAAAATTTGAGAGGTGCTTAGGTCATGAGGGTGGAGCCCTTATGAATGGAACTAGTGCCTTATAAAAGAGGCTCAAGAGAGACCTTTAGCCACTTCCACCATGTGAGGAGACCAAAAGAAAGCATAAGCTATAAACCAGGAAGAAAGCTTTCACTCAACCACTTTGACACCTTGATCTTTGATGTTCTTTCCTCCCAAGCTGTGAGAAATAAATTTCTGTTGTTTATAAGCTACGCACTCTGTGCTATTTTGTTATAGCAGCCCAAATGGACTGAGAAAGTTCTAAAACTGTATACTCATAGAAGAAAACATATGGGTATAATTTCATGATCTTGGATTTGGCAAAAGAGTCTTTGATATAATACCAAAAGCATGAGCAACAATAACAAAAAACAGATAAATTGTACTTTACCGAAATTTAAAACATTTTTTGCTTCAAAGCAAAAACTATCAAGGAAGTGCAAACACAACCCAGGGACTGGGAGAAAATATTTGCAAATCATATATCTGGTAAGGACCTTGTATCTAGAATATTAAAAAAAACAACCCTCGTACAATTCAATAATAAAAGAACAAATTTTCCAATTTAAAAATGGGCAAAGGACGTGAATAGACTGAAGATATACAAATGGCCAATAAAAGCACATGAAAATATGCTCTACATCATTATTCATCAGGAAAATACAAATCAAAGCAACAATGAGATACCACTTCACACTCACCAGGATGGCTGGAATAAAAAAGTCAGAAAACAACAAGTGTTGAGGATGTGGAGGTAAAATAGCACAGCCACTTTGGAAAACAATTTGGAAGTACCTCAAAGGATTATACATAGAGTTATCATGTGACCCAGCAATTCTACTGCTAGGTATGTACTCAAGAGAAGTTAAAATATATGTCTCACAAAACCTTATACACTATTTTTATAGCAGCATTATTTATATAACCAAAAGGTGGAAACAACGCAAATGTCCATCAGTGAACAAATGGATAAATAAAATGTGTTGTGTGCATATATTATTTGGCCATAAAAGAATGAAGTACTGATACATGCTGCAACTTGGATGAACCTCCAAAACATTATGCTTTATAAAAGAATGCAGTCACAGAAGTCTACATAGTATATGATTCCATTCACATGAAAATCCAGAATGAGTAAATCTGTAGACAGGAAGTAGATTAGTGGCTGCTTAAAGCAGGGTTGAGGTGTAGGTGAAGGGACAGGTAAAGAGTATCGGGTTTCTTTTGGAGATGAGGCAAAATTCTGAAATTTAATGTGATGGTTTAATATATCTATGAATATACTAAAAATCATTGAATTGTACATTTTAAATGAGTGAATTGTATGATAGAGTTATATCTCAATAAAGCTATTTAGAAAAAAACAAAAAGAAAACTCTGACTGGATGAAAGGTGAAGCAATTAGCCAAGAACATATATGCATAAGCCATAGACAGAGACAACAGTAAAGTGCTGGCCAGAGGGAAGGGGATAGGAGGGAGGGGGGAAGGAGGAGGGCAAAGGAGGCGTGGTGGTGCGGAGGTCTGTAATAGTGTAAGCGATAAAAATAAAGTAAAAAGGGGGGATTCTACATAAACTTTCCAAGAATTGCCCTTTCTTTGGAGTAAAAATATAGAAATTAAAGAGAGAGAAGTAACAAATTAACATTAATTCATTTACTTCCAAAAACATATAGAGAGTTGTGTACCAGATAGAACATTAATAAATAAGAGAGTCAAAATCCACTTTCAAGGAGCCTAAATTCTTTGTTGTTGTTTATCAAAAATTTATATCCTGCTTCCTAAGTGTCAGGCATTGTTCTAAGAACAAATATTAACTCTTTTAATCTTTACCAAATCCTATGAATTATTATTATTCCCATTTTACACATGTAGATACAACTGAAGCCTTGATTCAAGCTTCATCTGAACTATTTCAGTGAACTGCCAATGAGTCTTGCTATCTCCAGATTCACCCTCCTATTCCATCTTCCACATTACTGCCAGGGTAATTTTTCTAAAACCAAAACTAAGCACATACTCTTTAAACTCTTCAGTGGCTTTCCATTACCTTTAAAACAAAGTCCAAGTTCTTAACATGGTGAACAATACCATTCATTACCTGACCCTCACCTAACTCTGCAACCTAATTGCTTGCCCCATTTTATTTTACAAAGTCTGCTCCAGCCATGCTGAGCTGCTTTTTGTTTCCCAAACTAGGAAGGAGGCTATATCCCTGGACCTTGGTACATGCCTCTTCTTTTCTCTGGTTTTCCTTTATACCTTCCAACATGCTTCCTGACAAGCATCTACTTATCTTAAAGACTCAGGTCAAGCTTTGCTTTCTCAATTAACATTTCCTGAAAAACTTCATCCCAGTAGAATTGACTAGTCCCACTTCTCTTTCTCATTATAGCTTTTATTCCTATCAAGGCACCTGTAATACTTTTTGAATGAACAATTTTAGATATCTGTATCTCCTTACTAAATGATAAGATCATTGAAGTAAGGAAACTAGACTTATTTATTTCTGTAAATTGAGCTTCTGACATATTGTCTGAAGCTATAGTACATAGTTATTATATGTTTATTTAATAAGCAAATACATGAGTGAATCAATGAATCAATGAATCAATCAGTCATTGGATCAAGTAATTTAAATTTTCATGACTAAATTGATCAATGAATCAATCAATAGATCAAGTAATCTGAATTTTCTGGAAACATGACTTCTACATTCAGTTTATATTCCTACCCTCTACCAGCTATGATGAGTCAATAGACTTTCATTTTCATATTCCTCATCAGGAGCCTATAATGTTTCTGACCTGAATACATCAAATGACTGTGTGATAAATAATGTTCATAATACTATTTGCCATTTAATGAGTGGTTATTGTTTATTGCTTTTCATATAAGTTATTTCATTTCCTTGAACCTGTTTCTTAATCTATAAAAATAAGGTATTATTATGTATTTCATAGGTCTATGTGAAAGTAAATGAGCTAACCCATATATCTATGGATATGTATGTTTCCCCCAAAAATCAAATATGGCAAAATGTCTTCTATCTGAAATTTAGACCTAATCCTGAGATCAACATACTTGCTTTTATTTTTTTCAGACTCTCAGTTTAAAATAATTCCATGAACATGTATATTTCTTTATCTTCAAGTGTCCTTTTCACTCAGTATTTAATTTGGTCCTGATAACACCCATATGAAGTACCTAGGGTAGGAGTCATTGTTCACAATTTCACAAATGGGATGAGGTGAATAGGCATACTACATAATAAGGCAACTTTGTAACAGAGCCAAGACTGGAACCCAGGTTTCTCCAGATTATTTGCATTTTTATACTGGGGTAATTTATGATAAAGTATCATATTCTAAATTGGGTGTCATTTAGATGAGTGCATTTGGTACAACTCTCTTGTGTCAAACTATTTAAAAAGTTTTTGAAATTAAATCCCACTGCTTGGCTTCAGTTTGCACATAATTTTTTTTTCATTGTTGCTAAGTGTTCAAAGTTTCTTCACTCTCATCTTGTGAAAGCATTCTAATTTTCCTCATTGTTTACAATTAGCATGTTATGGGGCTGAAAGTTTTAGGTGAAGTTAACTGCCAAGTCTGCAACTTCTTAACAATGCCCAGTGTGGCATCTTTGGGGGTTAGCAAGAAATAGTTTTTAATTATTGAGCAGTGCCCTGAGGCTAATAATGCCCCCAGAGCCTGGAGGGATCTCTGACATACAAAGCTTCTATAGTTGTTCTATTTGTCTGGGACCAATCCAAAGCATCACTGGTGAAAATAACATTTTTCCAATTTAAGATGGGAACATAATTTTTCAATGGTAAGAGAAATTTCCTTAGAAATCTGTTTAAAGACTGTTATGAGATGTTTGGCTGGTCAGTCCTCTTAAGAACCTCATCTCCCTTTATTTCTGTTAATCCATAGCTCTTAAATCATGGCTGAGGCCTACTTCATAATATCAGGGAAAGGGAGAAGGCAGAGTTGTCACTTGCCAAATTATGATTATGGATTTATGTATAACTTCAGACAGGCACCCAAAGACTGTGACTAGAAACTGCCTATACTACAGCTTGTTCTTTGGAATCCACTACACACTTTCTTTTGCTCATTCTCTGATTAAGGAGTTTTCAAGAGTACACCAGAAGCAGAGATACTGAAGAGGTCTTCTACTAGTCAAAATCTTTCTAAAGCTGAGAAATGCATTCATACTAGCTCAGTCCCTAACCCCTGCCTTTTTAACTTTGCCCACAGTAGCTCCTGCAATTTAGTGTTCCAGGGCCTTTGTTCAACTGTTAAGATACATCCCTAACCTAAGCTACAGAATCCACAAATATTTCCCTTTTTACCTTAGACCCATATCTTTCCTGCCACCCTTTTACTAGGCCTTAAGATAACTTCTTTAGTTGTCTTGCATATACAAGAAGTATATTTTTGACCCACTATCAAAAAAGAATGCTTTGGATAGGGAAAGTTTATCTAGAATCAAGGGTGTTATAACTGTTTAGATACATCAGGACCATCTGTGCAGAAGGAGTGGGGGTGAGCATGAGGTATTCATAAAATAATGAAGAAACTAACCTGAATCAAATGGAGAAAACCTGCTGAGGAGTTATGGGAGATAGAGGTGGATGTGGGAATTGATAACATATATCACTGTGTACTTTATCTGCATAGCACTTACTACAGGTGCATATTTACATTCTCTTTTAAAATATATACATATATTTTTAGTTATTATTTTTTAAATTTATCTTTATTGTGTGTGTGTTTTTTTGTGTGTTTTTTTTGTTTTTTTTAAATATATCTTTATTGGCTTCAGAGAGAGGAAAGGAGAGGGAGAGAGAGAGATAGAAACATCAATGATGAGAGAGTCATTGATCGAGCCCGCAACCTGGGCATGTGCCCTGACTGGGAATCAAACCCCGATCACCTGGATCTAGGTCGACTCTCAACCGCTGAGCCACGCCCAGCCGGGCGAATTTATATTTATTGTTGAAAGTATTATAGGTGTCCCATTTCCCCCCCCAATTGACTCCCTCCACCTTGCTACCACCCCCTCCCCAGGCCTTCATCCTGTCATTGTCTGTGTTTATGGGTTATGCATATATGCATACAACTTCTTTGGTTAATCTCTTCCCACCCTCCACCCCCCTTCCCTCTTCCCTCTGAAATATGAACATCCATTACATGCGCCAATGTCTCTGGATCTATTTAGTTCATCAGATTCTTTTCTTCATTGGCTTCTTCTTAAAGAAGACCCTTCAACATTTCCTGTAGTGCTGGTTTGGTGGTGATGAACTCCTTTAGCTTTTCCTTGTCGGAGAAGCTCTTTATCTGACCTTCAATTCTAAATGATAGCTTTGCTGGGTAAAGCAATCTTGATTGTAGTTCCATGTTTTTTATTACTTTGAATATTTCTTGCCACTCCCTTCTGGCCTGCAAAGTTTCTGTTGAGACATCAGCTGACAGTCAGATGGGTGCTCCCTTGTAGGTAACTAACTGCTTTTCCCTTGCTGCTTTTAAGATTCTCTCTTTGGCCCAGCCGGGCGTGGCTCAGCGGTTGAGAGTCAACCTAGGATCCAGGCGATCAAGGTTCGATTCCCAGTCAGGGCACATGCCCGGGTTATAGGCTGCAGCCAATCAATGATTCTCTCATCATTGATGTTTCTATCTCTCTCTCTCCCTCTCTCTTCCTCTCTCTGAAATCAATAAAGATATATTAAAAAAGAAAAAGAAAAAAGATTCTCTCTTTGTCTTTAACCTTTGGCATTTTAATTATGATGTGTCTTGCTGTGAGCTTCTTTGGATTCCTCTTGTTTGGGACCCTCTGTGCTTCCTGGACTTGTAAGTGTATTTCTTTCCCCAGGTAGGGAAAGTTTTCTGTCATTATTCTTTCAAATAGGTTTTCAATTTCTTGATCTCTTTCCTCTCCTTCTGGCACCCCAAAAATACAAATGTTGGGCCTCTTGAAGTTGTCCCAGAGGCTCCTTATACTATCTTTATATTTCTAGATTTTTTTTTTCATTTTGCTCTTCTGGTTGGGTGTTTTTTGTTTCTTCATGTTCCAAATTGCTCATTTGATTCTCAGTGTCCTCTACTCTGTTGATTCCTTGTAAATTATTCTTCATTTCAGTGAGTGTAGCATCGATTTTCTCAATTATTTCATCATACTCTTACTAATATCCTTGAGCATCCTTATAACCATTATTCTGAACTCTGTATCTGTTAGCTTGCTTGGATCTATTTCATTTAGTTCCTTTTCTAGAGATTTCTTCTATTCTTTCCTTTGTGACATGTTTCTTTGCCTCTGCATTTTGGCTGCTTCTTGGTGTTTGTTTCTATGTATTAGGTAGAGCTGCTACGTCTCCTGGAATTGGTAGAGTGGCTTTGTGTAGTAGGTGTCCTGTAGGGTCCAGTGGCTCAGCCTCCCCAGTTACCTGGGCTGGGCCTTCTAGGTGCTCCCCTGTGTGGGCTGTGTGCACTGTCCTGTTGTAGTTGAGCCTTGGTTGCTGTTGGTGTCACTGGGAGGAACTGACTCACAGACCAATCAGCTGTGAGGACCAGCTGCAACTACAGCCAGGGAGCTGCTGTGCTGGAGACACCTCTATGGAGCAGGATTTACTTCAGTGGGGCTTTGGTGTTCACCAAGTGCGCCCCTTGAGTGTGTCACTTGTGAATGTGGTAGGGTTGTAATCCAGCATGGTCAAGTCTGACCACCGGGTGCACTGTCTCTGAGGCCTCCCGGGAGATGCAAAGTCAGCCTCTGCCAGTGCCTTGCCCAGGGCCACCCAGTCTGAGCTACACAGCAATCTGTAGATGGCTGCTACTTGTGCTGGGCTTGGAGGTGTCCAGAAGAGGCCAAGCTATGATCCAATGCAGGCTGCCACTAGTGCCAGGCCTGGGGCCACTTATCAAGCCATATGGTGCATGCTGCTGCTTGTTTGAGAGATTTTAGGAAAGTCCTAAGCATGAGGCTTGAGAGGCCACTTGCATAGAAAAGCCCCTGGAAATGGCCTGGATGAGCCTGCAGGTGGGGAGGGGTGTGGCCTCCAGGAATCACAGGGCAGGGCCAAAGGTGTGAGTCAGGTGCTGGCGATTCAAATATGGCAGCTGCCTGTGGGCTGTGTGTGGGGAGGACTCACCAAAGGAGCAATGACCTCTGCCAGCTCTTCTGCCTGGGAGAAAGCTGCCCCTATAGCTCTTGCCCAGATTTAAGGCAGGTTAGTTCATCCCCAAGTGTCCCAGGTTCCTTTCAGGCTGCTGCCCAGAGCTGGAGCTCAGAGGGAGTTCGTCTGAGTGAGTCCACTCGTGGGCCCTTAAGAGGAGCTTCTGGGGCTCCCGCAGCCTCCGTGACCCTCAGAGACAGTCCCCTCTATTTCCACAGCCCGGAGTTGTGGGGACATTTCTTCTCGGCCCTGGAGCCCTGGGCTGGGGGCCTGCTGTGGGGCTGGGACCCCCTCACTCCTCCGGGAAACCCCCACCGCCGAGATTCACTCCCCAGTTTCAACCGTGGCCCTGGGTGTGGGCCTGCGGCCCTGTCTCTGGGATTCAGCCCTCATCCGCCCGCATCTCTGCCCCTCCTACTGGTCTCAGTGCTTCTTCAGTTCCCTGGTTGTGGGGCTTCTTTGCAGCCAGATCTCAGGAGGCTCTGAGTGATGGTGGTTCTGTATTTTAGTTGTAATTTTGATGTGGTTGCAGGAGGCAGTGGGTGCAGCCATTACCTACACCACCATCTTGTTTCCTCCTCCTAAAAATATTTTAAAAATATATATATATTTGGAATAATACCATATATTCACTTTTCTATCTTGTTTTTGTAAACTCTATATTGTATTATAAACATTTCATCATGTAATTTAAAATTATTTTGCATAATTATCACATTATAGGATATAACAGTTTGTGAATCATTTTCCTATTTGGGGACATTTCTGTTCCTTTTAAAGTTTCCCCTCATAAATAATTCATTGAATATAGTTTTGCATTACATTCTTGATTGTTTGGTTAAAGTCAGTTTCCTATACCAGACAATATGTTCCATGGAAGTGGGAACCGTGTCTGGATGTGTGCATATGTGTGTGTGTGCCTTTGTATCCTAAGTGCCAAGCACATTGTCTGACACATGATGGGTGCTTGTTAAATATATGTTGAATAAATGTGTAGATGAATGAATGAATGTTAAATGATAGATAAGGAACTGCTGTAATTGACCTTGCATGTCAGGTGAAGAAATACAGACTTTGTACAGTTGAGTAAAAGAGCCCATGGAGGCAGTTTGTGCAGACTGGGGTGGTGGAAGTGGGAATGGAAAGGCAAACATAGGGGTTATTTTAATGCTGAAATAAAAAACACATGCACTCTCTGCTGTGCATGCTCTCAGCTCCCCTTATAGACATTTCTCTACCATCTGCAGGCTCTGTCACGACACCAATTTAATCGGAAAGAACATGAAGAGATTATGGACCAAAACTTTTAAGAAGAATTATTCCTTAGTTCTCTGGAAAGCCAGGAGTGGTATAGAAAAGTTTCATGGTCTCAACAGTCTCCTTTCTCTTTTCTTTATTTGTTTTCCCTACACAAAATTGCTACTTTTTAATAATCAATTAAATATTTTGAAATTGCTTTAAAATATTAATTAAAGCTTTCTTTAAAATATGTAGTAACAACCCAACATTTTCTTTGTATAAAGAACAGTTTGGGGCAAATATTGGTCTATTGGTGTTAATGTCTTTGTAAAATAGAACTCTTTTTAATTTTCAAATTAAAAATGCTACTTTTTATCTTTTTCCCCCCAAAGCTCTGGTTTGACAAATTTTAATTGCCTGTTTGGGATGATGTTCCTGATGCTCTCAAAAGTTAATTGTTTCTTTCCAGTAAAGATCAGAAACTTTGAACTCTATTTGTGAGATAAATGGTCTGGTGGCACTTTGGAACTTCATCTTATTGAAGTTACTGAGCATCTCACCAACTTACTCCCTGCATTTAGAATTGAATCTGAAGAGAATTGGACCCTAGACATTATGTTAGGGTGAGGGTGTAGGATTTATAGATTTAGTTCAGAGCAAAGTATTTTCCCAGAGATACAGCTCTGGTGACAGCTTCCAGATAAACATATAGATTGGTGGGTTTTGAACCTAGATGGAGAGAAAAGGATAAATGGCACAATTTCTATAGATCAAACTGCTCAATTAAAGGCAGGTTCTGGTAGTTATATTTTCTGGATAAGTGAGAGGTAACCTAAATACTTTGGGCTTCAGTTCCAGGATATGCTTTTGAAATGCCTGGGTCTGTTTTCCAGCCTTAGTGGGGAGAGTAACTATCAGATATTTCTGTTGACAGAGGGGTGCACAGGACCTTGGAGTCTTTAGGTTGTATATTTTCATGCTCTTACACTGAAAATAGGTGATGGAGAAAGAGCAAGAAACTGAGTAGGGTGTGTAGAGCCCAAGACATCTACAGGAAGTCATCTGATTTAGTTTACAGCTCTGGGTGCATCATGTTTTGTAATCATTTTCTTCTTTTAAAAGAAAGGGGAAATTTGGTTTAATTGTGTTCTGGTTCATCAAGATAAGATAATAGATAGATAAATATTGCCAAGAGGCAAAAGATGTCTTATCTAGCAGGTTGAAAATTGTGATAACTTAAGGGCTTTGATGCAAATCATTCAAATCGCCTCAGTCTTCCTTATAAGTTTTCTACAGGATACTGAACAGGATGTACATGGGTCAAATGTCAGTGAAAGAAATGTTTGCCTAAGAAATGAAATAATTTAATTAGATGTCATCACCAAGGGCTGCACATCAAAACGTTTGGCAATTACAATTTGACTTAATACAAAAAAATTTTCTTTCTTCAGAGGTTTCCAGTCATTTGGGAGTTTGAAATTCTGGGAAGGTTTTTGATATCTTGCCAGAAGAGTTTGCAGGAAGATCATAACTGTTCCAAACCTGACAACCCTTGAAAAGTTGTTTTTTTGTGCATTCTCATTCTACTCCATCTACTGGTACTTGAGTGGGACCTCCAATGGTGAGTTGGTAACAGAAAAAGGCTCCAATTGCTTTCCTCATACCTCCCTTTGTATTCAGTCTCTAACCATTTAGCAGACATGGGCAACCTCGAAGAAGGTAAGGGGCAGCGATTAGTTGAAAGGAAAGCCAGGTTGTATAAATTTTTCAGGTGACAAGACTAAGAATAAGATGGGAAACATGCTAGGCTCCGTTTGCCAGGAATCTTTTAATAATTATTCTAGGATGAGACAATCAGCACTGACTTTTGAGGGCAGAGCCCAGATTAAGTGACAAACAGGCCACTCAATTTAGATGCTGAGTAGTCTTCAAGTGTGAGAGAGAAATTGTCATCAATTTTAGTTCCATAGGTCCAAACACAGTACTAATGAAGGCAAGGTCATGAATTTGATCACAATCTCTATCAGTAAGCTTAATACCACTTAAAAAACAAATCTTCCCACAGCCATAGAGTAATCAATTTTTATTCAAATAGCTCCTCAATTTATTATACTGGGCTCATGAGAGACTGAAGGATAGACTATATTTTTATTATTAATATCTCCTCAATATTAGACAAACAAAATGCATCCTGCAGCTCATTAGGAATAATAGATTAATATAATTATATTACATAATTAATGTATAATTAATATACATTTATCAATATTTAATATTTAACAGCACAATCAGTGTGTTTTATAGATTTCTAAGAACAACAGGGGCTTTTAAACGGCATAACAGTCACCTGTCTACTTCTATGCAAAACCAGTTCGTTTTCCCCGCTGCAGCCTCCTATCATCTTTCTAGATATTAACTGTGAATAACCCATGTATAAATAATTGAGAGTTAAATATATACCATTTAAATAAATGTAAGATATTTTCATACTAACTTAAAATATAACAGTCTTCAGGGCACTGTTTCACCTAGCCATATGTCTCTCATCTTCATGCATATCTCTCTGTGGAGATCATTATTTGAATTTTCACTTGAAACAGTGGAGGCAATCAAAGTCTCAGGATAAATGAAGGCAGAACTAGCATTAGATCTCTTAAGCTCTGAGGACACTCCTGTGAAGGCAGGTCACCATCTTCTCCATCTCTTATATGTGTTTGTCACTTCACAAGTGGCATTTGCTTTCATATCTATGGATTTACAGTTCTTGTGTACTTAGCCCGAGATGCTGAACAGGGTAGAGAAGAAGAAACAGGGATAGCTAACTTGTATAGGGAAGTGGGGGAGTTTTGGAATCTTCTTTGCTAAAGACTTTTCAGGACAAGTGGCTCTCCCATTTCAGAGATGGTTAGAGATACTCTATCCCTTAGCAAACACCTTCTCTAGCTTTTCCAACAATGGAGGAAAATGTAATAGATTCCTCATACTCTGAGAAGTATTAAGGTTTATTTTGGTTGTGTCTTTTTTTGTTGTTTTGTTTTTGCTGGGTTTTTTTGTGTGTGTGTGTTTGGTTTTTTGTTGTTTTTTTTTTTTTTTTGAGAGAAATCAGAGAATCCTAGCATGTTAAAGCTGGGAGAGCTCATAGAGATCACTTAATTTAACCAGATTGCAAATAAAAATTTAGGCAAATAAGGGGAAGAAACTTCTCCGGAGACATAGCCAGTGAATAGCAGAAGCTTCAAGGAAGGGATTCGGAAAGAGAAGACAAAGGTAGTCCCATGAAGGAACACATATACATTAAGGGGTGGTTGGCATATAAACAGCAATGTCTAGGGGAGAGGCAGGTGGAAAAAAGAGAGGTTATTCTTTACTATGGAACAGCTAAAGAGTTCCATTCACACATTCATTCAACAAATAATTCTTGAGCACCTTTCATGTACCAGACACTATTTTATGTTTGGGGCATATACCAGCAACCTAAACAGGCAAAACTCCCTGACTTCATTAAGCATATATTTTAGTTGAAACAATCAATTATATGTAATTAATAGATAAAAATATACAATGTGCTAGAAGTAATAATTCTAAGGAGAAAAATAATGTAAGAAATAAAGATATGAAATGCCAGGGACTAGAGATGAACTTTTAGGCAGGGTGGTCAAAGAAGGACTCATTGAAAAGATGCCTTGTGAGTAAAGACCTGAGGTAAGTGAGAAGGTAAGTCATGCAAGGATCTGGGTTTCATAAATATGGAGCAGCAAGATAAAAAAGATCAAAGCTCTGAGACAGAGATGAGCTGAATATTTAAGAAACAGTAAGCAGGCCAGTGTGACTTGAGCCAAGTGAGCAAGAAAAAGAGTGGTAGGAATGGGGTTATGGGAACATAAACCACATGATGCCTAATAGGTCATTATAAGGAGATTAGTGTTTAATCAGGTTAAAATGGGAAGCTACTGACATTTTGTAATAGAAGAGTGACAAGATCTGACTTACAGTTAAACTGAATCATGTAAACTGAATGGGGGCAGAGACAGAAACAAGGAAATCAATAAGGAAATTACTGACAAAAGTCAGATGAGAGATGAGTAATGATGATTATTTCAAATAAAGGATAGCAGTCGAAATGGCAAGAGGAATAGTTAGATTTTTTCATATATATGACTGTCTAGGACTTTATATATTCATTTATTCATTCTGTCCTCAATAAATTTACATTTGAGTGAGAGACAAAAGAATAAACAAGTAATCAAATCATTAATGTAATTTCAGGTATCGGAATATGCTATAAAAATCAAACAGACTGAGGAGAGAGTGGAGAGGGTAGAAAAAGAAAGTCTTTAAAGTTAGGCTGGTTACTAAAGCCCTCTCTTTGTCATCCATACTTTTAGAAACATCTCATCAGATTTTCACAGCTCAAACTGAGGCTCAGCAAACACAGAACAGAAATACACAGAAGTTGGAAGTGTAACTTCAACCACTGATATTAGCAGAGGGTTTTCACAGACCTCAAGGGTACCATGAGATACTCCATTTACATACTATTAATTCAAATCAAAGAAGTACTTTGCAGCACTCGATGCCAAGCCATGGTAGATACTAGCACAATGGGAAAATGGAGGCCTGAACAATCTGAGTGACAGACAAACACAAGAATAGGCAATTTTATCCAAGACTGTCAGAGGTCACCTCTTGGTGGATATTAATAACTCAAGGTGACTGATGAATTAGATTTGTCTTGTAAAATGAAGAACAAGTGAGAGAAAAATGAAGATGGCCTCCTTTTCCTTTCTTCTTCCTTGGAAAAACTGATACAAGAAGTCATCTGTAGTAAGAAGTTGAAGAACTTTTCATACAACTTATTTCAAACTGGTGGGGAATTTGCTATTTTCCAGAGGAGGGGAAGATTTTTAGCTTTGCCTCTGTTCTCATTATACTTGTCCCATTTGTATTTCATATCTTTTGAAAAGGAAGAAGAGAATGATTCTGTACACCCCAATTATTTCCTCCTTTCTCACAGCATCCCTCCATCTTTATTCTCATCCTTTCAGGTAAAATTAGGCAAGTGGGAAGAATGGCCATGAACAATGCTACAACAGTGTTTGAGTTTTTCCTTATTGGAATCTCTAACTATCCTGAGTGGCGAGTCACATTTTTCACATTGGTGCTAATAACTTACCTCACCATATTGTTGGGGAATGGATTTATCATCATTCTTATCCACATTGACCCACGCCTCCACACTCCAATGTACTTCTTTCTTAGTAACTTGTCTTTCTTAGACCTTTGCTATGGAACAGTCTCCATGCCCCAGACCTTGTTGCATTGTTTTTCTACACATCCCTACCTTTCTTATCCAAGATGTTTGACCCAAATGAGTGTCTCCTTGTTCTTGGCCACAGCAGAGTGCCTCTTACTGGCTGTGATGGCCTATGACCGTGTGGTTGCTATCAGCAATCCCCTACGCTACTTTATGGTCATGAATGGTCCAGTGTGTGTCTGGCTGGCTGCCACTTCATGGGGGACATCACTTGTGCTCACTGCCATGCTCATCTTATCCCTGCATCTGCACTTCTGTGGGGTTAATGTCATCAACCACTTTGTCTGTGAGATTGTCTCCCTGCTCAAGCTGGCTTGTTCTGATACCAGCCTCAATGACCATATGATCCTCATCACAGGTATCTTCACCTTGCTCCTACCCTTTGGGTTTGTTCTTCTCTCCTATGTCCAAATTGCCACTGCTGTCTTAAAGATTCGCTCAGCCCAGGGTAGACACAAGGCTTTGTCTACCTGTGGTTCTCATTTGACTGTAGTGTCAATCTTCTATGGCACAGCCATCTCCACATACATGAAACATCAATCCAAGTCATCCCCTAACCTAGACAAGTTTATCTCAGTGTTTTATGGGGCTGTGACACCCATGCTGAACCCTCTAATATACAGCCTGAGGAACAAAGACGTTAAAGAGGCAATGAGAAAAGTTATGGCAAAAAGAGAATAAGTTTTTCTTTGCTTCTAAACTTCTAAAATAATACTCAGCTACATCTCCACTGAAGATAAAAATGTTTAAAGTGTCTGACTTTACCCTTAGTAGAGTGGGTGATTGTCATATGAGAAGCTTCAGGAAATATTCTTACCCCAAAATATTATCCCTCCTGAGACTTGAATTTCTGTTACAGACATTACTTTTACTCTTTCTTTACATATGACACATTAGTGGTCACACATAAAGTTACTCAACTTCAGGCAACTAATCTTATCAGAATCATTTTCTCAGAGACAGAAGAGACCTAAGCAGCAAGAGAATCTCTTATGACTATTATCAGGAGACAAGAGATAACTGAAATTTAAAAAAAAAAAAAAAAAAGGACAAAAATTGGTATAATAAAAAGCCAGATGACAAATATCAGAAATTGTCCAACTTTACTGAGGGCAAGTCCTGTTGTGAAAGCATAATTTCCTTGCTCCACTTAACCTCAAAATCATGAGAAAATTGTATCACAGACATTTCCTAAATTTGTGTGGAACATTTTTCTAAATTTCTTTCAAATCTATCATTTTGTTTTATGTTCCTAATACATCTATGAAATTAGTAAGAGAGACACCAAAATTCTCCCCATGTTAATGATGGCAAAACCAAGACCCAAAGGAGTTGAGAATTTTCTAAAGTTATACATAGTTGGTAGTGGAATAAAAATTAAAATGCAGATGACATATATGCCACCACTGAGCTTTTTCAAATTGGAATCATAGAATTATTAATGCAGTTAACATTTATTGAGTACTTATCACATATAATTCTCACAACAATTTGATGAAGTAGTGCTATTATCAACAATATTAGGTGTGAGGAAACTGAGGCTCCTGAAGGTTAAGTGATCTTCCCATAGCCACAAAACCTGTAGATAGTAGAGCCTGTATTTAAATCTAGGCCTGGCTGACTGCAGATCCCATTCATTGTATCCAAACTACAGAGACCTTGGAAATTATTTAATGCAGTGATTTTAATCAATTTTGTCATGGTATAATTTATGTACAATGACTTTTATCCAATTACAGTGTGTAAGTTTGTGCATTTTGACAGATGCTCACAGCATCAACACCACAATCAAGCTACTTGATAATTCCATCAAATACAAAAGTTTCTTTGTTCCCTTTTGTAGTTCACCCCCTTCTTTCATTCCCAATCCCTGGCAACCACTGATCTGATTTTTTTTTTTACTATATGTTAGTTTTGATTTTGTAGAATTGACTATAAATGGAATCATACAGTATGTACTTTTTGTGTATGTTTTCTCTTAGCATGCTTTTGAGGTTCATCCATGTTGTTGCATGCATCAGTAGTTTGTTACTTTTTATTGCTGAATAATATTCCATTGTACACTTTTACCACATTTAAAAAAATCCATTTCTTGTTGATGTACATAATGCAGTGGTTTTTAAACTTTAGTTTACATGGCTCAGTTATGGTACAATGAACATGTCAATGGAGGTAAAATTTTCTGTGAACAATTTCATTTGAAAATGAGTTCTAAAACCGAAAGAAAAGGTTTTGGCAAACAAGAATCTACTACATATCTCTCATCTTAAATGAAGATTCAGAGGCTCAGTGAATAGGGTATAAGTTTCCCAGGATCATGAACATTTTGGAAGCAGATTTACAGCTAAATTCCAGGTGTCCGTTCTCCTGGTCTCACTTTACTTTGGTTAATTCCAACAAACATAATGAAGTCATCTCCAAAACAGCTTGATGGAGAACCAGAGACAGATAAGTAGGAAAAAACTGATGTGCAGCACCTAGATGTGAAGCAAGGCACTATTGAACAAGCGTATATCCAGTTCATTACTCAGCCCCTGACTGCTGGGAATAGATGTGACATTTTGTGGTGTAGCAAAAGGAGTATCAGACATACAAGAGACTTGTCTCACATGCTTACTAACTAAACGAAAGAAAAAAATGAGAATGAATAAACCACTTATCAAAATAGCCTGATTTTCAAATAAACGTAACATTTATTCAAGTTCTATCTATAATACATTATTTTTAAAGATTATTGCATCCTCATCCATTGAAACTATGCTTTAATATCAAGACACAAAAAATATTTAGGAAAAAGCAAAATGACTTCAGTCTTTGATTTATTTATTCAACAAATATTAACTTTCTACTTTCAGCCAGGCACTGTGCTAGTTGCTAGGGCAAGTTTTAGCCTTAATGGAAAATTGAAATAAACATTCCAAATTAACAATGTGAAAGAAATAAAAGAGAAAAAACTCATGGACTTGGACAACAGTGTGGTGATTTCTGGGGATGGGGGAGCTGATGGATAGAGGTGGAGGAGGGTATGGGGGGATAAATGGTGATGGACAGAGACTTGACTTGCGGTGGTGATCACACAATACAGGGTACAGATGATGTGTAGTAGAATTGTGTACCTGAAACCTGTATAATTTTTTTCACCAGTGTCACCCGAATAAATTCAATAAAAAAATTTATAGGAAAAAAGTAACATTGTGAAATTGGTAAGATTAATAAAATTGTAGAGAAAAAAATAATAGAGCCTTCAGGTAGAGAGAAATTCAGAAATTAGGGGGAATGCTAAGAGTACTCATTTTAATGACCCTGAATTTGGGGGCAAAAATATTCCATTCTCTGTTACAGGTCTGTTAACAGCTTAAAATGAGAATCATGTTTTCTATAATGGTGCCCACATCACAAAATGGTAGTTCTGTCATTAGGTGCTTTGTCTCTTTATTGAATTGGTACAGGCACAGCCTACAGAGAGTGACACAGTGAGAGTCTAAAGATGGGGGCTGTGAAATTGATTCTGCAACTAACTATGTATGTCGCCTTAGTTATATCACTGTATGGGCCTCAAATTTCTTCATCAAAATAATAATAAGGTTGAGTTTTGTTACCTAAGAACCTCTCTAGTTCTATGTCTAGGTGTTATTTTATATAAATTTTCTTTCTTTTCTTAAAAACTAGAATCATATGATTAATTTACTCTGCAACTTTCTTTTTCCACTTGACAATATATTATGGACATTCCTCCAAATCAATATTTATAGATCCAACTGCCTGACTTTAAATGTTAGCTTTGATTGAAAAAGTAGGTGCACATAGCAGCTAGTTAGCACAGCTATGTCCCTACCAGCACTAACATTCTGTTTCTAGGCATTTAAACCCCAAAGGCCATCTAATTCAATACTGATATTAAGCTATTTTAAATATAAGCTCTTTGTGGGTGTTTTGAAATAAAATCAATTCTGGATTGTTGAAAACTCCTAAGGTTGAATATCACTTCTCCACATGATCAATCACAGCCAACACAACATTCCACTGTGCACCCTGCATCTCAGGCAGCTGGGAAGTGAAGCTTACCTTGCTTCACTCTGGAAAGCAAATAAAGATTGGTTTGAAACTAAGATAACTTTCTCAGAAATTGAGGAGAAAGCTTGCAACTGTAAAATAGGCTTCAAATAATATTTTCTAATGGGGATTTAAGGAAAAAACGACACCATGTCCCATTCATAGGATTTGAGATTTCAGTTGAAGAGAGGCAGTGGAGTATAGCTAGTCACTGTCTATGCTTTGATCTCTATACCTAGGTAGGCTAATAATAGTACTTACCTGGGTAATCAGGTTTGATCGTGTTGGTATTGACAGAAACCATCCTAGTTATTTCAGGTAGGAATTAGAGGCCTACAAAAATTGTTTTAAAGGCTATGAGAGGGATGGTAAGGGAATATTGCCAATAACCTCATACAGTTGCAAGAATTTCAGGAATCTTGGGACTTTTAGGGATATTATGAAACTGCTACCAATGATGTCACTGAAGCAAGTGTTTTTTGGGAGAATGCTCTGATACTGCTTAAAACTCTGTTTGACAAAGTCTACACACCTAAACATGATGTCAAGAGGAGCAAAACTGGTGTCTACTTCTGTTGCGCTTGCCAAGTTTCCTGCAAGTACCTCTTACGGGTGAAATCCAAAACTGAACTTTACTGACAAGGGAGTTTGGGAAAGGTAGTTTCTAAGTTTTACAGGTGAAAGCTGAAAAGGTGTTGAATATGACTTCATCGATTGGTTATGAAAATTATATGGCTCAATTCATGTAAAGCATTTAGAAAAGTGCCTAGCCTATAAAGAACAATAAATGTTAGTTGTCAGTATAATGTCCAGATCACATGAGCTTAAAATGCCAGAAATTGAAGTGCCCACTTGCTTCCTAAATAGCACATTCCAAGGCTGCTCCTTCACCGGTGCATTCAAGCATCCATAAATATGTCACTCATTCAGTACTTATTTATAATCTCCTACCATACAGCATGTGCTATGCTATTGCCAGGATGCAGTGGCAAAGGAAGTGTATTTATTTCCTACCCTCAAAGAATTGACTGCCTCTGTGGGAAGAAAGATGTACACAGGCAACATTACTGTGTGGGTTTATAAAGTTTATAAAGCGCTTTACACACTTTACAATTTATCTTATTCTTTAACATATAGTATCTCAAGTCATTTAAATAATGAGATAAGCAAACAGGCATTATTATCTATATTATAAAATTCACATTTACAGATGATGAAAAGATTTAGAGAGGCTGTAATATTATTAAGGTCAATAGTTATTGACAGGACTAGGATTAGAAACACAATTCTCCTAGAGTTATTGTGATCATTTTGAAATGTATGTAAATATCTAATCATAATGTTGTAAACCTGAAATCAGTGTAATGTTATATGTCAAATATACATCAATTTAAATTAAATTAAAATTTTTAAAAATAATAAATTCTGATGCCTAGATGCTCTTTTTGTTGGGAGCCTGATGGATTCAGGAAGTCCTTGGAAAAGAGGAGTAGGAAGAAGGCAAGATTGTTGCTGAGGAGAGAAAAGAAAAAACACTGTTTTCAGATTATCTAGTTAAAAACCTCACACTGACACTTAGGAGTTATATGACCTTGGGCAACTTTCTGTCTCAATTTCATCTTCTATAACAGGAAGACAATCATAGGACTGGCCTCATAGGGTTGTTAAGATGATTAAATCAGTTTATTTATATAAAATGTTGAGAACTATGGTTGAGACATAGTAAGTCTTTAGTAAACAGTCCCTATATTTATTATTGTTATTTAGAATCATTATTATTATTAAATTCTCAATTGACTCAAATGTAGTTGGTGCTCATCTCACTAGGTGTCTTCTCTCTCTCCTATTTTCCCCCACTAGTAATATGCATAGTAACTGCTTCTGGTTAAGTGTGAGCAGCAGGTCAAGCACTTTTTCAGTACTACATCATGATGGAATGGAAAAAACACATGATTAGGCGTCAAGAAGTCTGGATTCTAGTCTCGGTTCTTCCATTAATGAGCTATGAAACTTTGGGTGAATCACTTAACCTCTCTGGACTGCCTCTATCAAACAGGGGAAAATATATTCCTTAACCTAAGAATGTTTGAAAGATCAAATGAGATCATAGATGTTAGATGTTAAAAGTTAAAAGCACATTACAAATGCCACATGATAGTATGTTCATTATCCTCAAAGTTAGCCTCTGCAGCTCCTTCTCATTTACCCTTAACAACCACTCACTCACTGAATCTTGACTCTTGCTTTGAAATGTCTTCCAAATCCATGCCCTATTCTCTGCCCTCAGTGCATCTGTCCTAGTCCACAGTCTCATCATCCTTTAACAGGATAAATGTTACAAGCTCCTACTTAATTTTCTCTAGTCCAGTCTTTTTTCTCTCGAAACTAGCCATCCAATCTGTGTCTCCAGAGTGATTGTGCTAAAAGGAAAAATATCATCATGTTAATCCTCCCTCTACAATCCTTCTGTAAAATTAGAAACTCCCAATGGCTCCTTATTGCCTATAAGATATGCAGAATTAATTGAGGCCCCTGCTAATGTTTTTTATCCTCAGTGTCTACTTAATCTCCACAAATCCCATGCTCCAGGAAGACAATAGTGTACATTGTTCTATGCCATTTTATATAAAGGATTTGAGCATCTGAGGATTTTGGAATCTGCTGAGAATCTTGAAACCAAGTGCCCGTGGATACTGACAGACAACTAAGTAGTTAAATTTTGGGTAAGACAAAAGTTATTCATGGATTTTTTTCTGTGCAGAGGTCAGTGCCTCTAACTCCTGCATTGTTCAAGGATCCACTGTATTTTCTTTCTCTGGACCTTTTATGCATGTATGCCACTGCATATCTTATTTCATCTGCCTGCTGTGCCCTTTATGTTTTCTATGCCTGGTAAAATTTTAGTCTCATCATTCAAGGGCCATATCTAATGGCATTTCTTCAGTAAAGCTCTTCCTAGTGCTCATCCCATTCTGTTTAACCCCAGAAGTGACTTAATTCCATTTCTTTTGCTTAATAGCATTTTGTTCATCCATAAATTTAACATCTTTCATGTTGTTTTATAATTAATTATTTTGGAGTGTTATCCCCAATTAGACAAGAATCTCACTGAGAGCAGGAAGTGTGTTTAATTCATCCCTGTCTCCCTAGCATAGCTCCTGGTGGCACAGAGAACTTGCACAATAAGAATTGGTTAAATGAGTAAATGTCAAACCAATACTAAATATTTACTCTCAACTCTATCCTTATATCATAGCAAGCATTTTTTCAATTACAGTTTACATTCAATATTAACATTGCAAACATTTTGAGAGCACTCAACTAGAGTATTTGCAAAGATGTGTCATTCTTATCCCCTAAAATATTGATATCTAAGTTGGAAATTTTAACAAGGATACATGTAAAAATGATAAACAAGAACATCATATATTCAGAGCACAACTGGGCAAGTAATCAATAAAGTAGAACTATTATAATTAGTCACATACTCAGATGAAGTAAATCAAAGAGGCAGTGAATAAGAGGATGCAGGATTATATTTAGACAGCAACAGTTTGTACGGCACCTCAAAACTAATCTAGGAAAGTTTTAGAAAAAAAAAGTAGGATTTCCAGAAACTTCAAATCAAACATGACTGGGATGGACATGGGGAAGTCAGAAAAAAAGAAAGAGGAAGAGGATACCTCTAGCAAACACTGTTTACAGAATTCACCTGAATGCTTGATTTAACGCTTTCATTGAGTCCCAACAGATAGTGGCAACATCTCCTTTCCATTCATTACTTTCTTCAGTTACTCTTACTGGGAACTCTCCCAAGAAACACAGGACTATGAGTAATCACCCTAGGGAAGACTCTGCTCCCTGGTAACTTAAGAGGGGAAATGGAATTGGTGGTGTTGGTCAAAGTTTTATTTTATTGTCACTAATAAGTATTGGAATTAGTGGGCAAAAGCTACTTATATTTTAATAACTTAGAAATAACATTCCCAAATGAATATACAGCTTCAACTCAGTAGCATGATTTAATTGCCTTTTAGGGACCTGGTCCTTGAAGTCTCTTCAGTAAAATCACTTCTTTGGAACCTGAATGAGTAAATTCAGAAGGTAGTAGCAGAGGATGTTTAAGATTCTTCTCTCCTTTTCTGTTCATATTTTTGACCATTTGGAGTCCCGGTTTCTAAAATATTTAGCATAATTAAGGTATGACCCACTGTAAGAGTGAGTGAAAAAAGTATACCCTGTCTTTTAGAACAAACCAACATATACATGTGGAATGCTCTATTTTGACATGGATTTCCCAGGATGCACCTATATAACTCACTCTGCTTGAAAGACTCCAATCCTTCAGTGAGCTGATGATCCTGCAACACATAAGGGACTATAACAACACCACTCTTTGACACCTTAGTGCTTGGGGAGTTTTATGCTATTCGGGTGAGTAATATCAATTTGATTCCAAAAATATTCATTGAGCTCCTGCCATGTGTGAGAAACTGAGCCAAGTACTGGAGTTATGTAAATAAATAAAATGCAAATTCTGCTTTTAGAGGGTTCACAGTATAATCTGACTACATTGCCTTTTCCCTGTCCTCATTTATTAAATTATTTTCCACCCTCCAGACAAGAAATACAACCTATTTGGTCACATTTTCATGGGTGCTGTTTCCCAAGTGAGGCCTTGTTTAAAAATAATAATAGTTAATATGTATACATCACAAAACCCTATGAGATAGATACTATAATTATCTCAGTTTTACAACTGAGAAAACTAAGGTGTAAACAAGTTAAGAAATTACCAATATCACAGTGAATCAGTGATGGATCCTGGATTCAAATTTTGATCTTGAGTCAATGCTCTTAACTACTACTTGACAATGCCTGATATAGATAATATAATTTCTTACCTCTAAGCACTATTCATTCCATTAAGTATATTTTGAGTTCCTGTGAGCTTTCTGAAGAGCTTCATTTGTCTCTTAATTTTAGTATCAAGAATGAAATGAGTCCTCCTGGTAAACATGCTCTTACATGGTAGGTGGGACCAGGGAAACCCTCTTTGGATAAACTGTATGAAAAAAGCCTTGAGGTGTGTCTAAAATACTTCTTAAAGATAAAATACCTGTGAATATATGGTGAGTATCTCCTCATACATCTCATTTATTTAGGAAGATTCTGGCCTACACAGTGCTAAAACATTGGATTAAAACATTAAGTATGAAAACTATATACTACAAATGTCCAAAATCCTGATCTATGATTAGAACTTGATGGGAATCTTACAGACAATCTGGAAAAAGATCTTGATCTTGATAATTAACTGGTCTGTGATAATACTCATACTTGATTGAACTAGAGCAAACAATGTAAATAGAAATTCAAATGGAGAAAAAAAGTGAAAAGAATTTTTTTTCAGATTCTAGAATTATACATATTTTACCTCTTTGATATAACACCATCCCTCCATGTGAAGAGTACGTTGTAGGGCTAAAAACTATAAGACAAAGTGCATTTCTGAGACTCAGGGCATTAATAAGACTGAATACTATGAGATATTGACTGTTTCTTATTGTAGGCTTTTTACACTCAAACATTTATTTTCTTCAGCCAATTCAATGTAGTTTCAGTCAAATCAATTTCATGATATTGAGTAAGACAGAAGATCCAAATAACTGGCCTTGATTCATTCAATAAATACATATTGAATACATATTTTGTAGGTTCACACTAGGCACTTTGTGAGGTGATAAAAATAAGGAAGTGCACAAGACAGTCAGGGCTTCTTCCATCCTAGAGCTTATGATTTAGTAGAGGAGGAGAAATTAAATAATCACATAAATATGTAAATACAAACTGTGATAAGAATCATGCAAGTAAAGTTCAGAGCATTATGAACAATTGTAAAAAAAGATATGATTTAGATTAGTGGGGTTATGGAAGGCTTTTATTTATTTATTTGTTTTGTCAATCCTCACCTGAGGATATTTTTCCATTGATTTTAAAGAGGGCAAAAGGGAAAAGGGAGAGAGGAAGGAAGGGATGGAGAGAGAGAGCATGAGCGAGAGAGATCAGTTGCCTTTCTCATGCACCTTGCAACCCAGGTACATGCCCTTGACCAGGAATCTAACCATCGACCCTTAGGTGCACTCAATGATGTTCTAACCACTGAGCAACACCAGCCAGGGCATGGAAGGCTGTTTTAAATGAAGTTTCTTTAAGCCTGAAGTATATAAGGATCACTAGGAGTTCACCAAGCGAAAAGAGTAGGAAGATTATTTCCAGGAGAGAGAACACAATGTGCAAAATCCATGAGGTGGGAATGACCTTAGAGTGCTTCATAAAGACAGTATGGCTAAAACATGGTAAGCACAAGAAAAGACAGTGCAAGATAAGTTTATGGTCAGATAATTTAGAATCTTGTAGATCATAGTAAATAGGTTAGATTTCATTCCAAATATAATTAGAAGCCCTAGAGTGAGTTTAAGCATAAAAAGGGTACCGTCATAATAATATACAGGATGTCTCAAAAAATGTTATACACACTTTGACAGATAATAGCTCAATTTTGAAAATGAAATCCATTTGAATAAACATTGCCTTTATAATTACTTAAAGTGTGTTATATACATTTTTGGGGACACCCTAAATGTTTGTAACAGTTTTCTATGCTGTGTGGGGAATAGACTATAGAGAGGCAAGCATGGAAGTAGGGAGCTCTATTTAGGCAGCTCATATATTTGTCCAGATGAGAGATGACAGTGGCTCTAGCTAGATAAGTTTTGGCTGTGGATATGAAGATTTGTAGGTAGATTTAAAATACATTTAGGAGAAATAGTCAATAAGACTTGGTAATTGGTTGGATATGCATAGTAAGGAAAAAATAAAAGTAAACTGGCACACATTTTATGTCATGGATATAAACCAGTTAAGAAAAATTTCTGGCTAATATCTATAGTAGGAAAGAACAATTCTGTGATTCAGGGGTCTGATTACATATGAACAACAAACTAGCACATTTTTAAGGGGAGTGTTTAAAGCACATTTCAGGTGGAGTTCAACTCCCTCACTTGATATATGAAGGAATTAAGACTCACGGTGGATTGTGCTACTTTGCAAATTAATCTTGTATAGTTTATGAATATTTTATCTTACAAATTAGAGCATAAACTTCAAAACAGCATCACTTGTTTCAGAGACATCTCCTAATAGCACTTGCTATAAGACTAAAGACACAGCAGACAATAAATGTTTTCCAAATTAAAATGAATTATGCTTCTTTTTTCTCAGAAGATAGAACAAAATGGATGTTTTGATTACTGATAATGACAGCAAAGTGACAGAGTTCATCCTGGTGAGTTTGTCCAATCATCCAAAATCCCAAATTGCTATTTATTGCACCATGATAGCAATGTACCTGATTACATTGGTGGATAGCAGTCTCATTACTGTCATGGTTAGAGTTGATGGGCAGCTTCACAGCCCTATGTATTTTTTCTTAAGCAACCCATCTTCTATTGATGTCTGTTACTCTAGCAATTCAGTGCCTTTTTTGTTGATCAGTGATTTAAAAGACTACCCCACCATTTCCCATACAAGCTATTATGCTCAGATGACCATTGCTCTTTTTCTGGGGATGACAGAGTATCTCCTTATGGCTGTCATGGCTTATAGATTTATTGCAATCTCCAATCCCCTGACTTACACCATGATCATTAACAACTGGGTCTGTAAACAGTTGGCCATGGGAACCTAGTCCAGTGCCTTCTTTTTAGCAATAATACCAATCATTGCAATCCCTGCCCATTGTTGTGGACACAATGTCATCAATCATTTTACCTGTGAGATCCAGGCCCTGTTGAAGCTAATCTGCTCAGACACCCCACTCAGATTTATTCTGGGTCTGGCATATTCAGAGTGCCCCTGCCCTTCACCTTCATCCTCATCTCCTACACTCACATTGTGGTTGCCACACTGAGAATCCATTCTGTAGAGTCCAGGTTCAAAGCTTTCTCTACCTAAGCATCCCATCTGACTGTAGTCACCATATTTTATGGAACAGCCATCTACATGTACCTGAATGCTCAGTCATGGGAGTCCCAGAACCAGGGTAAAGTCATCTCTGCATTTTATGGTGTTGCATTCCTTATGTTGAACATCCTCATTCACACCTTAAGGGACAAGGATGTGAAAGATGTCCTAAGAAGAATAATTTGGAAGAAAATTCTAAAAAGGAACTGAATGGCCCACAGTGACTCATCGAATCAACAACTTAACATTTACTTGTAAAAATAACAAGGCATAAATACTAAACAATATTTTAGTAAGGTTATTAGTTTTTAAATGCATTTTTTCTATTTCTGACAGGCATATGATAAAGAACATCCTCTCTCTGAGAAAAACATGTTAAAGATTTACAATGCCATTTATTTAAGCAATAAATTATACAGGACAATTTTGTGGGAGAGTTTATAAAACAAAATAATAATTAGTACATTTCAATCTTGAGTGGTTTGATTTTGTTTTACTAAGTGAGAAATATTTTAATATTTTAAGATTTTTTTTTTAATAAATGATAAAAAGCAAAGTTGCAAAATGGACAATTCTTATCTCAATGCTTTTTGTATGAGCTATATCATGACCCAGGCTTCAGAATGATGGATGTGAGTGGGTAGAGAGTGGAAAATTACTCAAATGCTATGTAAAACTTCCACATAGAAGCTTCTCCGCTGAAGCAAGGAGACCTTCAAGATTCTATAGATACCAAGGGCCAGAAATGATGACCCTATGGAACTTACTACTGCATGTATTGATCAGTAGAAAGGGCCACATTTACTCTGTCAATGTATACTACTCGGATAATTGCATGCAGCTTCCAAATTTGTTCACCTCACAGACATAGAAAAAATTTAATTCAGGAGGAACACCTTAAAAATGAACAAATGTGTTCTACATTTAAAAATTATGATGTTCATTATTTTAATATGCATGGAGGGTAAGAGAAGAAATGAAAAATCAACTATAATCCCAACACTCAGTGAGGCTTGCATAGGTTTTCAAATCCAGCAGACATATATTTATCTGTCAATCATGGTCATGTGAAATTTAGTTACTTACATCTTTAAACTTCAATTTTCTCATCTGCAAAATGGGGATTATGAGTGTCTACCTCACAAAGTTGCTTTGAGTATTAAATGAGATAATATATAATTAAGTTTCTATCACAATGTGTGGGACATGGTAGACACTGAGTACACATTAGCCAAAGAAGGGAAAATCCTGTCAATTCACTCTCTAACACCCACAACCATTGTATGAGTGTACATTTGCTTATGTCGGTACCCATAATGACTATATTGTCTAAAAATGATCCATGACAATATGATATACAGAAAAAGTATGTTCTTACTCTTATCTTAATTTAAATTTATTATGTTAAAAATGAGGTTGAATATGTTTCCCATGTTTATTTGTCATTTGTATTTTGAGAGTTAGGGTCTTTGTTATTGGGTCAAAAAAATGCTGCGTTCAGTGAGATATGACTAATTATAAAGCCCAAAATTTGTTTCAACATTGATTGACTCCACCAGTGTTTTCAGGTACACCCTAACAGGTGATCCCAGTTTGATCCATTCTATTTCACTGTGGTAAGCACTCCTTCAATTAATACCTAATTGGTAAACAACAGAAGCCATTATAAATGAAAATGAAAATAAAACAATAGGAATCCCAACAGAGAAGTCTTTAGAAAGAAATCTATGGTGTTATGAAAATTTTGTTGCAATGAAACCAATTTAAGTTTGAATAAAATTCTTTTTATTTTTAATATGTTTTTATTGATTTCAGAGAGAGAAAGGAAGAGGGAAAGAGAGATAGAAACATTAATGATGAGAGAGTAATTGATCTGCTGCCTCCTGCATGCTCCCTATTGGGGATCAAGCCTCAACCTGGGCATGTGCCCTGACCCGGAATCGAACTGTGACCTCCTGGCTTACCACTGAGCCACACCAGCCAGGCAACCTTGAACAAATTCTTTTGTAAGTTTTGTTTCTGGTGTTTCTAAATACTTCTTATTTAACCTAAATTGCTCCTGAAACTAAAGGGAAAGTACTAATAACTAACTAGCAAGACATGGTGATCAAATAAAGTAAAAAACTACAAGGGGAAAACAAATATAATTCTTCAAAAGGAAAAATAAAAAGGAGTGAAACTGCAAATCTAACACTTACTGAAGTTTGACTATTTTCATTAAAGACTAACAAGAGGTAGAGAAGAATAAGCAATGAGATGTGCTTTTTGCCGACAGAGAGAAATTTATTGTGGAGAGGCAGAGACCATTTTAGCTACAAGAGAAAATTAGACGGGTAAACTAATCTTCCCTTTTGATTACCTCAGGAAGAAGTTAGACAGAGTTCTCTCTCTAGAGAGAAATATGTTACATCTGGAAGTGGAGAACAAGCTGCAGGAAGATTTCAGACATGAAGTCAAGACTCTGAAAACTAATCAGTTAGAAGTATGTACATAAGGTGTCTTTATGTTTAACACTTATTGAGGAAATTGTCTTCTTCAAACCTTCCTTATATTGCTAAATAAACAAGTTTGAGTTACAACAAACAGGCAATACTTTGGAACTACCCATGCCTTGGGAAAGGTTTAAATTTCTTATCTCTGCCAAACAGCACTTAAGACTTGCATCTGATAGTGGGCAACTCTGCCTCCCCATACACCATCTCCTCATAAGGTATGCCAAAATCACAAAGGGCCACCTCAGAAGGTGGAACTGATCCCTTAAAAATTGACATGGCTGAAGAAAGAACTTTGTGCTGTTTACTTGTAGCAGCAGAGTGAAGAAAATGGACTTGGGAGTCATAACTGTAACTTTTCCTGGAAGTGTTTATAAAAAAAGAAATTTAACATTTGAAAAAGGCTAAGAATATATCATTGATTTTTGAGGGAGTTTGTCAACAACACTGGTACTAAGTAATAAAAATATTTAATTATCTGAAGACTGCTCCCTGAGTTTCTACAAGTCATGAAAGCAGAGCTGTTAAATCTACCACTTTCATCATATGAAAAGGAGCACACAAAAAAGTGTTCATCTATTCCTGTAATATTTGTGTTGTTTCAATTAAAAGTCACCAGATAAAGTTATTCACTAACACACTTATGTCAGTGGCCCTGAATACTGTATCTGCTTTACATATTTACACATGCACACACAGGCTTTATTGTTAGAAAGACCTCATTTGAATTCAGACATTTTGGATTTTAAAAGACCAATTTTTAGCTATCCGACGTTGTGCAAGTCAGTTTAATCTCTGATAACGCAATCCTCATTTATGTAGTTAATAATAGTAATAATAATGATAATAATAACAGTTTCTACTTCATTGGGTTGAAGGATAGTAAGCAAATGAATGTGAGCAAGTATTCTTCTATAACTCTAGCACCACAGATGCCTTTATATTGAAATGACTAGTTTATTCCGTGTGTAGTCATCACACTTGTCTTGACTAAAACTTATGCCTGGAATTATAGAGAGCATGTGTGTGTCTCTGGGTGTAACTATTTTTATTCCTTACTCACTTATTCAACCAATATTTATTGAATACCTTCTATGTTTGGCAATTTGTTAGCATTTGGGGATTTACAGTGAAAAAGATCAAGTTCCTGACCTTGAGTACAAAACTTTTTAATAGAAAGACATATATTAAACAGATTATCACGTATATAAATAAAACAATTTAGAAAGCATGAGAAATAGTACCCTGAAGAAAAAAACAAAACAGGAAGCTGGAATAAAGAGTAATGGGTGGGAACTATTTTGGATCAGATTGTAAGGTAAGATATCTCAGAAGAAGTAATATTTCAACTGAAACTGAAGAACCACATTAAATGCTTTGTGAAATTTGAAGATTGAGGAAATGAGTGTACTTAGAATAAGGGGAAAAATACAAAGACTCTAAAGAAAGAAAGAAATGTGCATTTTTAAGAAACAGAAAGAAGACAAGTGTGGCTAGAGCTAAGTGAGCAAAGGGATGGATAGATGGTACAACATCCATTCCTTCTTTCATTCAACAACAACACTAATAACAAACACAAACACAAATTAATGTTCATGTGCACACACATACACACACAAATACAGACACATAAATAGAGATAGAGAGACAGAGACAGAGCCTACTCTATGTACCAGGAATTGTTCTAGGCTTTTGGATATGTCAATGAGTAAAAAAGTCTGCATGTGCATGAGGCTTATACTAAAGTGTGAAGACATAAAGCATAAAAATAAATTTTATAGTATGTTAAAAAAATAGGAGCACAATAACTGGGATATGAGGAGAGAGGACAAGGACTTCAATTTTAAATAGGGTGATCAGAAAAATACTGAGAATTTGGAATTTAAATAAAGAGAGGGAGAATTATGTGAATATGTAGGAAAAGAATATTCCTGGCAAAAGCTGTAAAGCAGAAAACTGCATAATATATTTGAAGAACACAAAGGAAGCAATGGGGCTGGAGAGGAGTGAGCCAAAAGGAGAAAAGCAGCAGATGAGTCCGGAAAGTAAAAAGGGGTCAAATTATGTAGGTACTTCACAACCATTGTAAAGACCAGATCTTTTAAAGCTTCATTGAGATATAATTCACATGCCATAATTTCACCATTTTAAGTTGTATAATTCAATAGCATTTACTACATTACAAAGATGTGCAATCATCCCCATTATCCAATTCCAGAATATTTTCATAATGCCAAAAAGAAACCCTGTACACGTTAGCCATTATGCTCCATTCTCCACTTCTCCCAGCCTCTGGCAACCACTATCTTTCTGTCTCTATGGGTTTGCCTTATTTAGACATTGCATATAAATGAAATCATACAATATGTGGCTTCTTTAACATAGCATAATGTTTTCAAGGTTCATCTATGTTAAATAATGTTTCATGGCTGAATAATATTCCATTGTATGAATATGTCAAATTTTGTTTATCTATTCATTAGGTGCCTGTCTCTATATTTTAAAAATAATAAGCTTCAGGAGGTGTCCACAAAACTAGGGAAATAGGGAAAGCCATATACAGCAATATATGTACATACTAGCCAAGTCTTGTTACTGTTCACCTACTTTATTATAGCCATCTTAGTGGGCTAAAATTGGTATGTTGTGACTTTGATTTGTATCTTCCTAATAACTAATGATGTTGCACATCTTTTCATGTGCTTACTTGGAGAAATGTATTTTCAGATCTTTTGCCCATTTTTCCATTGGGTTATTTGTCTTTTGATTATTGAGCTGTAAGAGCTTTCTATATCTTCTTTATATAAATCTTCATCACATATCTGATTTGAAAATATTTTCTCCCATTCTTTCAGTTGTCTAGTAACTTTCTTGGTAGTATCCTTTGAAGTACAAAAGCTTTCTAATTTGATTTGAAGTTTATTGCTTTTATTTTGTGCCTTGTAATTTTGGTACCATATATAAGAAATAATTTGTACCTCTTAATCCCTTCAATTGGTAGTTACAAAATAGTCATGGGGATATAAAGTTCAGCATAGGGAATATAGTCAATAATATTGTAATAACTATGTATGGTGCCAGGTAGGTACTTGAACTATAAAGGGAATAATTTTGTAAATTATATAATTGTCTAACCACTATACTGTTCACCTGACACTAATATAAAATAATATTGAGCCCAGCCGGGTGTGGCTGAGCGGTTGAGCGTCGACCTAGGATCCAGGTGATCAGGGTTCGATTCCCAGTCAGGGCATATACCCGGGTTGTGGGCTGTGGCCGATCAATGACTCTCTCATCATTGATGTTTCTATCTCTCTCTCTCTCCCTCTCCCTTCCTCTCTCTGAAATCAATAAAGATATATTTAAAAATAAATAAATAAATAAATAAAATAAAATAAAATAATATTGAATGACCACTGTAATTGAAAAAAAAAAAAAAACTAAAAAAGAAATCATTACCTAATATTTATGCTTATGTCACAAATATTCATGCTTGTGTTTATTTTATGAGTTGCAAAATTTTAACTCTTACATTTAAGACAGATACATTTTAAGTTAACTTTTATATATACTGTGAGGTAGGGTTCCAATTCCATCCTTTTGCATATGGATATCCACTTGTCCTAGTACCATGTGTTGAAAAAACTATTATTTTCCATTGAATTGTTTTTCTACCTGTGTCAAAAATAAATTGACCACAAATGTATAGATTTATTAGATGTTCAATTCCACTCCATTGAGTAATATGTCTATACTTATATCTGTATTACACAGTCTTGATTACTAGAATCTTTTAGTAAGTTTTAGAATGGGAATTTCGTGAATCTTCCAACTTTGTCTTTATTTTTCAAGATTTTTTTGGCTAACCTAGGTCCCTTGAATTTCTAAATGAATTTTAGAACCAATGGGCCAATTTCTGAAAAATTATAGCTGTGATCTAGACAGAGATTAGATTGAACCTATAGATCAATTTGGGGAGTATTGTTATCTTACCAATATGGTCTTTTGATTCATGAAGATGAGAAATTTTTATTTAGTTAGGTCTTCTTTCTTTCAACATTTATTGTGTGTTTTTCAATAGATAAGTCTTGCACTTCTGTTAAATTTATTTCTAAGTATTTTATTATTTGTTATGCTATTGTAATCGGACTTGTTTTCTTAATTTCATATTCATTGTTCATCCCTAGCGTATTCAAGTACCATTGATTTAGTATATTACTCTTGTATCCTGCAACCTTGTTGAAAGAGCTTATTAGTTCTAATATATTTTTCCTGTGGATTCCTTAGAATTTCCCATATACAAGATCCTGACACACATGAATAGAGATAGCTGTACTTTTTCCAATATGTACGTTTTTATTTACTTTTCTACTAACTACCTTGGCAAATATAGCAGTACAACATTGAACAGAAGTAGCAAAAGTAGAAATCATGGATTTCTTTTGGGATATTACAGGGAAGCTTTCAGTCTTTCACCATTAATTACAATGTTAATTGTGTAGTTTTTATTGATAGAATTTTTCAGGTAGAGGAGCATCCCTTCCATTTTTAGTTACCTGATGGTATTTTTTAAAATCTTGAACAGATATTTCTGTTCAATTATTTAACTATCTACTTAGATTATCATATGGTTTTTATCCTTTAATAAAGTAATATAGTGCATTACATTTATTTTCAGCTGTTAAGACAACCTTGCATTTCTAAAATATCACTTACTATCACTTAAATTCAACAATATACATAAGCTTTTCTCTTATATAACTGAGTTCCATTGCCCTCATTTGTAATATTGTTATCATACAAATTACATATTTATACCTTATAAGCCATCAACATAATTTTATAATTATTCCCAACTCTTTGAAAGAGTTTGAAAAGGGGAGTGTCTTGATCTGACTTACATTTTAAAAGGGTAAATTGACTTTAATGTGGTAAGGGCAAAAGCATAGAAACTACTTACAAGGATATTCCAATAACCCAGTTAAAGATGATGGTGGCTTGCCCTGGCTGGGTGCTCACTTGGTTAGTGTCCTCCCTATAACCAAGGTTATGGTTTTGATCCCTGGTCAGGGAACATACAAGAATCAACAAATGTATAAATGAGTGGAAAAACAAATCAATGTTTCTCTCTCATCAATAAAAAAAAAGAAAGAAAGATGATGGTGCCTTAGGAAAAGGTGGTAATCAACATGGTGAGAAGTGACAGAATTTTGTAAACATTTGAAGGAAGGATAACCAGGATGCAATGATAGATTGGATCAAGGATGTGAAAGAAAGAGTTAAGGACGATTCAAATGTTTATGATCTAAACAGGAGATGTGGGATAATGGAGATGAAAATCCATCTCCAAATATCAGGGAATGTTTTAGAGAGAGGATGTGCAGGGAAAGAGCAAGATTTCAGTTTCACATGTTAATTTTGAGATGCCTATTAAATAAAAAAGAGATGATGTCAGTTAAGCAGTTAAATATATGAGTCTGGAGGTTAGAGGAGAGATGCAAACTGGAAATATAAATATGGGAATTGTCAACATATGGGACTATATTTAAAGTCATGGGACTGTAAGATCACCAAGAGATAAGTAGCTAGAGAAAACAAAAAGTTTAAGAACTGAGACCTGAGGAATTCCAATATTAAGAGGTCATGAAGAAAAAGAACATGCAAAATATACTGATATGGAGGGGTGAGTAAGTTATAAAGCAAATCAGAGGAGTGTGCTGTCCTGGGGGAAAAAAAAAATACCAAGAATATAATGATCAACTCTGTCAAATGCTACTGATAGACCAAATAAGATGAGACTGAAAAACTGTCATTTTATGAAGAAAAATCAAGAAATATATTACTTTTTTATTTATAAGTAGCTTACTGAGAGAATAAGTGAGTGTTCCTGAGGTTACATGGACCCCTCTTCAGAGAGAGAGGTATTTATTATATGAGGAACCACAGATAAACTGTATGACATTTTCAGTTTTGCTTCTAAATGCATCTGCACATTTGATCCTGAGGTATTTCATGAAAATGTCTTTTTTCTCTTTAATATATATATTTTTAAAAAGAACTAATTTGGTGTATGATAATGACAGTGTGGCTTATTTTGAACCAATTGTCTGTCACATTTTAAAAAACTGAAAAAAAATATTTTAAATGAGCTATATGAAGACAGCAACTGGAGAAAGAAAAAAATGTTAAAAGAAAAAAGTCACCTGGGTAAGATACATGTCCATATGGTTTTCCCCTTGAAGGCACTACCCTATAAATTTGGTATGAGGTGGCTAAAACACAAGCAGAAATCTCAAGTCATATTGGTTTCATGTATTAGAGGATGGAGTTGGGGCTTGCCAGAATGGCTAGAAATTGAAGGGAGAAATACAAAAGAGAAGAGTGTCACAGAGAGGTGAGTCCTAATTTTTATGTACAAACTCCCATCAAATACTTTGACGGCTTCTGAACTGCACATACACAGAAAAAAATAACACCAATAATAAAACTGACAGTAACCAACAGAAATAAGGCTGAAAATTTGGAACAAAGATTTTTAACAGTTGCTAACCAACCATAAGAGTGACAGAGTTTGAAGGCTGAATTCTATCAAGTTAGAGGACTTTTATAAATATCATAGGCTTTCTATTAAAACTCTTAAAGGTCCATGCCTTAGTAAGAAAGACTAAGTCTAAGGATTATGGATTTACCATAAAAGGCTAAGGGCAAAACTGAATCAGACTCACACTGATAAATTATAAAATGAGAGCTTCCAAAGTTCAAGATGATCGGCCTATAATTTAACGGTGAGCTAGAACCAAACTCAACATACTATTGAAGAGAATAAAAAATCTTTATGAAATATCATTGCATAGTACCCACTATGCAATCAAATATTACTAGACATGTGAATAAAGAGAATAATTTAACATAAAGTTGTAAGAAAAAACTGAGTAAGAATGGTTATTATAGTGATCCAGATGTTGAACTAGCAGAAAAGGGTAAGAAAGTTTTCATAAGTATGGTCAAAGTAAGTGGACAAATGCGTATTCCAACATGGAAATCAAAACTATAAAAAATAATCAAATTTAAATTCTAGGATTACAAAGTATACTACTTGAAATTAAAACTCAATGGCTTAGAGATGGTAGGTAAAAATGGTTAACAAAGTTTGAGACACAGTAATCCAAATTACCCCATCAGGGGACAAGTAAAGATAACGAAAAAGTTTTAAGACACCATCAGTCATGTTGACTAAATTCACATTTGTAAAACACTGCAACCAACAATTTTAGAATACTGTACACATATGTACTTAGAAGTGCACATGATAATTTCAAGTTAAATAACATGCTGGGCCATAAAATATGTCTTAATAAATTTCACATGTTGACATCTAACAGGATTTCTCTTCTGGCCATAAATAAAATAATTTGAAAATCAACAATAATAGAGTATCTTGGAAAGTCCCACATATTTAGAATTTAAATAGCACATGGATTAAGGATGAAATCACAAGAAAAACTGAGAATACATCAAAATGAATGAAAATAAAAATACAACATAAAATTCATGGAATACAAACTAAATTAGTGCTTTCATTAAAATTTATAACTTTAAGTGATTATATTAAAAATAAGAAACATTTAAAACAAATTATCTGCATTTGAACTGTAAGAAATTAGGAAAAGATGAACAGAGCAAGCCCAGAGTAAGAGGGGTAGAAATAAAAGAACAAACCAATAAACTAGAAAACAGAGAATAAGCAAAACTGAAAGTTTGTCCTTTGAACGTGTTAATAAAATGATTAAACCCCTAGCAAATGTGATCATGAAAAAAGAGAGTTGACCTCTACTTTGTTAATAGTGAAGTAAGATCCCACTAGACCAGCACTCCTACAAATAAGTAGCTTGTGGAGGAACTGAGGAGTAAACAGAAAATGACAGAATCTGGTGAAGAGTTCACACTTGGACAAGACTTGGACAAAATGAGTTTCTATTTACATGGGTTTTTGCTTAAGGCCATATATAGGCAGCATGGTGGTCAGGATGATGTTGGCAGGCAGGTAAGTCATCTTTCTGTTATGGGGATACAGAAAACTGTATGTAGAGAAATCACAGTGCTAATGCTGTGGTTACCATGAATAATGCTGCAATGCACATAGGGGTGATATAACTTTGCAAATAAATGTTTTCAAATTTTTCAGGTAGATACCCAGAAGAGGGATTACTGTGTCATATGGTAACCCTGCTCTTCATTTTTGAGGAAACTTCATATTGTTTTCCATAGTGGCCCTACCAGTTTACATTCCCACCAGCAGTGAATGAGGGTTCCTTTTTTTTCCCACAACTTCTCCAACACTTGTTATTACTTCTCCTGTTGATAATAGCGATTTTAACAGGTGTGAGGTGGTTGATCATCAACCCATGGACCAAGAGGTCACCAGTTTGATTCCTGGTCAGGGTACATGCCTGTGTTGCACGATTCATCCCCAGTAGAGGGGCGTGCAGGAGACAGGTTATCAATATTTCTATCTCTCTATCCCTCTCCTTCCCCCTCTTTCTAAAATCAATAAAAAACATATTTAAATAAAAGAATAAAGGAGAAATACCATATGACCATTTTAATAGATGCAGAAAAGTATTTGAATGAAATTAACACCTGTTAATGATAAAAATCTCTTGGCAAACTAGAAATAGAAAGGAACATCTTCAACCTGATTAACAGTATCTACCAAAAATAAATAAATAAATAAATAAATAAATAAATAAATAAATAAGCAACAACAAAAAAAAACCTTATGGTCAGCATCATATTCAGGTGAAAAACTGAATTATTTTTATATAAATTTAGAAAACAGTTAAAAGTGTCCACTCTTATCACTTATATTCAATGTTGTATTGGAGTTTCTTGCTAATAAAATATGGTAAGAAAAAATAAAGGACATTAAACTGGAAAACTGTCTTTATTTGCCAACAGCATAATCTTGTAAGTAGAAAATAAGGCATTTATGAAAATAAAAAAGGTGATAGAAATAATAAGTGAATTTATATGGTTCACTCACTATAGGTCAATATACAAAATCAATTTTATTTATATTAGACATTAATTCCCCCCACACTCATCTATGCGTTCCATACAATTTAGTCAATACCTCCAAAGGAATTTTTGTAGAAACTGAAAACATTTTCTTAAAAATATCAAAAATAAAGAATCAAGAATCACTAAACAATTTCAAAAAAGAAAGTTGGATCTACTCTAAAGAGATATTTAGAATGGTATTATTTTAAGCATAAGCAAATAGAATAATGGATCAGAATAGAGAGTTCAGAATTGGGAGCCACATATATAGGGGCTACTGAATATTGACAGAGGTTACAAGGTAATTCAATGGCAAAAACATAGTATTGACAATTTCTCAGTAATAAGAAACAATGAACAACTAATATAAGTAAGAACATGGATAAATCTCAAAAATGTTAAGTATAAAAAGCTAGATACAAAAATGTACATACTGTATGCTTTCAAGCATATGAAGCTCAGGAACTGGCAAAACTAATCTGAGGTAATATAAAACAGAAGAGTAGTTGCCAGTGAAAGTAGACATTGACTGGAAGGGAACAGGAAAAATTTGGGGGGATTGTAGAAATAGTCTATATATATACTGAGGTTGTGATTACATAGGTATATACATTTTTCATAATTCAGTTTTATACTAAAGATATGTGTATTTCACTATATGTAAAATTCACTTCCATAAAAAATGAAACAGAATACATAAGTCTTAGAAAGGCAAATAGATTGCCCAAAAATTTAAATTTGTGAAGGTGCCTTAACATCTATATCTTACTGTCTCAACAAACACTTTTACACTATGTAAGTGATACTCCAACAAGAAAAATAAACAATTCCATATTCTCAGCACTTCAACTCCAATCCCAGGTACAGTATATTAAAAGCCAAGCCACTGTGTCTTCCAGCTTTTTTTATTCTATCTGCAGGTGCAGATCTCAGATGTTTTTCCAACTCCTAAAAGAATGGACATTCTTCACAGAATGCCTCAACTTTGCTTTCCAACTTATCCAAGCCTTATCCCCAAAAGCACAAATTATAAATGCATTTCAGCCACCTTCTTTGGTTTATAACGTTTGATGGAAAAGACAAATAGGGAGCTATCAACCTTTTTCTGGAGAAGTAAAACTAAGACAACCACAATATATTATACCTCCGTACTTATTCTGTCATGTTGTAACATAACTAAAGGCTATTTTGTTTTTACCTGCTTTTCTTTAATAACCAAGGGTTTTGGTGTTCTAAATTGTTACTGTTCAAGCATCCTCTGATATAGCTATAGTCCCAGAAGTTGAAGGGATCTTAAGAGACTACAGCTTCAGCTCTCCACAGATAATCTCTAATCCTAGGATATGCCAATTTAGCAGAATGATGGGAGGTATACTCTCAGGATTACCTCATTCTTCATAAAAGTACTTGTACAAAACCATTACCACTGAGCTACATCCTCTCATCTTGTAAACTTGAAGAAATCTGCTTCTCAATAACAATAGCTACTATTTACCGCTTTCATCAGGCACTGCTGTGCATTGTTTTATTTTATACCCAAAAGAATCCTATTAGATAACTATGAGTATAATCATATCCATTTTCCAGATGAAGACAGTGAGATGCAGAGGGGTCACACAATTAGTAAGTGGCAGGGCTGGGAATTCACCTCAGAATGAATTGACAGCAGAGCTGTCATTCCTATACCAAGCTATGCTGTTTTCATGCTAAATCTTCATCAGGCCCATAGCCTGGGTTTGATTAAGAAAGGAGTTTGAGCCATGAGTGAAACCTCTGATATTTCTTAGTAAATTCATGATGGGATTTAGTAAATGCATGATGGGAGGAGAAAAGCAGACATATGAACAGACTTAGAAAATTATTTTGAGGAAACAAAAAAGGGAAAGAAAGGAAAAATAAAGAAATGGGAAGGTATCACTAGGAGCATCTAGTTATCAAAATATTTACCTGGAGCTCTGATTGGTGTATCTCAGTGGTTAGCATGCCAGCCCACTCACTGAAGGGTCTTGGGTTTGATTCCTGGTCAAGGGCATGTATCTGGGTTGTAGGTTTGATCCCAGGCCCTGTTTGGGGCATGTGCAGGAGGTAACCAATCAATGTGTCTCTCTCACATCTCTCTCTCTCTCTCTCTCTCTCTCTCTCTCTCTCTCCTTTCGTCCCTCTAAAATCAATTTAAAAGAATTTAAAAAAATAAACGATAAATAAAAATGTTTCTTAAAAAACTTTATACCTTAAAAGATTCTATTCTTACATAAACAGTGGGGCAATCATTTTTTAAAAATAAGAACACACTTCTTTCAGTTCATGCCAACAGTATGAGGAAGAGTTTTTCAAGTTTCCCTGAATAGTTTTCAATATTTATTGCAACAATACATGTCTATTCAAATTAACCTCATCCATTCAGGTATTTAACATCAATATATTCACATTCAGAGATAAAAGAAGCTTTTCTATCAAGAACTTCTTATTAACTGTTCTTATCTGGTCAAATTTCACTAGGCAGACCACAGGAAGTTGTAGATCCTAGCGCTTCCCGGATATTGGACTTTCTCCCACATTTCTGCCTGGGAACTGCCAGCTGAATTATTGCTGTCAGAGACTTATGCAGTGTGTCTGGGCTTTGAGGTTATCTGATCAGCGCAAGCATTAGTGAGTAAAGTTTTCCACCACCACCACCCCCCCCCCCCAGCCAAAGAATTATAAACTCAGTTTCAGGCCTGGAATAATCTAAAAGGCCATCTTATCTAACTTCTAGTCAATGCCTACGTCACTTGAGCATCATATTCAGGCTTCTGTAATAATAATAGAATAGAAATAAATTTGTTGAGTGTTTACTGTATACTAAAAATAACTTTGTATGCATCATCTTATTTAATATTTGTAACATCACTCTAAAGCAGACATTATTTTACAGATGACAAAACTAAAGCTCAGAGAATTTAGATGGTTTGGCCAAGGTCACATGGAAGTGTCAGGGCCAAAGTTCAAACTCATGTCTATATGCAGAGTCTATACCCTTAAACATCACATTGTCCCTCCTAACTCAATTATCTGTAGTAACGCCAACCTCTAATATTCTATCATGGTGTTTCTGAAAGTTGACTCATATTTGCCAAAATATTTATATCAGTGTTAGATTTATAAAAATTCAGTTACCATGCCTATGTCTTTCTATGTCTTCTCATTTTCCCTTTTACTCTCCCAACCAAAAACAAACAAACAAATTAACAAACAAAAAAAAATCCTACTTTGATTTTTAACATTAGTCCATCTTTTCATGATCAGAATAAAGTATATTGGCTAGCATAAAAGCCTATCCTAAAGACAGTACAGGAAAATTGGGATGAAAGATAAACCTGTCATAAGCCATTATTAAGTAAACGCCAAAAGTTTCATAGAGTTTAAATTTCAATAGGTTCAAAATACCTTGGTCAAAATGAAGCTCTAAGTTGTTCACTGGGCTCTGTAACAGATTTTCAAGACTTGTTTGTCTAACTAATCTAAAAGTATTTGTATTAAGAGCTCCTTTCCCCTTCTACCTGGTGGATAGTGACTTCTCTGAAGGCAGGAACTGTGTCTTTTATCTCTGTTTCTTTTAAAGTATCTATTTATCTTTCCAACATTTATTGAGCACAATTTTTGTGCTTGGCACTGTGCTGAGTGCTGGATACACTTGAAAAAACACACTCTTCCTGACTCTAGTGAGGAAACTGAACTCTAAACCAACAGCTTCGATTTAATTCACAGAGTGCTTTAATAGAAGTATGTACAGAGTACTCTAAGAACATGGCACACTGTTATATACATTACATATGCTCAATATCCATTTATTAAATTTAATTTACTTAAAGAGAAGAAAAGTTTAATTCAGTAGAGGGACACCATGACATATGAGGTGGATCAAGCCCACCACAAGTATCTAAAACCAAGTGTTGCTCAGTGCAAATTCCTCCATGCCTCTCACTTATTTCCCTAAATTTAGGCCAGCACACAGAGGCTAAGGATATTAAAATGTATGAACCAATTCCATATCTTTTGGTGTTTATACCCCTACCTATCACTTTGCAAGTGTAATCTTACGGGAAAATATCCTATTATTATATGGCCCAGAAATAAGTAATGACTGGGTTGGGAATGATAATAGTGGCAAAAGTGATGGACTCCTAACTTTCCTGTGTCGGTACTGGTTAAACCTTCAAAGTTAGAGAGGGCAAGGATGGGGGATGCTTACCACAGGTGAATAAAAATGACAAGCTAAAACTGATATGAAAGTAAGAGCCTCACTGGGAGGAATTGACCCCCAGGCCAATCAGCTGTGAGGACAAGCTACAACTACAGCCAAAGTGTAGTTGACGCCAACAGCAACTAAGGGTCAACTACAACAGGACAGTGCACACAGCCCACACACAGGGAAGCACCTAGAAGGCCCAGCTCAAGTGACTGGGGAGACTGAGCCACTGGGCCCTATAAGACACTTACTACACAAAGCCACTCTCCAAATTCCAGGAGACATAGCAGCTCTACCTAATAGACAGAAACAAACACCAGGAAGCAGCCAAAATGTGGAGGCAAAGAAACATGTCACAAAGAAAAGAACAGAAGAAATCTCTTCTAGAGAGAAGAGGAACTAAATGAAATAGATCCAAGCAAGCTACTAGATACAGAGTTCAGAATTTTGTTTATAAGGATGCTCAACCATATTAGTAAGAGTATTATGAAAATAACTGAGAAAATCGATGACATAATAAAGTACCAATTTGAAATGAAGGCACACAAACCACAATGAAGAATTTACAGGGAATCAACAGTAGAGCAGAGGATGCTGAGAATCAAATCAGCAATTTGGAACATGAAGAAACAAAAACACCCAACCAGAAGAGCAAAAAGAAAAAAGAATCCAGAAATATGAAAATAGTATAAGGAGTCTCTGGGACAAATTCAAGCAGCCCAACATTCGTATTATTGGGATGTCAGGAGAAGAAAGAGAGCAAGAAATTGAAAACCTATTTGAAAAATAATTATAGAAAACTTCCCCTACCTGGGGAAAGAAATAGACTTACAAGTCCAGGAAGCACAGAGGGTTCCAAACAAGAGGAACCCAAAGAGGCCCACACCAAGACACATCATAATTAAAATGCCAAAGGTTAAAGACAAAGAGAGAATCTTAAAAGCAGCAAGAGAAAAGCAGTTAGTTACCTACAAGGGAGCAACCATACGACTGTCAGCCAATTTGTCAACAGAAACCTTGCAGGCCAGAAGGGAGTGGCAAGAAATATTCAAAGTGATGAAAAGCAAGAACCTATCACCAAGATGAATCTACCCAGCAAAGCTATCATTTAGAATTGAAGGTAAGATGAAAAACTTCTCAGACAAATAAAGCTAAAGGAGTTCATCAGCAGCAGACCAGTAGTACATGAAATGTTGAAGGGTCTTCTTTAAGAAGAAGCTAATGAACAAAAGAATCTGACAAACAAAACAGACTCAGAGACATTGAAACATGCAACAGATGGTCATATCTCAGAGGGAAGAGGGAAGAGGGAAGAGGGAAGAGGGAAGAGGGAAGGGGTGGAGGGTGGGAAGAGATTAACCAAAGAAGTTATATGCATATATGCATAACCCATGGACACAGACAATAATGGGGTGAAGGCCTGGGGAGGGGTTGGGAGCGAGGTGGATGGGGTCAACTGGGGGGGAAAAATGGAACACCTGTAATACTTTCAACAATGAAAGAAAAAGAAGAAAGAAAGAAAGAAAGAAAGAAAGAAAGAAAGAAAGAAAGAAAGAAAGAAAGAAAGAAAGAAAGAAAGAAAGAAAGAAAGGAGAGAGGGAGGGAGGGAGGGAGGGAGGGAGGAAAGAAGAAAGAAAGAAGGAAAGAAAGAAAGAAAGAAAGAAAGAAAGAAAGAAAGAAAGAAAGAAAGAAAGAAAGAAAGAAAGAAGAAAGAAAGAAGAGAGAGAGACAGAGAGAGAGAGAGGGAGGGAGGGAGGGAGGGAGGGAGGGAGGGAGGGAGGGAGGGAAAGAAAGAAAGAAAGAAAGAAAGAAAGAAAGAAAGAAAGAAAGAAAGAGAGGGAGGAAGGAAGGAGGGAAGGAAGGAAGGAAGGAAGGAAGGAAGGAAGGAAGGAAGGAAGGAAGGAAGGAAGGAAGGAAGGAAGGAAGGAAGGAAGGGAGAGAGAGAGAGAGAGAGAGGGAGGGAGGGAGGGAGGGAGGGAGGGAGGAAGGAAGGAAGGAAGGAAGGAAGGAAGGAAGGAAGGAAGGAAGGAAGGAAGGAAGGAAGGAAGGAAGGGGGAGAGAGAGAGAGAGAGAGAGAGAGAGAGAGAGAGAAAGAAAGAAAGAAAGAAAGAAAGAAAGAAAAAAGAAAGAAAGAAAGAAAGAAAGAAAAAGAAAGAAAGAAAGAAAGAAAGAAAGAAAGAAAGGAAAGAAAGAAAGAAAGAAAGAAAGAAAGAAAGAAAGAAAGAAAGAAAGAAAGAAAGAAAGAAAGAAAGAAAGAAAGAAAGAAAGAAAGAAAGAAAGAAAAAGAGCCTTGAAAATTGGGAATAGACAATTGTACAATGTTGACTGATAGGAAAGAGTAAGTAAATAATTGCTGTTTCCAGCAGCGGTAAACAGTAGGAAGTTGATGGAAACCAATTTCTGAAGTGGATTAGAGGTTGCTTTTTGATGATTATTAGAAAAAACATCTGGTTGGGATACCAGTGGGAAAGAAAAAATCTGGTATCCCTGCAGGATAAAGGAGCTGGACATGCATGAGGAATTCTCCTATCTGTAGCATTCAAGATAAGCTAGCTTAGTCTATAGCAAAAAACATCCCCCAAATTTTCAGCAGCTTGAAACAACAAAAGTTTATTTCTTGCTCCTACTATTACGGAACAGGGTCGGGCCCAGAGCAAGTCTGCCTCAGGCCGGCCTGTGGTATGTGGGTCCTTGCCTTGGTGTAGGCAAGATTTCACAACACGAGTCCAGGTGGGTTTGAGAGTATGTTTATTAATGCTGTAGACAGCGAAACAAAGGAAGAAATTAGGGTAGAAGAAGCAACAGGGGAGAACCTAGGTGGTACTCTGCTTTGGCTCTCTAGAAATGTTATAGGAAAGAAGTGAGCCAAGGTGGAGCTGCTTTAGCTCATTGGGAAGTGAAGGTCACAGTGAGAGAAGTGAGCCTGGGCAGGGCTGCCTTAGCTCACTGAGAAGTCAGAAAAAAAAGGGGACCTTGAAGACAGGATCAGGAGATGAGCCCGGGTGGAGCTGCTGCTGCCCACTGCTCCCCTGGCTGCAAGTCTCATGTGGACCCTTAGAAATAAAAAAGTTCATGCCCAGCAAGCTGCATTGAGTCCTTATCCTGAGGGCTTTTTATCCACATTTTTCTCTGGAGGCGAGAATCTTAGAGGAGGGTTTCAGCAGAATATTCATCAGCTTTCCAGGTGCATTTTTAATATGCTGATGCATCAAAATGAGTGTATAGGGGAGTTTTGGATTATTCTTTGGTCTGTTTTACTTTTATCTTAGGCCTGTCTGGCTTTACTGGGGTTTTTGTTATTTGTTTACCAACTTCATCTGTCCCTGGGTTTAGCTGGCACAAATGGCATTAATTGGGTCTTTGTTCTCTATTTTCCCAGGCCAGGGTGACTTAAACTATGTATTCTCTGGTTAGGGAGGAGGGTAGAAACCATTTGCTCTCAAGTGTCCTTGGTTAGGGAAGATAAGGTCTTGCTGTTCTCAAGCTGGCTGCAAGCTGACCAAACTGTTTGGCCTTGTTTAATTTTCTTGTCTCAGTTTCTGCATTCCACTTCCCAGGGATTTTCCTAGTTTACTATCCTGCCACAATACTACATATCCATCAGCAATGAGTATTGGCTCATTGAAGTCACCCAGAGACCCAGGCTGATTGGGAATTCTTCTTGATGTATGCTTTAATGATTGCTGAGGGAAAAAAGGAGGCACATTGAATTGTACATTGCCTTTTTAAGCTTCTGCCTTAAAGTGACATAAGTCACTTTTACTTATGTTTACTTGGCTAAATCAGTCATATGGCAATGATGTTATGTACCTAGAAGGACATGAGAACTGGAGTAACTGTGAAAAACTCCAATGACTAGCATATTTCATCCTGATTTCTGTAACTTTACATTTTTCATAGATGGTCATATCTGGACTTATGACTTCATCTAATTGTTTGTACTCATGACTCCCAAAACTTATAGCTAGAGGCCAGATAGGTTTCTTTAGCTCAAGAGTCACATGTCTATTTGACTTCTCCAGCACCAGACTTTTGGAAACTAAAATTAAAAACATTAAAATGTATTTGTCACCATTCTATTTAAAACTGTAATTGTTATTTTCCTAATTCTACTGATGGCACAATCTTCCCAATAAACAGCTAGCTTATCTTGAATTCTGCAGAAACTTTAGAAATACATATATTTAGAAATTAAAAAGAAAAAGGAGCTGACATAGTAAAAGAATAATGAGTGAGGTGAGAGTTGAATAATTAGTGAGGTGAGAGTTTAATTGAGAGAAAATAGACCTTAGAAGAGAAAGAAAGAAAAAATTTCAAGTAGAAATGATAAGAAGGGTTAGGTCAAATTGATTCAAGACTGAGAAAGAACACTGGATTTGGTCATTAGTACTCCCTTGGGTCACTTTCTAACAGGTTCAGTTGTATGATGGGAACGGAAGCTATGAGTTGACTTACTCATCTTACATAACTGAAACTTTGTACCTTTTAACCAATACTTCCCCATTTCCATTTCTCCTTCTCCCCAGTCTCTGGCAACCACCATTTTACTCTTTGCTTCTATGTATTTGAGTATTTTAGATTTCTCATAAAAAGTAGTATCATGTAGTATTTGTATTTATGTGTCTGGCTTACTTTGCTTTGCATAAATTTCCTCCATGTCACAAAGGACAGCCTTATTTTATTTAAGACTGAATAATATTTTATTGTGTGAGTGTATCACATTTCCTTTATCCATTAATGCTCTAATGAACATTTAAGCGGCTTCCATATTTTAGCTATTGTAAATAATGCTGCAATGAACATGGGAGTGCAGATATCTCTTCAAGATCCTTATTTAAATTCCTTTGGATATATACACAGAAGTGGGATTCATCCTAGAGATCTATTGTATAGCATAGAACCTATAGTTAACCATAGTGTATTGTATACTTAAAATTTGGCTAAAAGAATAGATCTTATGTTGTGTTCTTATCACATTAATAATAATAAATAAAGAAGTCAGGAAGAAACTTTTTAAGGTGATAGATACATTTATGGCTCAGATTGTGGTGATGGTTTCACAGGTGTACACTTATCTCCAACCTCGTTAAGTTGTATATATTAAATATGTACAGCTTATATGTCAATAATAACTTAATATAGTAATTTAAAAAAAAGACACACTGAGTTGAAGATTAACAGGGAGTGTGGAAGTGGAGCTAAGAAGAGAATAACCACAGATAGAAACTTGGTAAAGAGGAGAATTTGCTTAACAAGGGCCTTACCTCCATTTTGCTAAGCATGCTTCCTTCTCTATCTCTCTTTGCTTATTCTCTTCCTCCATATTTCCCTAGTTTAACTCTCTGGATCCCATCTTCTCCTAGATCTGTCTTTTCTATATCACCTTCTCTATGTCCTTGTTTCTCTCTGCTATTTCATCACTCATAATTATGGCATCATCATACAGACTGAGCCAAGATCCCTCTACTGTATTGCTGACCAGGCCTAAATTGTATGTAGCATCACATTAGATAACTTTAGTTATGTAGACAGAAAACTGGTATTCCTGCTCAGCTGAAATCTGTCTCCCTTTCACTTTCTCCCAGTTCTCATTCTACCCTCCTATATTACAACAAAATCATTCTTTTCCATTCCTCATTCTTGATATTGATGCTCTATTTTCTTTCTGCCTTGTTCCCTCCATTCCTCATCCTCATCTCTCACATTTCATTATCTCTCAGTGATGACCCTAAACCACAAATTAAACATTAATTTTGTGCTTATTATCCTTAGTTCATCAAGTGGTTAAATAAATATACCTTTTAAACATATATGTAAATGTAAATATATAGAGATATTAGTATTCAGAAGATCTATTTATTCAGAATGTCACATTTCTAGCATGGAAGCATCTTAGAATAATATGTATTTCAAACTATTTTTATGCAGTTCACAAAGGAAAATTTAGGTTGAACATTTTAAAATAATCTTTTCTTCACAAACAAAACCATTAGTTTCTAAAGTTATTTTTTACTTTTGTATGACCCTTACTGATATGCGGGCATTGTGTCAGCTATCCTCAGGAAGCTTCTTAAACATAATTTAGATAATTTTCAAGATGATAGATCCATGTGGTTCAATTACAGGAGTAAAAGAACTTGGAGAACATCACTCAACACTGCACTTCCTTAGACTTTCTTCCATATTCCTGTCAAAAGCTGAACCCTTAGCTTCAATGGACTATTCTGATGCTCTTATAAAAGCTTATTGACAGGAACACAGAGATGTGGGAAATAGGTTCCAATACTTAAAGAAACTGTTTATTAAGTTCTTCATTGACTTAATATTATTCCCAGCAAAGGAGAGTAAGAGAAGGTGCTTATAAATGCAAATACTGGATTCCTAGACTCCCTTACACCTTGAAAAGAGACAAGAAAGTTGACTGAAGAGAAGTCTTGGTTGCAATTTTTCTTCCAGAAACAATAATCACTTATGTTTGCATATATGACATATAGACATGGACAACAGTATGGTGAGAGCTAGATGGGAGAAGTGAAAGTGGGCAAAAGGGGTATAAATAATGATGGAAATAGATTCAACTTTATTTATTTATCTTTATTGTTGAAAGTATTACAGATTTCCCTCATTTTTCCCCATTGATCCCTCCACCTCTCATCCACCTCACCCCCAGGCCTTCCCCATACCAATGTCTGTGTCCACAGGTTATGCATATAAGCATATACGTTCTTTAAAGAGACTTGACTTCAGGTGGTGAGTGCACAATGCAGTATGCAGATGACGTTTTATTGAGTTGTACACTTGAAACCTGTATGTTTTTTTTAACCAATGTCACCTTGATAAATTCAATAAAAATTTAAAATAAAAGAAAAGAAAAAGAAAAGAAAACAAGGTCCTACAACCAAGACCCTGTCAGCAGGGTAGGGCACCAGGAGCCCAGAGGGTGGGGCTAGCTGTTCTCATATGAAGAGGAGGCACCAGTGAGTTTCATGGGAAAGTGTGGGGAATGGCCACCTTCCAAAGCTGCACAACTCAGTCAGTGACAGCCACTGAATCTGCCCACTAATAAGCAACTGTTAAACAAATTTGGTAAGCCCGTACAATGGACTATTATGCAGACATAGAAACAATTAGAAAGCTTTTATGTGCTCACATGGAATGCTTTTCAAGGTATCCTTTTTAGAAAAACCAGTGTATACAGAATGCTATACACACCTATGTATTTGCTTGTTGATACATAGAATATCTTTGGAAGGATGTACAAAGAAGAGATAACAGAGGCTGCCTTCAGAGAGAGAAATTGGGAGATTAAGGGTCAGGGGTAAGTGGGAGCCTTTTTATTTTCTGGTCTTCTGGGCATTTGAATTTTGAACATGTACTGTTCATTGTCTTATACTTGTTTCTTTTTTTTTTTTTTTTTTTTACCTTGAATTAGTCTTCTAAATGAAATAATATGGTTTATAACTTGTGGACAGTTGGTTGTTTTGTTTTAAATATATCCTTTCTTAGCAATTAATAAGTTGGTAACACTATGGCAAGCTCATAGCATGAGTGTCCTCCCATGCACCAAGAAGTTGCCAGTTCAATTCCTGGTCAGGGCACATGCCTGGGTTACAGGCTCAATTCCCAGTAGGGGGCAAGCATGTGGCAGCCAATAGATGTTTCAATCACAGGTGTTTTTCTCTCTCTCTTCCTCTCCCTTCCTCACTGTCTAAAAAAAAAATCAATAAAAAGATATTAAAAATATGTATTCACATATGTAATCCAAAATTTGGGGAAACACCTTTCCAGTGTCCCTCTTTGGGACTCAACAGCCAATCTACCTTTTTGCTATTCCTCTCTTATCTTGTATCTCAGTTCTGGACCTATGTCTCTGCTGTGGATGTTTGCCTAGTAACCCATTCCTTCTAGGACTCAGACTTCACTATGCTTTTGTCAATGTCTTTTACATCATCATCACACATGGATTAGCATCTTATCTCTGAAATGGGATACTGTTATTGGGACCCACCTACCTACTGATGAACCACTGTAGTTTACACAATTTGAATAGTTTACTTTCTAAACATTACTCATTCTCACATATTTTAACTTTTAAATATTTTTATTTTTTAATTATAGTTAGCACAAAATATTATATTCATTTTAAGTGTGCAATGTAGTGATTAGACATTTATGTAACTTATGGAATGGTCACTGGATAGTACCCCTCTGACACAAAAAATGCTACTTACTCTCACATATTCTTTATTCTTCTCTAAGTGTCTTTTAAGCTATACCTGATAACTCATGTGCTTGCCTGTATAACCTCTCTTAAAATATCATATTCTGCTTGTCATGCTGTAAGTGTTCCCATGAGTCTTCTAGGTGATACTCTGTTTCAGCTCTTCTTTACACCAAAAAGGTCCAAATTGAGATTATGTCCTATGAGAGAGATTGCTAGTTATCTACCTCATCATCCATTCTCATAGTATTCTTTGGTAATAAGTCACTTAATTTTATTCAAGAGGCAACATATCCAGTTATTAAAAAAAACACCTAGTTCCCAACTTCTCTTGAAGCTAGGTGTGTCCAGGTGACTGAATTCTTATCAATAAAAGTGGAAATGTCATGGGAAATTTATAGAAGTTCCTAGAAAAGAGAAAATGAGCCCCCCTACTTCTCTCTTCCTCCATCCTAATGTTTAGAATATAAATGTGATTCTGGAGCTCTACCAACATTAATGCTGCATGAGAATGAGGACAGAATGGCTAGCTGGAAGGAATGTGAGCTCATGAATACTGTAGAACTACTATAGCTGTTCTGGACTTCTCATCTTCAGTTAACTGTTATGGGAGGTGCAAAAAAAATCATCCACATTGCTTAAAAAGCTATATATTAGGTTTTCTTTCCTTTGATTCTTATTGGTACATGGTCACTGCCAGTTTGCTCTGTCGCTTTGAAGGTAACTAAGTCTTGTACCGCAATGTTCCAATACTCAACACACCTCACTAATGATATTTTTCTATATATGTAGAGGACATAGATATCTACAAATTTTCAACCTTACCCATACTTTTTCTTCAATGTCTACATACCAATTTATTATTACTCATTATATATTTGGTGATTATTGATTTACAATTAATTTTATTTTCCACTCCAAACCATGAGGGAAGAGGACACACCATGGCATGGGTGAAACATGGCTTCTCCAAGTCTACTTGAGCAGAAGATGTTGGTTGAAACAAGTTCAAACTCATGAACACTATCACAAATCATTTAGAGTAATTATTGCCAAAGCTCTACCTCAGACATCTTTCCTGAGCTCCAGTCACATAAGTTCACAGGACATGGATATGCATCTACCTCAAAGTTCTACAGAGAACCCAGATCAAACCATTCAAAAACAGAAAGCTTCATCTTACCCCTAAAATCTCCCCTTCTTCCATTTTTCTAGATTTTATTGAGTAGTGTTACTATCCACCTGAAAAATATACTCTAATCCTCCTCCTCATTCATTACAACCTCCGATCATTTTTGAAGCCTTGCTTCTTCTACTTCTGTGATAAATCTCAAGTCCATTCAGCTGCCTCTTCCTTAACTCCAGTACTCATCATTACTTGCTTTGACTCTTGTAATGAGTTGAGACATAGTCTCTTCAGCAATACACCCCAATTGAGGCTCCCTAATATCATATAATTCATCTTTCAGAGACATGTAAGGGAAGTTCACATTCTTGTTTAAAAGTCCTCAATGATATCCAGTCATGTGAAGATAAAAAATCTAATCTCTTCAATGTGACATTTAAGAACTTCCAAGATCAAGACCCAGCCCACATGGGTGTCCTGATTCTTGCTATTCTAACCATACAAACTTATAACCATTCACATAAACACTTCATTCATTTCCAACTCTATGCACAGGAGTGATGTATTTTTCTGCAAGTTGTATGAATTCTGATCTAGTGAACTATCCAACTCTAGAAACAGAGAGAAAGAGAAAGATTCCTCTAATACGAGCCTCCTTCAACTATCTTATATCTCTAGGCCTAGAGAATATGTCCCTTCTTCATCGGTGTCCCCACATACAAGTTTGCATGTATGTACTTTGTAGATCCCTTATACTTTGCACGTTACTGTACAATGTAGCACTGTTTTCATGTGGCTTCAGGTCTTAGGAAGCAGGGGAGAATAGCGTTCTTATGGGCCAGCACTAGTACATTCCCATGCCACTGTGGGAAATTCCCCAGACACTCACATGGAAATAGGGCCTTAGAGATCCATATAACACCTTGCAACAATAAGAAGTCTAACTATACCTTCTCATCCATCTCACTCTATTAACTCAAGGGCTTCTTTCTTCCCCCAAAAGCACCAACAAACCTTTTACCTCCTTTCCAGGCCAAGTATCACCCAGGCTTTGGGCCTGGACTTGCTGTGGGGCCCAGTCCCTTCTACCCTGGTGTCCCTCTAAACCAGTGGCAATTTTGTCTCTTAAGAGATCAGATGCATCTGAACAGCCAGGATCCTCAGTATAGCTGATCCTTTCCAATCACTAATGTCACTGTTCATTTTGCTTGGCCTAAATAGTCTCATGTAGCTGGAAGTTAATAATGGTCAAGAATAAAAGCAGTGCTACATTTACACAATAGAATACTACATGGACATAAAAAAGAAGGAACTCTTACCCTGTGCAACAGCATGGATGGCCATGGAGAGCATTGTGCTAAGTGAAATAAGCCAGTCAGAGAAAGACAAATACCATATGATTTCACTCATATGTGGAATCTCATGAACAAAATAAACTAACAAACAAAATGGAAACAGCCTCATAGATAGAGAACAGACTGAGAGCTGTCAGAGGGGAGGGGGTGGAGGTGCTGGGTGAAAAGGTGAAGGGATTAAGCAAAAAATCCTCATAGACACAGACAAGAGCATGGTGATTACCAGAGGAAAGGGGAGTGTGAGGAGGTAGAAGAGGGTATAGGGGAATAAATGGTGATGGAAGGAGACTTGACTTGGGGTGGTGAACACAAAATACAAAATACAGATGATGTATTATGTAATTGTACACCTGAAACCTATATAATTTTATTAACTAATTTCAACCCAATAAATTCAATTTTTAAATATAAAATAAAAAAATAAATTCAAAATTAAATTCAAGATTTCAGAATAAATATTTGTAACTTCTTGTCTGAATATCTTATTCTTTTTAGAAAATAGAGAATCTCTGTGGTTACACTCCCACCCAAGCTACAAACTCAGAGTCAAGTAGAACAAATGTAGAGAAGTTGTCCTGTTTTCTGCACAGTGAAGAAATGGGGAATTCAATTTCTGTTTATACTGATAGCAATGTTAAAATAGCTCATGTTACATTGCCAATGAAGGATAACAGAGACATAAACACTGTTCTTAAAAAGATTCTTTTAGAAGAAAAGTATGAATTGAATCATTTACTGAAGTACTGTTTGAACAGATGGTGTGATTAACAGCTAACATGTAAGCCATCTTGGGAGCTTAAGGAAAAGTAAATAAGTAGAGCTGAAAAAAAATCACTTTATTCCCCAAAAAGATTCTTTCACTCATTTTACCAGGAAAATTGGAAAGTCTGTGTTTCCTTGAGGGATGTTAGGAATGAGCAGAGAGGAGAGTCTCTTTAGAGCAAGACTACACGGATACAGGGTTGAGTTCTGAATTGGTTTCCTGAATCATCAATGAGTAGGTCTGAGCAGCCAAGACCCTCAGCATAGTGGATCCTTCACATGCACTAAGGACACTTCATTTCTGTTAGTACTGAAAGGCTTTACATGTCGTGTGAAGAGAAGGGAGTTAAGAGTTGGGAACCAGTTATGTAACAGGTACAATGCTGGGAACATCACATGCACTCTTTCCTCTAAGGCTAGTTCACAATGGCCCTGGAAGTCATGTTATGAGGCAATTTTCCCATATTGGGGTGGTAAAAGGGTGATGTGATTTCCCAAAGCCATGCAGCTACTTCCTTTGTGGAGCTGTCATTGAAACCCTGGTGTGTTGAATTTCAGAGCTCTTAGGAGAAGCAGCTGATTGCAGAGGAAAGAGCACTGACCAAGATGTCTGGAGACATGGGTATGAATGTCTCTCCTGCTAGCTGGTGCCTTAGGGACAGCAGCTGCTCCCATTTGTGCCATAGTTTCTCTAGCTTTACAATGTGGGTGCTGAAGGAGATGGGCTCCAAGGTCTTCATATGGGTTTTAAAATGGTATCAGAAATAGTAAGTTGGCTTCCCCAGCCCTATATATAACCTTCTTCAACTGACATAAGGAAAAAGTGTTTGCACAGTGGTGCAGCTCTAGCCACTGTCACCCACTTGAACAAATCTCCAAGAGATTGGCTGACCCTTGGCAGAGCTTGCTCCCTACTGCCTTCACCACGGAACACTCCATTAGTGATGGCCAACCACAGGTTGTCCTAGTGTTCTTTCATTGGTCTGATATTTATTGAGTGTGTAGTAACACTCCAGCACTGTGCTAGATATTTTGGAAACAACGGTGAGCAAGAAGGACAGTGTCCCTCTTCCCATTTCAGACCCAGTGGTAGAGACTCACAAGGAAACAATTTAGATGGGAGAGGTTGAGCATAAGTAAAGGGAATGAGAGTTCTTCAACAATCAAATATGCTACCTTATTTTTTAAAATATGTCTTTATTGATTTCAGAGAGAGGAAGGGAGAGAGAGAGAAAGAGAGAAACATTGATGATGAGAGAGTCATTGATCCACTGCCTCCTGCATGTCCCCTACTGGGAATTAAGCCCGCAATGTGGGCATGTGCCCTGATCTGGAATTGAACTGCGATCTCCTGGATCATAGGTCGATGCTCAACCACTGAGTCATGTCCACCGGGCTATGTTACCCTATTGTTATGTTGACCCCAAACTAAATACATTTTTATAAATCACCCAGACATTTAGAATAATCCAGAGACTCTTTCAAATTTATTTACCTTTTATCCTGACATTTGGTATCACTTAGATCTACATGTTGGTTTCCCATGTCATTTATAGTCAAAAGTTGCAAGGAAGACACTGAAATCTTTTATGTTTCCTAAGATCTAAAGAATTAATTAAGTAGGAAATCAACTTTAGTGTTAATAATACAGAAGTAAACTCCTTCTCTTGGGCATATTCTTGTAAATACTTCTGCACTCTTTCATGTGAAGGGCCTTCTAATTGTCTCTCTGGGACAAAATCCTGGAGGTTTTGAGATAGATTCCCTTTGCAACTTTGAAACCTTTGATGCTATCTTCCCTAGCAGGTGTGGTTCCACCCCGTTCCCTGGACTTTTTAATAAATGGACTTTAGGAGTATCACTCTCCCCATTTGTTAAATGGGATCCTGCTTTTGAGTTATATTTGGAATTCACTTCAGGTCTCTACTAGATGGACAGGAAAAGCCTACTGCATGCTTTGCATTGATACATGACACTGCTCAGCCCAATAATTCTTTCCTGGGCTTGAATGATCCATTGGAACATTGCTTCAGATCAATAGAAGGAAGCAATTTCTGTTATACCTCAGATGCCTATCTCCCAGAACACTTAACACTTTATACCTCACTTTATAGACACTCTTATCCAAGTGTCACCCCTCACCCCCCCTACTCAACTGTAAGTTCTTGAAGGCAACAATCATGGCTTATTTTTTCTGAGATGTTCCATGCCTAGAGACAATGTTTTGTATGTAGGAGGTGCTCATTCAATATTTGGTCAAGGTCCAAACTCCCAACTTTATTTTATTGTGCTCTCAACAGTGTTTTATTGTCACATAAATTATTCTCAAAGGCAGCCATTTTCATTCTTTGCCACATGGCATCAATATTGTGTCATCATTTTACCAAGTGGTAAAATGAACACTCTAAATTGCTTCATTCAGAGGATCTTTCAGGTTTTTAAAGCATTATATTTGTTCATCTTCAGTAATTTGTCACAATAGTTAACTTCTGACTTTATAGACAATATGCTTCTCCTACAGAAGAAAGGATTAACACAATAGGTCCTCATTTGCCATGCTGATCTATTCTTTGGACTACAGCCCAATCACAGGATAACAAATGGAAATAAAGTATTGCAATAATTTCTTCTAAGTTCATAATAATTTACTTTTTACAGTTGTTCCATTTATTTTCCATTAAAAGCTTTATATTGAATTTTTTCTGTTTTAAAAATCAAATATTATTCATCGTGTTCCTTGATGGTCTTTATACTGAACATAAGAAAGTAGCCATACCTGGAATTACAGAGATAGAAGAGTCCTGAATAATTTTCTAGTGCCATGAGAAAATGCTTGATGCGGGAAAGCAGGTCACAACATTTTCTATGTAACCTAATGACTGAAAATTATTAGGCATAATTATAGGGAAGCCAAATATTGTTAATGGTCATGGCTAAACAGTGGATTGTTTGTGGTTTTAGTTCAACTACCTATCATTTTCTGTGGCATTCATGTTCTCTATTTTGATTGGAAAAATGTTTATTAAAGTAAAGGGGAGAAAATGGGAGACATCTGTAATACTTTTAACAATAAAATAAATTTACAATAATAATAATTATTATTATTAATTAGTTAGATACATATGCTTTACAGAAGAGAAAATTAAAGGCCAAGGTGTCCTGACAAAACCAGCACACAAAATCTGGCCTCAGTACTTTTAGACTAAGTTGTTTTTTGAGTTAAAATTTGGGGAAGACATCAACTTAGAAATTCATTCTTCAATTAATCTAAAAGTTGGGTAAAATAAGAATTCTATGAGTTTTAAAACCCAGTAGTCATTCTAAAATCAAATAAGAGAATGTGGTTTTGTATTAGTAATCAATATGCTTACTAGACTTTGACTCTCTTTCTATGGAATAGTCATTTGGACTCATAATATTGTATGAATTCCACTTGCCCTACTTTCTAGTTACTCCTTTCAGGCACTTGCTCTTCCTGAGTGCCCATTGCCAACAGTAGATTCAGTCATTCAAGGATGTTTATAATCTCTGGTGCAAAAGATTAGTCTGTTTTGAAAAATGACTGTCAATGCATCTTGGTATGAGTCAGTTTCACTGAAAGAAATCTGAACTTTTACATGATGAGTGTTAATTCCTGCTAATTGCCATCACCTCATAATTAGATTGGCAGAAATTTCACTTCAGGGTCAAGGGATATAAAAACTGACAGGCTTAAAAAAGTTTATCAGGGTCATATGGCCAAAAAGAGTATGAATAAATGCAATATAAAAATACCTGAATGGATAGATTCCTAGAAACACAATCTTTCAAAACTGAATCAAAAACAATTTCAGAGGGAAGGTGAGGGTGGGAGTTGGGAGTGGAGAGATTAATTGAAGAACTTATATGCATATATACATAACCTATAGACACAGACAATAGTGTGGAGAAGGCCTGGCGGGGGACGAGGGTGGATGCCAGGTGGAAGGGATCAATGGGGGGTGGAAGGGGACATCTGTAATACCTTCAACAATAAAGATACATTTTAAAATAAGAAGTATCAAAAAAAGAAGAAACAGAAAATTTCAACTGACCAATTACAACTAATGAAAATGAAGCAGTAATAAAAAATATTTTAACAGCCTGGCCAGCATGGCTCAGAGGTTGAGTGTCAACCAATGATCCAGGAGATCTTGGTTCAGTTCTCAGTTGGGGCACATGCTCAGGTTTCGAGCTCGAACCCCAGTGGGGGGCATGCAGCAGGCAGCCAGCCAATCAGTGACTCTCTCTGACTCTCTCTCATCATTGATGTTTCTGTCTCTCTCTCCCTCTCCTTTCCTCTCTCTAAAATAAATAATAATAATAATATATTTTAACAAATAAAAGTCCTGGATTAGATGACTTCACAGATGAATTTCACCAAATATTCAAAGAATAACTAACACTTACACTCCTCAAACTATTACAAAAAATTAAAGAGGCGGGAAGACTCCTGATCTCATTTTATGAGGTCAGCATTATCCTAATTGAAAAACCAGATAAAGACATTACAAAGAAAGAAAATTGTGTGCCAATACCCCTGATGAACATAGATGCTAAATTCCTCAACAAAATATTAACAAATCTGATTCAGCAAAACATTAAAAAGATCATACAGCATAATGAATTGGGATTTATTCCAAGGATGCAAGGTTGGTACAATATTTACAAATCAATTAACATGATGTGCCACATAAACAAAATGAAAGATAAAGAGCAAATGATCACATCAAATAATGCAGAAAAAGTATTGACAAAGTCCAGCACCCATTTATGATAAAAACCATCAGCAAAGTGAGAATAGAGGACATGTATCTCAACATAATAAATGCCATATATGAAAAACCCACAACTAACATCATACCGAATGGGGAAAAGCTAAAGGTGTTTCCCTTAACAATAGGAAGAGAACAGGGATGTCCACTTTCACCACTCTTTTTAACATAGATCTGGAAGTCTTAACAACAGCAATCAGATAAGAAGAAGAAATAAAAAGCACCTAAATTGGAAAGAAAGAAGTAAAACTGTTATTTGTAGATGACATGATACTGTATATAGAGAAAACTAAAAACTCCACCAAAAAATACTATAACTGATAAATGAATTGAGTAAAGTAGCAGTACACAAAATAAATACATCCAGAAATTGGTTGCATTTTTATACATCAATAATAAACCATCACAAAGGGCAATTAAGAAAACAATCTAATTTATAATTGCATCAAAAAATTAAATGCCAAGGAATAAATTAAACATATAAGGAGGTAAAAGAACTGTACTCAGAAAATTATAAGACACTGATAAACTCTACTGACTTCACCCTGATGACTCCCTGAGACCTTGACCCACCACAAAGGCCTGGCAGGTGGCATCTAGCTTTGATATACCTTGGGACTTTTGCTGAGTAGCCTCAGACCCACCACTGGTACTGAGTTTGAACCTGTATCAATCTGGTTAATACCACTCACCCCTATCTGATGACTCACTAAGAACCTACCTCATCTCATGCAATTTGAGTACCAACAGAAGTTCTTTCAGTGACTGAGCCTAATAGGCAGTCATCAGGTGGAAGTAGGGGAAGGCAGATCTTGGGGTACCTTGGGTCTTTTGCTGACCTGCCTCCAGACTCAATGCTGGTAGAAGCCAGCCTTGGTGTGCATCTTGGTTCTTCCCACACAGACCCAGGCTCACCAGAGGCAGGAAGAATAAAAAAATCTGAAAAGACCAGTTACAACTAATGGAATTAAAGAAGTAATAATAAAAGACAAACAAACAAAAATTCCCAACAACAACAACAAAATGTCCAGGACACAATGGCTTCACAGGTAAATTTCACCTAAGTTTCAAGTAACAAATAACACCTATCTTTATCACTCGCTCCAAAAATTTCAAGAGTAGGAAAACTCCCAAGCTCATTTTAGTAAGCCAGCATTGTCCTCATTTCAAAATCAGTTAAAGAAACTACAATGAAAAAAAATTATATGCCAATATTCCTGATGAACATAGATGCTAAAAGCCTCAACAAAATATTAACAAACTAGAACAAGCAATACATTAAAAAGATCATACACGATCATCAAGTGAAATTTATTCCAGGGATGCAAGGTTGGTACAATATACACAAATTAATAAATGTGATACACCACATAAAAATCACATGATCATATCAACAGATGTAGAAAAAGCATTTGATAAAATCTAGCACCCATTTATGATTTAAAAAAAACAACAACCTCTCAGCAAAGCGGGATTAGAGGGAACATACCTCAGCATAATAAAGGCCATATGTGAAAATCCCACAGTCAACATTATAATCAACATGCAAAACTAAAATTGTTTCCCTTAAGATCTGGAACAGGACAGTGATGTCTGCTTTCATCACTTTTATTCAGCATAGTACTGGAAGTCCTAGCCACAGCAATCAGGCAAGGAGAAAAGTCAAAGGCATTCAAATTGGAAAGCAGGAAGTAAAACCATCATTATTCTCAGATGACATGATGTTGTACATCGAAAACCCTAAAGACTCCACCAAAAAACTATGAGGTTTAATAAATGAATTTGGCAAAGTAGCGAGATACAAAATTAACATAAAAAATCGACAGCATTTTTATACAGCAATAATGAACTCTCAGAAAAAGAAGCTGGAAAAAAAAAATGCCATTTACCATTGCAACAACAAAAAAAGTAAAATACCTAGGAATAAACTTAACCGAAGAGGTAAAAGACCTACACTTGGAAAACTACAGAACACTGAAAAAAGAAATAGAGGAAGATACAAAAAAGTGGAAGAAAATAACTTGCTCATGGATTGGAAGAATTAATATTATTAAAATGCTCATACTACTCAAAGAAATCTATAGATTCAATCCAATCTCTACTGAAATACCAACAGCATATTTCACAGATCTAGAACAAATATTCCAAAAGATTATATGGAAACAAAAGAGAAAGGAAGAACGAAGTTGGAGGGATCACAATACAGGATATCAAACTATACTACAAAGCCATTGTAATCAAAACAGCCTGGTACTGGCACAAGAACAGGCATATAGATCAATGGAAAAGAACAGAGACCTCAGAAATCAAGTCATGCTATTATGGTCAAATAATATTTGACAAAGGATGCAAAAGCATATAATGGAGTAAAGACAGTCTCTTCAATAAATGGTGCTGGGAAAATTTGACAGGTACATGGAAAAAACAACAACAATTAAAGTAGACCACCAACTTACACCATACACAAGAATAAACTCAAAACGGTTAAAAAACTTAAATGTAAGTCATGAAACCATAAAAATCCTAGGAGAAAACATAGGCAGTAAAGTCTCAGATATCTCATGTAGCAGAATTTTCACCAATACATCTCCTAGGGCAAGAGAAACAAAGGAAAAAATAAACAAATGGGACTGCATTAAACCAAAAAGCTTTTGCATAGCAAAAGAAACCACCCTTAAAATGAAAAGAGAACCCACGGTATGGGAGAACATATTCACCAATGATACATCTGATAAAGGGCTAATTTCCAAAATATATAAAGAACTCACACAATTCAACAAAAGAAAGACAAACAATCCAATTTAAAAATGGGCAATGGACTTGAATAGACACTTTTCCAAAGAGGACATACAAATGGCCAAGAGACATATGAAAAAATGTTCAACATCACTAATCATCTGAAAGATACAAAATAAAACCACTGTGAGGTATCACCTCACACCTGCCAGAATGGCTATCATCAACAAATCAACAAAGGACAAGTGATGGCGAGGATGTGGAGAAAAGGGAACCCTAATACACTGATGGTGAGAATGCAGACTTGTGCAGCCACTATGGAAAACACTATGGAGTTTCCTCAAAAAATTAAAAATGGAACTGCTATTTGACTCATCAATCTCACTTCTGTGAATATATCCTAAGAATTCTGAAATACCAATCAGAAAGAATATATGCACCCCTATGTTCATAGCAGCATTATTTACAATATCTAAGATCTGGAAATAGCCCAAGGGCCCATCATAAGAATGGATAAAAAAGCTGTGGTACATTTACACAATGGAATACTATGCAGCTGTAAAAAAGAAGGATCTTGCATAGAGGGTCCTAGAGATTATTATGCTAAGCATAATAAGCCAGTCAGAGAAAGAGAAATATCACATCATCTCACTTATATGTGAAATCTAACAAACAAAATAAACTGATGAACAAAATAGGATCATAGACATGGAAGCACGGAACAGACTGACAGATCTGAGGGAAGGGGGAAGAGGGGAAAGAGATTAACCAAAGAACTTATATGTATTTATGCATTGCCCATGGACACATACAATAGACGGGGGAAAGACTAGGGTGTGGTGGGAGCTAGGTTGAGTGTGGCAAAGGGGGTAAAATGGAGGATATCTATAATACTCTCAACAATAAAATAAATTTAAAAAAACACACAACATGCACTGGCATAAAAACAGACATATAGATCAATGGAGCAGAATAGAGAGCTCAGAAATAAACTCATGCCTATATGATGAATTAATCTTTGACAAAGGAGGCAGGAACATACAATGTGGAAAAGACATTTAATTCAATAAATGTGTTGGGAAGAATGGACAGATACATGCAAAAAAATAATAAAACTAGAGCACTTTATTACACTATGTATAAGAATAAATTCAAAATGGATTAAAGACTTAAATGTAAGACTGGAAACCATAAACATCCTAGATGAAAATGGGCAGTAAAATATCAGACATCTCTAGTAGCAATATTTTGCTGATATGTCTGTTAGGGCAAGGGGAATAAAGGAAAAAATAAACAAATGGAACTACATCAAACTAAAAATATTCACAGAAAAAAAATCAACAAAATTAAAGGGAAGCCAGTAAGTGGGAGAGCATATTTGCCAAATATATATGATAAATGGTTAATCAAAATTCATAAAAAACTCATACAACTGAACATCAAAAACACTCAAAACACAACAATCCAATTAAAAATGGGCAGAGGACCTGAATACAGACTACTCCAAAGACGACACACAACAGAAATATGAAAAGTTGCTCAGTGTCACTAATCGTCAGAGAAATGCAAATCAAAACCACAATAAGATATCACCTCACCTCTGTCAGAATGGCTATTATCAATAAATCAACAAACAACAAATGTTGGTGAGGATATGGAGAAAAGGAAGCCCTTGTGAACTGTTGGTTAGAATACGAATTGGTACAGCCACTATGGAAAGCAGTATGGAAATTCCTCAAAAAATTAAAAATGTAACTGCCTTATGACCCAATGATTTACATATGAAGAAACCCAAAGCACTAAATCAAAAAGATATAAGCACCCCTCTGTTAATTGCAGCTTTATTAAATTAGCCAAGATATGGAAGCAACCCAAGTGTCCATCGATAGACAAGTGGAACAAAAGGCTGTGATATATACAATGGAATATTACTCAGCCATAAAAAATAATGAAACCATACCATTTGCCACAGCATGGATGGACATAGGAATATTATAGTGAGTGAAATATGCCAGTCAGAGAAAGACAAACACCATATGATTTCACTTATATGTGGAATCTAAAACAATATAAATGGACAAACTAAACTGTATCAGACTCAGAATCAGAAAGCAAACTGGTGGTTGCCAGAGACAAGGGTTGGTGGGCTTACTGAAAGAGTTAAAGGGAAGTTGAACATTTTATTGTTTATCTGTTGGCCATTTGTATGTCTTGTGCTAGGTGTCTGTTCAGGTTCTCTGCTCATTTTTTAATTGGATTGTTTGTTTAGTGTTGAGTTGTATGAATTCTTTATATATTTTGGATATTAAAACTTTGACAGAGCTGTTATTTGCATATATCATCTCTTATTCGGTTGGTTGCCTTTTTGCTTCGTCGTTGGTTTCTTTTACTGTACAGAAGCTTATTAGTTTGATATAGTCCCATTCATTTATTTTTGCCTTGCCTTGCCTTGACTTTGGGGTCAAATTCATAAAATTTTCTCTATGATCAAGGTCCATAAATTTAGTACCTGTTTTTTTCTATGTAATTTATTTTTTCAGATCTTATATTTAGGTCTTTGATCCATTTTTAACTAATTTTTGTACATGGAGTCAAACTGTAATCTAGTTTCATTCTTTTGCATGTGGCTGTCCAATTTTCACCACAACATTTATTGAAGAGGCTTTCTTTTCTTCATTGTATGTCTTTGGCTGCTTTGTTGAAAATTATCTACCCATATACATGTGGTTTTATTTCTGGGCTCTCAATTCTGTTCTATAGATCTCTGTGGACACAGACAATAATGTGGTGGTTACCCGAGGAAAGGGGATGGGAGGATGTTGGGGGTGGAGGGGGCCTAATATATGGTGACAGAAGATGGTTTTACTTTGGACCATGTGTTATAGAAATATACACTGGAAACCTATATGATCCTATTAACCAACGTCACCCCAATAAATTTAACAAAAAAATTTTTTTAAGAGGTGAAGGGGTTGATCTATACAGATGGGGATGTAAAGTACAGCAGAGGAAATACAGTCAATAATATTGTAATAACAATGTATGTTGCCAGGTGGGTACTGGAAATTTCAGGGGTAACACTTTTTAAAGTATATAATTGTCTAACCACTGTGTTATACACCTAAGAATAATAGAAAATGGTGTTGAATGTAAATTGTAATTTAATTGTTAAAAAATATACTTGAATGGAAGAATTCATATAGTCACAGTGACATAAAGAACTTTTATTTCAGCAAACATCTTTTAAAAAAAAATCTGTATTGATTTCAGAGAGAAGAAGGGAGAGATAGAAACATCAGTAATGGGAGTCATTGATTGACTGCCTCACGCATGCCCCCTACTGGAGATTAAGTCCGCAACCTGTGCATGTGCCCTGACTGGAAATTGAACCACAGTCTCCTGGATCATAGGTCGATGCTCAACCTCTGAGCCATGCTAGCTGGGCTTCAGCAAACATCTTTCAAGACTTTCGCTCTGTGCAAAGTAGTCTGCTGGAGAAAACAGAAAGAACTCAAATATGGCGGCTAAATCCAGAGGCTTAAAATTGCCAATGTATACATTTAGCCTTACTTTCATTACACAGGGTCTAAAGTCCATCGAGTTAAAAATAAATAAAACACAATTTCATCTAATCTCTGTTGAACTCATAATCATACTTGCGAGCAAACTGGATTGACCAACATAGCATAACATTTGCACGACCCAGCAAGCACAAAGTTGTTATGGAATCATACTACGATGTACATCTTGATCTCCAAAATTCCTCAATATAAATTCTTCATAACACTACATGATAATTTAACTTGCTACCTGACAAGTAGGCAAATGAAGAACACGTATTAAAAAGAAAGTTTCTTTTTAAGGAAGTCTAACCCTGGTTCCCCATCACTACTGTATTTACTGACCAGAATCATTGCTATAGAGAACATTTGTTGAAATTCTCGTTAACCAAGTTAGGATGAAAATAAACATTATTTTGATAAGCTTAATATAGCAGATGCCTCCTTCCTTCTCCTTTTTTCCTGTCTCCCTAATTGTATTAAGCAACTTAATTACAAAGCTGGGATACCCTGTAAGTTTCAAAAGTAGAAAGTGCTCTTCAACACTGAAGTTATGAATTCTTAAACCACGACAAGATTATCCAAATTTCCAGACTTCCTTCTAGCATTTTGAATTGTGGTTTCTTTTAACACTACTTAAATATTTTTGGTCTATAAGTAGACTATACGTTTTTAGCAAACACCATTACTTTAAAATATCTCAATGTATTCAAAAAGGATATCTCTTCAATTTATTTTTAGTAGCTGGGAACAAAGTAACAGAATTTTGGATACCTCAAGAACTATCATTTTAATATTTGTACAGGCAAAGAAAAACTGCATGTCATGAACTGGCATATATCTTATTATTGTTATACTAGAAAATGAATTTTTAAATTCTTTTTTGAACACTGACCTTTGATGGTTGCCTTATTACAAGCCATCTCTGTGTAAATAAAAGAAAAAGATATTTAACAAGTAGAAATAAATGTGTGTGATTCACCAGCACAGTTAACTCAAGATTTTCCAGCCTTATAACCACACTGATAGGAAGATTTATTACCACAGCTGCTTGTATTAAACTTCTTTTCCTTGCAGTTGAAGGAATCAAATTTCTTCTTGGAGATTAGTCATTTGTGGGGGTGTTGCCAACTGCAAAATGCTTCTGTTATGAATGAGGTGCACTCTGTTGCTGTCCTCCAGTCCTAAGTCAGTGAGTAATTTTCATCTCTTTATGTGTCTTTTCCCGCCTACCTTCAGGAACAAATTTTAATGACTTACATAGTCAAACTTTTTTTAGTTGTTAGTCAAACCTAAAACTTCAGATGGTATTGTTTCTGATAACATGATAACCTTACAAGAAAAGGCAAAATGAACTGACATTTTGACACATGTTTACAAGGATGAAATCCAAGCTGAAGGAAAGATCTACATGGGGTGTGAAAGTGGGAAGAGAGCTAACATATCTTGAGTGGCTATAATTGTGCCAAGCACTCTTCTAGGTTCTTCATAGAAGTAATCTCATCTAATTCTTTCAACAATCTTGCAAGAGGCTATATAATACTCCCATTTCACATATGAGGAAACTGACATTCTCAAGATTGTATAGTTTATTAGTACCTGAACCAGAAATTAGGTTTACTTTCTTTCTGTATTTCAACATTCTGTCTTTTGGGTATGAAGAATTATCCAATTATGTACACCATCAATATACAGTATGGAGAGATTTGATTCTGTGTCTAAATTTAAAAATTCTGAAGTTAAAAGATTTTAATGGGTCATCTGTTTCACTCCCTACCCAAACCACAGAAAACTGATAGGGGTCTGTCTTTTTCTTTCAGCTTTTTTTTTTTTTTAAACATTTCTGGAAATATGAATTCCAAAATGTGCCATGCCCTGCTTCACAATTTCTGGTAACTATTGTCTTCATGAAATCCTTTTGTTAAATAAAATTTTCCCATCACCGTTTAAGCTCTCATTTGGAACTATATGGAGATAGTAGGATCTGTACATAGTAAGCTTCTTTCCATTGAAGATAGATGTCGGAACAATTGAACAAAGAGTGAGATTTTAGAAAATCCACTAGTTGGCTGGTTTATTTCATGTCATTTTGGTTGGTGGTGTTTTTCCATTGAAGTGACTGATTACTTTAGCTACATATAGTTTCTAATTTACCATTCATAGATGGTTTTAATTTAATAAGAATAACCAAAAACGGCTGAAAAGCAAATAAGTATTTCAAACATTTACAACTGGATTACTGAACTTAAACTTAAAAATTATTACTTGTTAATTGGTGGAACAATGTAAATAAAGCTGGTTATCAATGTGTATTTTTGGTGGGGTGATGTAGTATATTTGCCTCTTTCTTTTAGTCAAGAATAAAGTCAATCCTCTAGCCCCTTTATGAGAGTAATAATTCTGTTTAACCCAATGTTAATGATTGTCTTACTTGATAATTACCTCTAATGGGAATCTCACTGTCCAAACAACTTAATCAGCCTTTCTTGATCATATAATGTTCTACAAGACAGTGAAGCAGAGAAAACCTATATTTCCATCATTGGATACTTGAACAGCTAAGCCAAACCCAGTAAACCAACTGACACACAATAGTTTTAAAAAGCTCCAGAGCGTGAACTCTAACAGACTATTGAGTGCTTTTTCTCTTATTTCCTCATATAGGTGACATTGTGTTTTGTCTTCTTCCACAGTACTTGAGACAACTAAATGGGCAGTATAAAGAGAGACAATGCCGTTGAGGTGATTGAATTCATCCTTGTTGGATTTTCCCAACAGCCTCAAATGAAGGCGATCTTCATCTTGGGACTACTGTTTTTCTACCTGGTCACAATATTTGGGAACAGCCTATTTTTTAGTGAGATGGGATTCTCAACTTCATACCCCCATGTATTTTTTTCTCAGTAATTTATTATTCCTTGATATATGTTACTCCACTACTTGGAAGCCACATGTTTTGGCCCAGTGATTCAGGGACTTCTCCACCATTTCTTATACCACCTATTGTGCCCAGATGACTACATCCCATTTTCTGGGAATGACAGAGTCTCCTCCTTGCTGTCATGGCTTACAACAGGTTTGTTGAAATATCCAGTCCCCTGCCTTATACCATCATTATGAACAATCAAGTTGCATACAGTGCCTTCTTAGTAACAGTTACACCAAGTATTGTAATTCCTGCTCATTATTGTGGACACAATACCATCAACCATTTCACCTGTGAGATCCAAGCTCTGCTGAAGTTTGTCTCCTCAGACACCCATGCCAGTCTGATTCTGGGTCTGGTTATCAGTGTATTCACACTGCCCTTGCCCTTCATCTTCTTCCTCATTTTCTACTTCCACATTGTGGTTGCTATGCTGAAGATTCATTCTGTGGAGGACAGGTTCAAAGCCTTCTCCACCTGTGGATCCCATCTAACTGTGGTCACCACATTTTATGGGACAGCAATTGACATGTACCTAAAACCTCAGTCAAAGGAATTTCAGGAATAAGGCAAATTCTTCTCAATATTTTATGGTGCAGTTACTCCCATGTTTACACCCTGAGAAATAAGGATGTAAAAGGTGAGCTTAGGAAGTTATCCAAAGGGAATGAAAAATCCTAATGGCTCTCCTTAAACCTCACCAATGTGCAGGAAAAACGATGAAAATGTTGTCCATAAAATTTCACTTTTTTAAAATCACCACCAACAACAAAAATCTTAGTGAGCATTCAGTTTATGGTCACCACTAGGCACTCATTAACAAGTTTACCATGAATGTTAATGTTTTGTCAAGCCACATTAACACCTACACCCATGAATGTGCCTAAAATAGTTCACATAGTAATAGTAGTAGTATGTAAACATGAATTCTACAGCCATATTAGCTTATCAGGGAGAGGTTCTTTTCTGGGGTATAACACACAAGCTGTTTTGTGACCAAATATCTTTGTACTTGCCACACAAGGTGGATATAATTCATATATAGGCCAGTGGTCACACAACAACAGTATACCATTTGTTCTTCATATCACATTTTTGGGTGTCTTGGCCAATTTGAACCTAATGGACACAGGATCCCTCAATTCCCACATTTAAGTGACAATATCTCATGGAAAAAAAGTGTATTTTGTGTATAAAACACTCTATCCTTTAATAAGTATTTTGAAATAAATTATTCTAGTTTATACTTATAATTCTTACTTTAAGGTAGTTTGAATATTATACATATTAATAAAGCTTTTTTAACCAACACTGTTACTATAAATATTAAATTTCCATATGTATTTCTTATAAAAATGTCTAAACTGAAATTGTTCTTCTTTTGCCTTCTATTTCTCTGCCTTCTTCTCTGTGATGTACTTTATTAACCCTCTGGCCATTTCTACTCCCACTTCTCATACACATTTATAAGCTTTCACATTTGTGCTCTATCCAAGAGTCTCCATAACTAAGATGGTAATTTTTTCCCCTTCTTCCCAGTTAATAGTATGCCATAATCACTTTGTTTTGTAACATCTATTGTAGACTTTGTATCATGGTTTCTTGTTGATTCTTTTTCTCATGTTAACTTTGACTGACTCCAACTCTTCTGTTCTGCCATAGTACGTTTAGAAGGTAGTCATGTCTTCTAAAATTTCCTTCCTTTCCATAGCCTTCTCATGGGTAGATGGCTATATGGTCACAGTATTTTCTATCCTTGATCTTTTTCTTCACTTTCTGAAGGTTGATTAATTCTGATATATATATATATTCAGAATGGCCTTTTCCCATAAGTCTTTTACTCCATGAGCAAATGGAGTTCAGGGCCAGGTGAAAGCCTCCATCAGTTCCACACTGTACTTTGTTGGTGGTTCCATGTATATAACTGAAATTATTTAGATTGTAAGTGATGGAGTCAGAAAGCTTGGGTTCAAATCCACTATTTATTAGCTATGGAATCTTTGGCAAATTACTAAACTGCTCTGTGTATCAATTTTCCCATCCATAAAATAAAGATAAATAATAGTACCTTTCTTATTGGGCTGTTGTAAAGATTAAATTGATAATCTACATAAAGTCCTTAGAGCAGTTGTTGGCACATAATAAGCAAACAATAAATGTCAGATATTTTGCGATTTTTTAAAAGCTCCCAAATACTCCCATTCTTTGGTTCTAAAGTCAATTTCCTTTATGCATCATCCTCTCCAGAGTGTACAATAAGAAGCCTCACCAGCCCAATCTCTAATTTTGGAAACACAGTAATATCATATTTCCCCTTTGGCTCTCACTTTTATGACTTTACTCTTAATCTGGTTGACTCCTATTCCAGTTCCTCTGACCTATGCCTGATATATTTTAAGTAGAGACAGCCCCAAACTTAGGAATGAGTTATGTCTAAAAGTTAACTCATAAGTCATCAGCTTGGAACTCAGAGCACGTTTTCCCCACTGAGACAGGGTAGCTGCATTCCAAGGGCAGCTCACCAACACCTATTTAGGTCATCATTCTATCGCCAATAACCCTAAAGGCGCTAGGAGCATTTCTTTAAAGTATGTTTATTGCAGATAGGTTTTGAGCTCCATTTGTATTCTAAAAACACAGGCACTGTTAGATGGCATTACTGCTCAAAAAATGTGCAGTGAGGATCTGTGCATCCATCCTCATGCCCTGATGGTTATATGAGGAAATATGTGCAAGTTGTAAGAATGGGACTTTAGAGCTTCTCCAGAGACTACAAAAGTAATAATTTGCTACTATGTATGGGTCATACACAATTCAGAGGATTGCTGATCCTCTCTTCATTTCTTTTTATGTTGTTTCTAATGTTGGATGGCTTGTTAACACAATGCCTGGACTCAACCAATCCACGAACACTTACTAAATAGTTACTGTATGTTAAGAATACAAATCAAAGTCATTTTCTGCCTTTGAGAGGCTCATATTTGATTTGGGGAGTAAATAAGCACAGTGAAGTGCTACAGATACTGTGATCCATATTTGTGCATAAAGTCTCTGTAACTTTAAAGAGACTAATTCTAACTGGGCAGTCAGTAAATATTTAATAGAAGAGGTGACATCTTTAGCAGAGTCTTGAGAGAGGAGTAGTTTGCCAGTTGGATAAAGAACAATCTTAGTGGACACAATATGAACAAGTACAGAGGTACAAAGCCCAACTTAGTATACTTCCAGATACGACCAACAATTCAGTTCCCACAGCAGAGGGTGTGAGAAGTGTTTTGGCAATATATAAGACTTGAGAAGAAAGCAGTAGGCCAGATTATGCGGAGACTCTCATGCTATATTAAGGAGCTTGCACTTTATGTATTCTATAGGTCAACAAACTGTAGCCTCACGGGCCAAATCTAGCCCTTGACTTGTACAGCCCATGAGCTAAGAATGGTTTTTAAATTTTTAATGGATGTAGAAAAAAACCCCAAACAAACAAAAACAAAAAAACAAACAAAAAACTAAGAAGACTATTCAACAAAGACTGGCCTGACTGGGCATGGCTCAGTGGTTGATCATCGACCTATGATCCAGGAGATAGAAGTTCAATTCCCAGTCAGGGCTCATACCCAGGTTGTGGGCTCAATACCTGGTGGGGGCCATGCAGGAGGCATCCAATCAATGACTTTCTCATCATTGATGTTTCTGTCTCTCTCTGTCCTCCCTTCTTCTCTCTGAAATTAATAAAGACACATTAAAAAAAAAAAAAAAAGACAAAAAAGACCATGTGTATTGCCTGCAAAGCCTAAAATATTTTCTATATGGGCTTTTACAGAAAAAAAGTTTACTGAATCCTACTATGGGTGGTGGATAACAATTGAAGATTTTCGAGCAGATCAGTAACATGTTCAGAATTGGGTTTTTAAAAGCTCACTTTTACAACGTGTGCAAAATTGATTGAAGAAGCATAATATTGGACATAAGGCAAATTAAGGGGTTACTAATGATAATCTGAGATGTGATGCAAACCTGAACTAAGGCTGTAGCAGGAGAGATTTGGAAGAAAGTTGAGTCATTAGAGTAGCCTTTCCTTTTTCATTTTTACATGTAATTTCACTCACATTCAATGTATATTTTCTCAGAAGCAGGGTCTTAGCACAAATATCATAAGAGGCCTCATGGGTCCAGTGATCTCATCCTCAATATCATTAATTTCTTTCCTAAAATCCAGTGAGCACAGAGATATGGAGAGACTAGAGTCCAAAGTCACATAGTTGTGTTTTATTCATATATTACAGTCCCTTCTCTAAGAATAGCTTTGAATGGCATATAAAATTGCATTTTGTGCTAACAAAATGTATTTATCTAAAGATTATAAATATCCTCTGGCTTACTGCATGATCTCTGAAGTTCATTGATCACCTGCCACTCCTTTAGACAAACTGTTGCATCTTACGCATCATGAATAGTGCCACTATGAGCCTTAATAAAAAGATTTCTAAAAATATTATTTAATAATGTCAGTGACTTTCAGTTTCTAAAGCTTTTATTTAGCTCAAATGTCATTAATTCTCCTTGTTTTAGCATATTGATCATTTCCTTCTTACCCCACATACCAAGAAACAAACCCACAGATATAATCATTTTGCAGTCTATACATGTATAAAATCGCTATGTTATACACCTTAAACTAACAAAAGGTTACATGTCAATTGTACTTCAATAAATCTGTGGAGAAAAGAAAGAAACCCATAAATAAATGTTTTCTCAGATCATGCAAATAAGTCCTAGAATAATAATATCTAAAATTTGTTCAAGATATATATTTTTTAATTTTTTAATTTTATTTTTGTTTAAAATATTACAGATGTCTCTTTTCCTCCTCAATGGCCTGTTCCACCCCGTCCCATCCCCCTCCCCAGTCCCTCTCCCCACCATTGTCCGTGTCCTTGGGTTGTGCCTATATGCATATAAATTCTTTGGTTGCTCTGTCCCCTTCCACCCACCCCTCTCCATCCCTCCTGACATTCGTGAGTCTCATCTATGCTTCCATGTCATTGAATCTATTCTGTTCATCAGTTTATTAAGTTCTTTAGATTCCACATATAAGCAAGATCATGTGATGTTTGTCTTTCTCTGCCTGGTTTATTTCACTTAGCATAATATTCTCCAGGTCCATCCATACTGTCCCAAAGGGTAAGAGATCCTTCTTCTTTACAGCTGCATAGTATTCCATGGGGTATATGTCCCACAGCTTTTTTATCCACTCATCTACTGATGGGCACTTGGGCTGTTTCCAGATCTTGGCTATTGTAAACTGTGCTGTTATAAACATAGGGGTACTTATATTCTTTCTGATTAGTGTTTCAGGATTTGTTCAAGATATTTTCACAAATATTGTCTCATTGGAGCTTCACAACAATGTGAATTCACATTACAAATGAGAAATTCAAGAATCTGGAAGCTGAAAAGATTTGTCTAAGGTTGCATCACTGGTAAGTGGTAAAAGTAGAACTAAAACCTATCTCTGACCCTAAAGCTTGTAGGTTTTCCACTGTGCTGCAACACATTCAGATTTTCTCATCAATATCTTGTTTGTGATGCTAACTCACACTTTAGCTGTGAAATCTGTTGCTGAGTCATCCTTCCATTTTCTGCTTGTTTTAGTGTACCCTTGTATTAGCTTACATGTTTTCCTGCATTAGAGCTCCACAAAGTACTCTCAAAACTGGCTTAAAGTCACCTTAACCTATTTGTATAATCTCTCACACACATGGCAACCTTCTCTTACTGCACATAAGAAAATGTCAGTAGCTTTGTTTGCCTTCTTTCCTATATTACCCAGACTCTCTCAGTCAATTGCAGATATTTATCATTTGCTCTTTGATTTTCCCTATTTATGTTCTAATTTCTTTATTCTTTTTTTCCTTAATCCTCACTGGAGGATATTTTTTCCATTAATTTTTAGAGATAGTGGAAGGGAGGGAAGTAGGGAGGGAGGGGGAGAGAGAGAGAGAAACATCAATGTGAGACACATCAGTTGGTTGCCTCCCACATGTGCCCCCACCAGGGCTGGGTATCCAACCTGCAACACTTTGGTGCATGGGCTGATGCTCTAACCACTGAGTTACACAGGCAGGCCAGGGTTCTTTATTCTTTTTCTGTGCTCTCCATTTGTTTTTCCTAAAGTTGAAAATATCTACTTTTCTCTTCAAAGAATTTGGCTTCATTTCTTTCCTTGAGAGCTTTTTTCAAATTATTTTTTATCTGTACCTATCATCTCTGACAGTTTGAAATGAAAGCTGGACTTCTCTCCCCTTGACCATTTCTCATTTTCTTCAATTCCTTTTCTTGCTCATCCTCCATTTACATCTGACAAATTTCCAAGCTTTTAAGAAATTAATTTCAGCTATTACCATTGCATGATCAAAAAAAGTTCTATCTTTCATTTTATATGTCGGACTTCTACTCTTTCTTGCATATAAATTCTGTCAACCTTACTGGATCATTTCACTTTTATGTAAGCATAATGCAAAGTGTTAGCATGCACTTCCAAATAATCTTTTAAGTCTATACTTTTGTGCACAATTTTCTAAGTACTCAGCTTCACTGGTCAATTTCCAATTATCTCTGGCCTTATTCCCTTTTCAGAGATGTAATTGAAATATCTGTCTATTCCAAAACCACTCTATTTTATGAAGAATAAAGAAAGGGCACTGCATCCTTAATTTACAAATCCAAGCTGTTTTCCTCCTTAATTGACATCCTTGATCATTTCTTCCAATTCAGATCTCTTATCTTTCAAACATTTACTTGATATTTTAACAAAAAATTTTTCCTTCTGCTGTAGTCTTTTCCTCCTTTTCAATAGCAAGAAACTCAAACAATGGACAAATACTATAAGCTAGCAACAGTATGTTATAGACATAGAGAAAACAGATAAATTATTTGTGGATAAGAAGAAATGTGGATTATCTCTTTAAGAAGAATGCGAGCTAAGTTTGGAAGCATAGATAGAATTTTAATAAGCGAAATATGGTGTGGGATATGATCATATTCCAAATTGCAAGAAAAACATGCACACAAGTGTAAATGCATATCATAGGGTGTGTTTTCAGAATGGCTAGTTCTTTTGGGCTTAAAGTGTCATAAATCAGGAAAGGTAAGTTGGGGGCATGTTGTAGAGCATATTGTTGACATAAGAAGTTTAGATTTTATTCTATAGTAAAGAGGAAGCCATTAAAAACTTAAAAACAACAGTAACAAGTAATATAGACTCTCAAATCATTATTGGAAAAGTAAATGAATATGAATGAAAAATAAACCGAAATGTTTTATTTGGGTGACTAGGAAGAGAGTAAAGCTCTTAACAAAACAAAATGGAAAAAAAAAAAAAAAGGAAATGACCTGATGGCCCTGGTTAAATTGAAATGGGTTCATCTTTGGATATAATTAAGCATAAGGTACTTGAAAGCAATCCAAATCAAGTTGTTTATCAAATACTTAGATATATGCAGGTCTGAGAGGTTGGAAATAGAGATAAAGATTGAAGTCTACCACATAGAGAAGATAATTAAAATTGAATGGGTGAGTGAAATTACCATGCTCAAAATCAAAGTTAAAATCAGGAGTATCCATGGAAGATACCCACACTTACAGGGTAGGAAGAGAAAGAAGAAAGTTAAAGATAAGAGGCATTGTATAGGAGTTAGAATAACAATGCAGAGGCGAAAATTTTATTGAAGTAAAAGCAAGAAAGAATTTAGACGGGGGTAATTACCAATGCCAAATGTTTCAGATATACAGAGAAGGATGAGTTCTAAGAAACATTAGGTTTGACAATTAGGAAGTTATCAGAAACCTTCAAATAAGATATTTTAATAGAGTGCCAGGTACAGAAGCAAGATGATAGACTGTGAGAAAGTAGAGGCAGCAATTGTAGACTACTGTTCACTGAAGTTTGGGAATAAAAGGAAGGTAAGAAATGAGATAGCTCATGAATTTATCGGGGATATGGGGTAAATGTTATTAAAATTGGAAAATTCTCTGTGTGGTTTTAGGCATAGGAAAGGAGTTTGGAGTTTGGTACAAAGCAAGGTGTGTGTGTGGGAGGGGTTGGGATGGAAGGATTGGAAATACAGGGGAAATGTAGGGTAGCATGGAAAGAGAGGACAACTACTAAAGCTGAAGCAATATCCTTGGAAAATCAAGAAGAGGTGAAATCAGCGAGCCATGTACATGCAGTAGTTAGCTCTGTAAGAAAGGCTGGCGGGAGCTTCTTCCTCAGAGGTGGAAAATAAGTATAAGCTCAGACATAGGAAAGAGTTAAAGTTGAAAGGAGAGAAAAGAGCAAAAATATCTTCTTCCTCTCTGATCAATGTAAATTTATATTACCCATTTCTCTATTCCTTCTACTTCTGTGTTTTGAACTCCATCTTCAGGAAACCTGTAGCATTAATTTCTTCTGTGTGTGTCTCTTTCCTACTGTGCAGATGTTTTATGTAGCAACACTATGTTGTCTTTTTCTTTTAGTAACCACTAATTTACTGCAGCTGTTTTTGCTGCCATTCCGCTTTTACTGTTTTCCTTTACTCCTTTTTCTACCCCTACCTAATATCTACTTTTATTCCTTCCCTCAACATATATCCATCATCCACACACATTACTTCTTAAATTTCTAACTCCTTTTTAAACAGATCTTTCCTAATTATTGATGACTATAGCTAGTCATTACTACATTTTTCAAGAGTTTGAACTATGATAGAAAATGAACATGTTTATAGCATAAGGGGAAAGGGTCAGTAGAAAAAAGGAGTGAGATTTTAAAAATAAAACAAACTAAGGCAGTATTTTGACACTAGAGCAAATGAAAGGAAATGGAAGCCAGAGCACAGGTAGTGCGGTTTTTTTTTTAGGCATCATGAGGTTACCTTTCCACTGAGGCAGAAGGGAAGGAGTCAGTGATGGGTCACATGCATACATGTTTGTAGGAAGAAGAGATAGGAAGTATAAGAGTTCTAACCTGATGATTTCTATTTTCTGGAGTAGTGGGGAGGTCAAGTACTGAGAGTGAAAGAAATGATGAAATGAAAGTTGGACAGAGGGTCATAGAAGTTACAAGAAGCTATTGTGGGAAACGGAGGAAAGAGCACTCTAGGAAAAAAAATCAGATTATCAGATGGAATAGAGGGTCAAAGAGAGCTTGAAAGCCATAAATTTGTAGAAGCATAAACCCACAGAGTTGGGAGATCTTATTTTAACAATACTTAGCAGCCTACATGTAGGAAAAGAGTTGAATTAATTCAGGTGAAATTGAGATAGAGATGGATTTCAATGTCCCAAGAGAGTATGCTGTTTGAGAATGACAGGAGTTTAATATGGCTGAAATCATAGTATATGAGCTTGGAAAAGTTAACCAGGAACTTAATAATTGATGTTTTCATATTCCTTTGGCAATGAGGATCCATTGGAGGGATTTGAGCATGAGAATGACTTAATCAGACCTGTGTTTTGAAAACATCACTAGAGAATATCTGCAAAGGGTGGAACAAGAGCAGATATTGGAGGCAGAAAGGCTGTTTAAGAAGTTGTTTCAATAGTATTGACAAGAAAGCCTACATAAAAATGAGCACAGAGAGGAGGAAATGAATTAGAGATACCTGTAGATACATTTGATTGAGGATAGGTTGGAGGAAACTTGGTAACTAAATGGGATTTTAGTTTATTTTAATTGTTATATTTCTTCATACAGATCCTTCTTTATTACTGTACTATGCAGCTGATAAGTGATCCTTCCTTTTGTAGAAGCCAAAGGAAAAAAGTTTAAAAGTAAATGCATCTAAAGATTATAGAGTATTCTTGAAACTTGAGCAGTCTAATGGAAAAACCATGGGCTTTGGAAGTAGTCCTGGGTTCTAAACCCAGCTCCACCACTTAATATCTGTGTGATTTGGCACAGTTAACTTCATTGAGCCTTAGTTTCTTTCTCTGTAAAATGAGGATCCTATCTATTTATCATAACTCTTGTTAGTTTTAAGTGAAATACTGTAACATATATAGTAGGTAAATGATTTGAAAGTTTCCTGGTACATAGTAAATGTTCTGTAAATGGTAGCTAGTTCTGTCTCCATTGCTCCATTGCTTTTGTTACTATCAGTAACTATGTCATTATCTATGTTCATATCCTCCTGTTTTCAGGTTTTGATGTCCTTTCCAGAGTTAGTTTTATAGTGTTCCAAACTGCTCCTGCCTTTTTTGCACAGAAGTCATACCAAGTAACATTATAGATAGGTGATTCCCTAAATATAACTAAATGAGCCACAGTGATTTAAGCACCTTACATGATTCAGGTCACATGATGTGGAGGACCCTTCCTGCCCCTATTCCACTAATGAGCCAACTGGCACCAGGTTCACACTAATGGCAGAGGCTGTCCCTCAAATCAGATTGTATTTGTCTTGCAGATAAACTATACCACACAAAGATGGCTTCTCAAATCATGTGTTTAATGGGTGCCATATTGTGTGTACAAATAAACCTCATTATGTCATCTGTGAATATATTTACATTTTCCTAATCATGCCTCACACAACTACCTGAAAAAGTACCAACTGAAAGAAGCCCCTCAAATCCCATCACTTAAGGGGCTGCTTCAGAAAAATTCTAACAGGCAAGACCCCTCTAACTGCATCATGAGCAGCTGTCCCTGAAATGACATCTGCCAATCGGGTGGCTGCCAACAGAGACTGCCCTTCAAATAATCTTTGGTATGTGGTTGTACCTTTAGTTACACCCTGTCAATGACAGTAATCCTGTCACATAGTGGCTCTCCTCAGATTATACATGTATAGAAATAATCAAAACAGTTTATTGTTTCCTTCTAAATAAATCCAGTATGGTTCCTTTAACAGAAATAAAATGTTTGGAGTTCTTTCCTTAGGAACCTACTAGGTTGTCACTCAAAAGAATTATTTTTCCAGAAGTAAGATTCAACTTTAAGTGATAACCTGAGTTAGAGGTACAAAACAGTTTATGCATGAAAGGAGATCAAAATGTCAGGGATTTTCCAAAATTTCCCTTCAGCCTCAGACCTAAGGCACTAAATTAATGAGACCTCTGATGAGATCTTATTAGGTGTTACTGACAATGTTCTCAGTCAGTCAGATATTCTAGATTATCCCCTTGCCTAAGCTAAAATATGAAATGGCAGGCAGCCCAGATGGTGTTGCTCAGTGGTTGAGCATTGACCCATGAAACAGGAAATCACAGTTCAATTCCCTGTCAGGGCACATGCCTGGGTTTTTGGGCTCGATTCCCAGTAAGGGGTGCACAGGAAGCAGCCGATCAATGACTCTCACCATTGATGTTTATAACTCTCTCCCTCTCCTTTCTTCTCTCTCTGAAGTCAATAAAAAAAAACACATATTAAAAATAAAAGGCAGGAAGATGAACCTCTTCCACAGCTTTTTACTGATGATCCCTCATACTTTTAAGAACAATGTTGGGGGGAAATAGCTAAAAATAAATAATATATATTTATTGAGATGGGATATACTGGTAAATGAGCAAGTCTGTGAAGCAGAGAAGGGGTATGGTAGGTGAGGTTTTGGAATGGGATGAGTGTGTGCAGACAGTGGGTGGCAAGAGTAAGGAAAATTTTAGTTCCATCTTAGAAAATCATGAGTTTAAAGTATCTGACATATATTCAAGTGGCTATATACCCAGTAACTTGTTTGATATATATCTGAATCTCCGATGAAAAATCTGGAAATACAGATTTGGGAATCTGCATACAGATGATAGTTGAAAGTATATGTCCCTTAAAGTCTCTTCTCATGCCCATGGCCCAGTGAGCTCTGCTTAAAATGTTAGGCCACCACTGACTGAATTCCTAATCAGTATTTAATCTTTTTCCTCATGATCTCTAACCCAACCCAGGCCCTAGTGGCACCATCTGATAAATCCATTAGATGACTGACTAAAATTCACTGCTTCCCACACTTCTGATACCCACAGCTATTAACTTCTAACAGCACAAGGGTGCCCTCCAGTGGTCAGCATGGTGCATTGAAGGGCAAATAAAATAAAGAACCTTTTAACCAGCATGACTCTCACTTCTAGGAAAGTTCAGGAGCAACATGCAACCACGAATTAGGAAGGACCCTAGGTACTTTAGATTCTGGCAGGACATGAAGAGTCAGGCAAGTCTCACTATTTAGGACATAGCCTATAGTGTTATTTGTTGAATGGAAAGAATAGGCCCTGCATTTTAGGTTCTCAGTAAGTCTCTGGGAAAATTACAAGATTGATTAATAAGAGTCCTATTATTTTTCAGAAATAATAAGCCTCAGCATGTTAATACAGATGTGTAAAACTAGAGGAATAGAGAAGCCCATGTCATGGGCCTCCTGGTCACACTCGCCTCTGAATATGTACCAAAGCAAGGTTAACTGCTTCATCCACAGGTGCCACCTCCACCATTGGAAACTTCTTGGTATACTAACCAGGGCCCCAGGGTGAGAGTGGAAGGTTCACCTTCCATCCTTACCTGCAAAAGGCAATTGGGAAGGGTATTTCATGACATGGATTTCTGGGTGGTACTCTCTGGCCTTTACACTGGTAATCAGATTCCAAAGTCATCCTAGTTTAAATGTATACTTTTTTTTTTTGATAATTCATGTTAGGAGGGATAGAAATAATTGAATTGACATGCTCATGAGATAACATGCAAAAATATCAGTATTATCAGTGTGTTACTGCTCATACCTACTCCCTGGTCTATTGTCTTTACAGATGGAGATCCAAATGATTCACTATATCCTAAGAAAACATACGTTCTTCATCTTATTTTGAATTTCTGCCTTAGGTTCTAGTTATGCTCTCTATGGCCATACACCATTTGTCACATCCTTACTGGGATTCCAGACAAGTATTCCACTTACCAGAAGACATTTTCATAAGTAAAGCCAAAACTGTATGTAAATATGATAATTTGGGGTCTGGGTCCCATGGTTGTGTCAAGCACTTGAATTGTTTCTTTAAGCCTAAGGCCAGGTCCTTTCAATAACATATAGAAATACATTAGGCCCCTGTACTAGTCTTATATAAAATGGAGAGTTGTGCCTCTTTCCAGAATTACCTTAGCCTCATGGCAATAAGATTCTTACCAAATCTATTAACTCAGGATCTCTCAGATCATCTTGGTAAAGCATAGCTTTTTTAAAAAAAAAATCTTTGTTAGATATAACTTGCATAAAATAATATTTGCCTATTTTGAGTATGTTTTATGATGAGTTCTGAAAAATTTATGTATCCCTTGTAAGTAACAACTATCACAATCAAAATCAAATATTTTCATTATCCCCAAAACTTCCCTTGTGCTTATTCCAGTCAACCAGGCCCCCATTCCAAGCCTTAGGCAACCACAAATCTGCTTTTGTCACCTAAAATATATTTGTTGTTTCTGGAGTTTTATATAAAATGAAGCATACATTGTATACGCTTTTGTGCCTACCTTCCATAACATAATATTTTTGAGATTCATTCATGTTTTTGCATATAACAGTAGCATTAAATTATATTGCTAAGTAGTATTCCACTTTATGGATATATCACAATTTTATCACTTCAGCTGTAAATGAAAATTTGGGATGTTTCTAGGTTTTGAATATTATCAACAAAGCTGTTATGAACATTCATGTGCAATTTATTGTGTGGATGTGTTTTCTTTTCCCTTGGGTAAATACTGAGAGGTTAAATTGCTGGGTCAAAAGGTAAATGTATGTTATTTTATGAGAAATTGACAAGCTCTCTTCTGAAGTTGCTATGCCATTTTACAATCCCACTACAATGCATGAGAGTTCCAGTTGCTCCACATTCTTGTCAATACCTAGAGTTTTCAGGCTTTGTAAATTTTAGTCATTTTAAAGGGCTTATAGTTGTATGCCATTGTGGTTCTAATTTGCATTTTCTTGATGACTAAAGATATTGAGTACCTTTTCATGTGCTTGTTGGACATTGCTATTATCTTTTGCAAAATGTTTGAATCATCGTTTTTATAAAACTGGGGTTATGTCTTCAACATGAATGAGAGTGGTGTGTGCAAGGTGGTAAACCAAATATGTCTCAGTCAATATTTTTCTGATGTTTGTCTTATTGAATATCTATTTTCAGAAACTAATAAATGAAAGCCCATATGACTGCATAATTATAAGATTATGATATACTTTAAAGACATCATGTTTTTATTCCTGATATGACATCGCAGAGTTTCCTGGTCACCTGAAGTAGCACTTTTGGAGTAACTCTGAAAAGGGCCTATTTGAAAGTTCAAGGTAGAATTATTTGACCATGAAGTATATGTTCTGTTCAGCCAACATGCTCACATAATGCTCTATAAATGCATCAATCATTTAAACTTAAAAACACTCCAGTAAAAACTATTTTTCCTGAGATTGCTGGTATTTACCAGGTTCTATTCACAATTCTGGTTTAGCCCAATAACTGATTTCAAGAAGAGGGGAGCCTTTGTTGCATTGGCAACATTCTACATACTTACTGGGTTATAAGTTTGTGAAATATTGATCTTCTTGGCCCTCGAAGTGACCATGAAGATCTGGGGCAACAAGAGCATGAGGGCCAGTTACCTTCAACTGTGAGTAATTTTGTCCAGTTCCCCAGTGTGCAGAGCTTCCTTGTAGGTAACTAACTGCTCTTCTCTTGCTGCTTTTAAGATTCTATCTTTGTCCTTACTCTTTGGCATTTTAATAATGATGTGTCTTGGTGTGGTCTTCTTTGAGTTCATCTTGTTTGGAACTCTGTACTTCTGGGCTTGTATGTCTCCTTCACTGCTTAGAAAAGTTTTCTCTCATTATTTCTTCAAATAGGTTTCCAATTTCTTGCTCTCTCTCTTCTACTTCTGGAACCCTGATTTTTCAAATGTTGGTATGCTTCATGCTATCTCAAAGGTCCCATAAACTATACTCACTTTTTATTCACCTTTTCTTTTTACTGTTCTGGTTCGGTGTTTTCTGCTACCTTCTCTTCCAAATTACTGATTTGATCCTCTGCTTCATATAATCTACTGTTGATTTCCCCTAATGTATTCTTCATTTCAGTTATTGTATTCTTTATTTCTGAGTGGTTCTGTTTTATATTTTCTATCTCCATTTTTATGTTTCCTATCTCTTTGTTAAAGTTCTTACTGAGATCATCTATTCTTCCCCTATGTTCATTGAGCATCCTTATAACCAGTGTTTTGAACTCTGTATCTGGTTGATTGCCTGTCTTCATTTTATTTAGTTCCTTTTATGGAGTTTTGTTCTGTTCTTTTATTTGAGATGGTTTTTTTTGTCTCCTCATTTTGGCTGCCTCCCTGTGTTTGTTTCTATGTATTAGCTAGAGCTGCTATGTCTCCTAGTCTAGGATGAGTGGCCTTATATAGTAGGTTTCCTGAGCTGGATGTTCCAGATGTGTCCCTTGTGTATATTTTGTGTGCCTTCTTGCTGTGATTGAGCTTTGATTTCTGTTGGCATGTCAGTGGGAGTGATTTACCCCAAAGCTAGTTGCTAGTGAGGACTAGCCATGATTATAGTAAAGGAGCTGTTATGCAGGGGCTGACCCCATGGAACAAGAATAGCTTTACCATGCTCTAGTATTGGCTCTTAGTCTTCATATTTTCTATTTCCCCCATATCTCTCAAACATTGAAGATGTTGTACCTATTAGTATATGCCTTGCATTGATATTCCATCCCAGTTTACCACCACTAAAAGTTTTAACAACCCTGCTTATGTGGTTCAGTTGGTTGAGTGTCATCCCATGAACCAGGAGGTCATGATTTGATTCCTGGTCAGGGCACATGAGCGGGTTGTGGGCTCGATCCCCAGTAGGGGTCATGCAGGAGGCAGCCAATCAATGACTCTCTCATCATTGATGTTTCTGTCTCTCTCTCCCTCTCCCTTCCTCTCTCTGAAATCAATAAAAACATGTTTTTTTAAAAAACAAAAGTTTTAACAAATGCACGACATAGGCTAACAGTGTTCCCGTCAGATATGGATTCTTTGTCAGATGGTCAGCAAGTGTACAGCTGAAAATCCCATTTTAGTGCTGCTTCCCAGGACCACACCTGGAACTAACTCCCACAAGATGGGTTCCCCAGAGTACAGATTCTGAAAAGGTGATATTCATGTAAGATGTACATTGGGGGATGTTCTTAGCAATACTTGTGAAGGAGCGAGGGAAGTAGGACTGAGGAGAGAGAAAAGCTGATCTGTGTTGCAGTCACAATGAAAGACCCAGTAATCTTATAGGGAGCTCTAGAGCTGGGATGGACTTGGAAATTTGACACACATTGAAGCCAAGGGGCTGGGTCTATATACTTTTACTTCAACCATTCAATGGATACAGGCTGTTCTTGGAGAGGAAGTAATAATATTAGAACAGGTAGCCCCATTTGTCTAAAGACAATTTTTGAGGAGGAATTCAGATATGAGCTATCAACATGCAAGAGTACTAGCATCTGGGATAATAAGTGTCTTGATCCTGAAAGGGAAAATGAGGTACATGAACAGAACATACAGCATCCACTGGAGTGTACATGTATTAATATAACAACCTGCTTCAATCCCCCTTAACACTCTTTCTGCAACTTTCACCCATGTCCATTCCTCTAGCATCATATCCTATTCTAATTTCTTGTTTATGAGCTAATTTTAACTGCTTCCACATCAGATTTGAGATATTCCTGATTAATTAGGAGCTATGGAGAGGCGGTTTACCTCATTATTCTCAGAAACCTCAGTAGCATAGACAGTAACAACTTCAAGTTTATCTAAGTTACCCAAGATGGGTGTCTACCAAAGCCATACCTTCACAACTACTCCATATGGGTTTGGAGTGAATTCAGCAGAGTCCACATTCAGAAGAGCTAGTATGTTTAGGTTGTAGGGTTCTGAGATTTGTCTGGTTCTAATGAGATGTTTCAGTGAAGAGTTTAAACTATGGTCCATGAGGAAAGCTGGAAGGAAGTCAAAGCCAGAAAAGCAGCACTCATCATTGAATCTGAGGCATAAGGCAAGGTCTTAAACATGGGAAAAGCAAGGCAATGGTTTCTTATGGTAAACTGTCTAGGTGGTCAGCCTGTCTACCTACACCAATTGGAGCTTCTCTGTATTAAATGTATCTTTTACATTTGGAAATTTTTACAGAGAACAGCATGAGGAAGCTGTGGTCAAAAGGACAGAGCCCTTAATCAAGAATCTAGAGAAAAATGTCTAGAGAAACTTAACTCTGTCATTTATTAATTATATCACATATAGTAAATCACTTAACCTATTGGAGACTCACATTTTTCTCGTATCTAAGGTGAGACTATGAATACAGTACCTATTTCCTGGAATTGTTGTTAGGATTCAATGAATTAGAAAATATGAAGCTGTTTGGCTTCACATCACATTAGTGTCTGCTTTCTCACAGATCTATAAGATGCTACTCCTGGGCACATCAAAACACCATAGGCCATCCATAAAAGGAACACTTTTCAGTTTGTGTTCATAAAAATTAGTTCCTAATTGATTCTTCTATATCTTTGTAGTAGCTTGGTCTCATGGTTTGTCTATTAACCAATTGGAGGGTGGTCTTTTAGCTGATCAACAGCCTCTGGCTATCTTTCCTTTCTGGCTAAAGACTTTAGAGTTCTTAGCTCCTCTCCCCCCCCCCCCCCAAATCTCTCCCCATGGCTTCTCTCACATGCTTAGAATTCTACTGCTTTCCTTCCAAGCATGGCCAGAGATCCTGCAGTTTCCCTCTTATTCAAAAACAGTATATTTTCTCTTTAAGAGTTTTACTGAAGATCATGCTGGCAAATAGAAGAAATCAAACATAATAGAAATGGAGGTGTATCAGTGGATTTCAGAACACAGTTTTCACTATCTACATTCTATATCATTCCAAACTGCACTTCTGAGTTGGGTCTTTGTCCCCAGTAGGTGGAGCTCCCCTTTTTCCTCCCAGCCCCAATTTTTTATGGCCACCTGACGGTATAGCCTATACTCTTTGAAAGCTTTCTTTCTCAATTCAAAGATGGAACCCATGCATTGCCTTACATGTTCCTTTCTCCATTAGGCAGCAAGTGTCCCTTGAAGCAATCCAAATAGGCTGACCTCCTTGCTCACTAAGCCTCTGGGTACTTTATTGCTCACACTGCTACTTATAGTCTGTGACTCCTCTACTGCTTAGTTTTTCTAGTTTATAACCAAATTTACCTGATTTCCAGCTTTCAATCTTCCTTCTTTATGTCCGTATTCTGACTAGTGTTCTCTTTCAATTCAGAGGAGGATTGGTCATTTCAAAAACCGAGACCTGCCCTTTGGTCTCTTCCATGCCCTCAACTATTCTAGCACAAAAGAACAGTAAATGTATGCTCTCTCCTGGAAGCGGAGTGGAATTGGTCACAGATACAATTCTAATACACTCCCCAGACACAGCCATGTACATGACCTTAGCTGGCCTCACTGCAAGCATCTCCATGGAAACCAGGAAAAGTATGCATTTTGAGCAGCCTGAGGTCAAGTCCCTGTGGCACATATATTTTACACACTGAGTGATGTAGGTGAAAGTGACTCAAGTAACATTGATACAGTCTGAGTCCTAGATGAGCCTGCTTCTCCCCAGTCAACCATCAAAGGTCACCCTGAGGTTTCTCAATTTGCCATACTACTACCAACTGACAGAATGTTATCACAAACTTTCTTAGAGTCACTATCCAACTAGCTAACTTCTCAAAGAGCAACAAGCTTTGAGAATTGATGTTGTTTTCTTCATCATCCAAGCATGAAATGCCCTGACCCATAGAGCCATTCATCCATTTATAATTCAAACAATTTTGTGCTAAAATAATCTTCAGAATGGTATACTGATATACTGTGCTTGCCCCTCTCTTATGTAAACATCCTTGGGATTGAGCTTCCCAGTGCTGTAGAAAGAGCCACTGTCGAGGTGATGACATCATAGGTTGTTAATCATTTTGGTACCCCTTACAAGAAGACCACCAGCAACTATCCATAGAAAAGACTCCATCGTAAAACTCCCAGAACCCAGGGGTGGGACTGAAGCAACTCCCTGGTCCACAGAGACTGAGAAGGACTGTATTGGAAGGGTAAGAAGAACAGTTTCACTTTGACCACACCACCCCTCCCTCATGCTGGCACAGTGCTGTTCTGAGAGGGCTGCACTGGGCCTATGATTTCTTTAGTAGAAAAAGAGAGCCTAAATTGGGGATACAGCTCCCCCATTACTGAAGGATTAATCCTGGGAGGCCCACTCAAGTCTTCTTTCATGGGGATCACTGAGGAAATTTGTGAAGCTCAATAATAGGGATCAAATAGACACTGAGAAAGATAGCAAGGCTTATAGCAACCAGTACTCAGTTCATACTACTGAATAACAATAAAAAACATCCAACTTAAAAATAGGCAAAAGACTTGAACAGATATTTTTCTAAACAAGATATATGGATGACTAACAGACACATGAAAATGTGTTCAATCACTACAGAAATGTAAATCAAATCACAATGAGATTATCACCTCGTATGTGAATAGGGCTATTATTAAAAAGACAATAGATAAATACTGGTGAGGATGTGGAAAAAAGGAAATGCCATTATACTGTTGGTGGGAATGTAAATTGAAATAGCTACTATGGAAAACAGTATGGTGGTTCTTTGAAAAATTAAAAACAGAACTATCATATGATCCAGCAATCCTACTTCTGGGTATTTTCTCAAAGGAAATAAAATAACTATCTTGAAGAGATATCTGCACCCCCGTGTTCACTGTAGCATTATTTATAACAACCAAGACATGGAAACAACCTAAGTGTGCATCAAAATATGGATAAAGAAAATGTAGTATACACATACAATGGAATATTTAGCCATAATAAAGAAAAAAATTATGCCATTTACACATGGATGAAACGAGGGCATTATGCTAAATGAAATAAATCAGACAGAGAGAAACAAGCACTGTATGATCTCACTTATATGTGGACTTTTGAAAAACAACTTATAGAAACAGAGTGTAGAATGGTTGTTGTCAGGGGAGTGAGGTAGGTGGTTGAAGGTGGTCAAAAGGTATAAATTTTGAGTTATAAGATAAATAATTTTCAGAAATGTAATGTACAGCATGGTGACTATACTTAACAATATTGTACTGTATACTTAAAAATTACTAAGAGAGTAGATTTTTAAAGTTTTCATCACATAAATGTATCTATGAGGTAGTGAATGTGTTAACTAACCTTATTGTGGTAATCATTTTGCAATATATACATATATCAAATCATCAGGTTTTACACCTTAAAGTTACACAATGTTACATGTCACTTATATATCAATAAATCTTGGGGCAGGGAGAGAAAGAACCACTGGTTTTGGGGGGGGGAAAAATTCAAAATATTCAAATGATGTATAGAGACTGTGGGTGTCCTGCATCTAGAACAATATGTTCAAGTTATGGAAATGCATATTCCACCAACATGAAGGGCAAAGAAAGACCAGGGAAAATGAAATACCTAGGTTTTTTTCAATTATGGCTCCCAAGGGTCCCTAAGGTATAGTTCCCCTGGGCTTTACTTTCATTCAGTCTAGGGCTATGTTTTACTTTGTCATGGTAAATACACTGCTCAAGACTGTTCTTGGCCTTGGATGGATTATTGTATCAGCCAGGTTCCTTCAGGAAAACAGATATCACTGTCATGCTGGGAATTTGAGCTGGATAATTTGAGAAGAGTTTAATAAAGTGACCATTAGTAAAACTGTGTGCAAAATATAGAAAAACTTTATCAGGTTTAGTGTACTATTCCACTACTAACAAGAGGGAAGAGACATTACTATGCCTAGACCTGAAAGTATAAAGGGATGGTAACTGGATCCCAGAGAGGGTCTATGTATTCTGCTAACTTGACAGGAGGTGAGGCTTTTAGTAAGCAAACTGAAGTCAACAATGGTTCCTCAGGGAAGGCGCCAGGGGAATAAATACTCATTTCAATTTCTCTGCACCTTCCAATATCCTGCTTATGTCACCCATTGGACAAACCAAACCAGAACCAAAAGGTAAGGAAGTCCTTTGTTTTAGACAGTAGAAGTCATCCTTCTTGTGTCTAGAGCAGTGTGAAGAAGTATGCAAAATAAATCTGGAAAGAAAAATGAAAAATATCCAGCACATACACATTCCCTAGATATGGATTACATCTCTGGACTTCCCTGCCTCTCTGTTGTTATCATTTCACAAGCAGCTGTTAAAAACTTGTTTCTTTTCACCTTGTTTCTCCCTACACTGTCTGTGGTGAATTCCTCTTCCTACTGCAGTTCTCCCCAGAGAGGAGAGCAGCAATGTGTCTTCCTTCTCACTTTCTGGACTTTAGTTCATTTGATTACTTTGTGTCTTCAGCACACGGATGTGTTTGTTAAAACTATGATTGTGTACTTTATTTGTTTTGGTTTTATAATAAGAGTGATAGTCTCGTGGGACTGTCTACATCTGAACTAGTAGCAGAAATTGGATTAGAGATGAATTTTATAGAGCTAACAGTGTTTGCTGAAAGGTTGAAGGTGTAGTATGAAAGAAGAGAGGAGTAAAAGATGGTTATTTTTGGCTTGAGCAATTAGAAGAATGGAATTGTTATTTAACTGTAATGAGACAGACTATGGGATGATCACATTGGGGCTGAGAGTGAGGTAGAAAAAAAAAACAGAAATAAAAATCCCTTATCTTCAGAAATCTTAAATTTATTTGTTTAGATAACATTATCTTACATTGATTAAATACTTACTATGCCCCAGACACTATGTTAAGTTCTATACCTGAATTGATTTATTTAATTCTCACAAAAAACTATATGAGGTAAATACTATAATCATTATTAATTTTTCAAATTCAAATATAGAATATTAGAAAGGTGATGTGACATGCACAAATAATAGTAGCTAAGTAAGGTTTTGAACCAAGACTTTCTAATCCAGAACTCATGCTTATGTAGAAAGGTTTAATCTCCTTTATGTCATATGAAACAGGAGTCTATAATACAGCTGTACTCCTAATTCATCAAGACTATTTTGTAACTACTATTCCTTTACTATTGTGTAAAACTTTCCTGCCTAGAAGAGTTACAACATCACTTTATTCCTTTTTACCTTTTACAGTTTTGTTCCATGTCATCTACTGTCCATATTAATCAATGACCTTGGCATCTGGGCTTTTGTCTGTTCTAAGTTCTGCTATTGTCTAATCCATCATTCTAAGCTGTCCAACTTGTTTTTTATCAACTGTAGAACTTATCTGCAGCTCAATACCACTTCAGTTACCCATATTCATGCCATAGACCTTGTCATCACCATTACTGTCCCAGCATACACCTGTTTACCACCTTAGACCTCTTCAGTCCCCCAACCATCCTCCATTTTCCCCTTGTTAACCCCTCCCTCTGCTTCCTGCTTTCCTCCCTCCCTCCCTCCCTCCCTCCCTCCCTTCCTTCCTTCCTTCCTTCCTTCCTTCCTTCCTTCCTTCCTTCCTTCCTTCTTTCCTTCCTTTTCTTCTCCTTATTTTATTCTTTCCACCATTCCTCCCTGCCTCTCTCTCGTTCTCCTTAACTTTCATTCTTAACATTTCTCCCTCCCTCTCTTCCACCTCAACTGATTAAACATTCATTGAACACTTTCTATACATATCAGATATTGTATTCTGCATAGTGGGAATGTAACAAAGAGTGTAAATTCATGTATGATGCTTTAGAAGACATTGTAAAAAGCATCCAAAAGTAAATGTGAAATAAATCATTTTGTACCCCAGTGAAATTTTGCTTACTCTAATCATGAGCATACATTTGAACCCAGATTAAGATGTCAATCCTAGTGCCTGGGCTGCTATCCCCCTGGTGTGTTTTTTAAATTGGTGAAATATTGAGGCATGTGCATCATGGGGCCAACTCTGCATGGTTTGCTAGGAAGCAGATAAATGTAAGTGTATAGCTAAAGTCTTTACCACAATTCTGAGTTTCCCATAACAAACTCTGTAATGGAAGCAGAAAATTTATTTCCATGAACTGGAGAAGAAAAACAAAGTAGCATGAATACCTCATACCCATTAGGGTCTTTACTATTTAAAATCTCGTACACTGTTGGTGGGAATGTAAAATGGTAGAAATGCTGCACAAAACAGTATGGTGGTTCTTTGAAAAATTAAAAACAGAACTACTATATGATCTAGCAATCCCACTTATAGGTATATATCCAAAAGAATTGAAAGAAAGATCCTAAAAAAATATTTGCACACCCATCTTCATAGAAGCATTATTTACAATAGTCAAGAGGTGAAACAACCCAAATGTTCATCAACAGGTAAATGGATAAATAAAATGCAGTATACAAACAACTGAATATTATTCAGCCTTAAAAAAGAAGAAAGTTCTTTTACATGCTACAACATGGATGAATCTTGAGGATATTATGCTAAATTAAATAATCCAGTCACAAAAAGACAAATACTGTTTGATTCCACTTATATGAGGTATTTAGGGTAGTCAGATTTATAGAAACAAAAAGATAAATTAAATTTTTAATTTATCTTTATTGTTGAAAGTATTACAGATGTCTTCTTTCTTTTCTCCCATTGACCCCTTTTACTCCACACCCACCGCCCAACCCAGGCCTTCACCACACTATTGTCTGTGTCCATGAGTATGCATACATGCATATAAGTTCTTTGGTTAATCTCTCTCCCCCCACTCTCCCACCCCTGTCCTCCCTCTGAAAGAAAAAAAGTAGAAGAGTGGTAGAAGAGAGGGGCCTGGAGTAGGGGGAAATGGAGAATTACTGCTTAATGGATATGAGTTTCAGTTTTGCAAAATGCAAAGAGCTCTGGAATCTGTTGCACAACAATGGAAATATACTTAATGTACTGAATTGTACACTTAAAATGGTTTTAATAGTAAATTGTATGTTATGTGTGTTTTTTTACCACAATTTAATTTTTAAAATATATTGACATGTTGAAGATTTCATTTGCATTAATCTATTGTTGAGGAGCATATTCTTCCAGTTTAACACAACCAACTTTGATTTGTTCTTTTCAAGATAATGCACAAGAATGCATTTACAAAGATTCCACTATTACTCATGAACTATTAACCTCAGTATTAATAATCCTTGTAACCTTACTATCACAGTGAAATGCATATACAGAGGATAAAAAGTAGCACAAAGAGGTGCCAGATTTGGAGAAGTCTTAAAAACAGTAATGAAGTTTGCTCAGCAATTTTTTGCTGAGTGATAAACATCCAAGAAACAGAAAATTACTGAACTAGTTTTCTACCCAATGCATTGAAATTCCTTCAAATGTACATGCAATTTGGGCATAAGGGGGCACCCCAAAGTGACTAAAATTACATTTTTGCCCCTCTGTTAAAATTGGGTTTAAAGTAGAAATAAATTATTTATTTTAAAAATAGTTATATTTCTGGTATGGTATATACATTGAGATTCATACTGAGAAGGAAAGCTGCAGTATGACAGTATGAAACAAATCATACATTAAAAGAATGCTCAGGAGAATTGACATCACTATTTAAATCAGTTTTACTTTGCCAGTAGGTCTTGAAGGTGGCAAGTGACAGATACTCTGCAATAAATACTCCAGTTTGTTGTCTCTGATTATTCAGATGGAATACAAATGTGTGAGAAATAAGTGAGGTCTTGAAAAGGTGGTTATAAGAATTTGGGAGCTATAGGTAAAGAAATGAGGAACTGGAAGTAGAATGTGATAGGTTTTGTTACCTATATATAACTTAGAATGAAACTTAAAATTCCCAACAGGGCCAAGTTCAGTAGATGTAACAAAAGAGCCAGATTGAATCTCTCATTGAATGGTTTACACTTGTTAGCAGTGTTTGTAGATAGAAACCACAGAAGGATCCTTAGCACAACTCGGGGTCATACTGTAGATTGTGTAGCTCCTCCTGACATAGACCAGTGCCTGATGTCAAAACAGTACTGGCTGGTATAAAAAATGCAAGCACGAAACTCATAATGGCTTTCAAAGAGGAGATCGTTTGTGGACAAGTTCATGAAAATATACTTCAAGTATTGTATTCACGTACTTCCTCTGGACATTGGTTTGAGGGCTTGAGGTCATGGATATTAAGTATGAGTTTGTAGGACTTAAAGCGAATCCTTCAAGCCAGAATAATTTCATGTCATTTAACCTAATGCAAACCCTGGTCCAGAAAGGAATACCCATTTCATAGTGGGTTAATGAGTCCACACATTCACACTATGATTCTTTCTCTGGTCTCTGAATGTATAATTGGAATGTACATTCTTAGATGCTGCAAGATGTCAACCATGGCTTCTCGAACCTGTAGATTAAGGACCATTATAATAGAAAGTGTCAAGTGAAAGCCACCAAATCTTTCCCTTTCATAAATCCAAATCAGAAAAAATATTACATTGGAAAAGGCACTGCAGAAACTTATGTCACCATCAAATATTTAAAACTTGGGCTCAATGATTCCTATTACATTTCTCTAAGTTCTCCAGTTTGGCCTCTGCAAAATCAGGTGGTTCATGCTTGCTGACAACGGACTACTGTAAACTTAATGAAGTGGAAGCCCTGATTGCAGTTGCTTTGCTGGGTGTACTATCTTTACAAAAGCAGATCAACATAATCTCATGCACTTCATATAAAGCTATTGATTTGGCAAAATAATTTCTTCGTGATGCACATCAGCAGGAAAGATTGAAGGCAATTCACTTTGAATGTCGAAAACAGCAAAGTACATACATTATCTTGCCTGAGTGCTATGTTAACTCTCTTGGTTTCTGATACCTCATACATAAGGGCCTTGACTATCTTGAAATTCCTCTGTATATCATTTTGTCCACTTCATTTTAATTGGACCTTTTGAGCTGGAAATGACAAATACCCTAGGTGCCTAAATAAGACATATATGAAAAGCTAGAAAATAAGTTCTGTAAGATTTATGGAGCTGCAGTATTATTGAAATTTTCAGGAGTTCACTTGCATGAGAAAAGGTGATAAACCTCAAACAGTTTCAAGTTCTGCCATATTGGTAAAGTTTTAGTGGGTGCAGAAGGTGTTTTGGAAGACACTGTAACATTTTTCTAAAGTAAAGGACAAGATGCTGCACCTTGTAACTCTTACCACCAAGAAAAAGGAACAGCATTTATTTGGACCCAATAAAAGAGTCATAAAACAGATACTTAGAAATCTAGAGAAAGGACACACCCTGTATGGTGGAAAAATACTGTCTGCAAAACATCTTCTGCTATGTTACTATGCCCTAATCAAGACTGGGCACCTGACCACAGAATACCAAGAGATTTTGCAAAGAGAAATGCTCATCATGATAACATTATGGTGTTATTAGAGCCAACATTTCATAAATTTGGGTAGTTGTAACAGCTCTCCATTTAACCCCCTGTACAATGAAGTACAGTAGTTTCCTCTTATCCAGTTTTGCTTTCTGCGGTTTCAGTTAACTGAAGTCAACCAAGGCCTTAAAATATTAAATGGTAAATTCCAGAAGTAAACAATTCATAAGTTTTAAATTTCATACCATTTTAAGTAGCATGATGAAATCATGTTCTGTCCCACTCCAATCCACTTTGGTCATTAATCATCCCTTGTCCAGTGTATCCACACTGTACATACTATCTGCCAATTACTCACCTAATAGCCATCTTAATTACCAGGTTGACTGTTGCAATATTTCAGTGCTTGTGTTCAAGTAATCTTTATTTTATTGTTAATTGTTTTATTTCATTATTAATTGTTGTGGTTAATATCTTACTGTGTTTAGTTTGTAAATTAAACTTTATCATAGGTGTGCATGTATAAGAAAAATCATAGTATATATAAGGTTATCTACTATGTGTGGTATCAGGCATCCACTGAGGTTCTCTTGGAATATATCATCAGTGTAATACATTTGGGACGAGATTCAAGCAGGTCCAGAAAGTATGAATCAACTACATGAATAGGTGGCCCAGATGCCCATGTCACCTAACTTTGTTGCATTAACTCCTATTCTTAAATTCATGAGGTGGCCTCATGAGATCTCTATAATCAACTGACAGAGGTCTCTCCCAGGGGCTAGGTAAAACAGTTACATCTATAGAATTATTGATGACCAGGCTTCAAGAGAATTTTATAGACCTAAAGTTGTACTTTATCAGATTTGATCCATTCTAACAGAAAATAAGATTAAAGAAGCCATCTATTTTGAAGCAAAGTTATAATCTATACTGGCCCATGTATTGGATTTTCAGTATGTTAAAGTGAGTAGTACCAAGCATTGCAAAAGTCCTTACCTTTGATGTTAAAAGATCTTTCACTTTTCTCAGTAACCCTTTATCATAATATTTTGAAATTGCCCTTGGTAATCTTCTTAGTAGGATTTACTTAAATTTAAATCTATTAAATGTATGTCTTTAGTTGAATGTTTGAAGCTCACTGAAAGTGTTATTAAAGTATTTTTCCAATCAGGCAATTAAGCTGAATGGGCCAAAATTAAAATCATTGTCACATCTTAAAAATAATTATGATCTTTCATAAGAACAAATGATCATGCAAACACTGATTAAACTTCTAATATATACTAAGAAATTTGCCTAACACAGATAGAAACAAAATAAGCTTCATCAGTGTGAAGATGCCGTTTTAACTCACCATGGTATATAAATAATTTAGTACAGTTCTTGGAAAGTAGTAGGCACTCAAAAATACTGACATATAAGTAAAATATGTCAAATCTGTGGCCCCTGCCCTTGAAAATATTGCAACATACAATATTGTAACCTCAGAAGAATCTATCTTGAACCTATACATGAGCATCTGTGGAGCCACTGGACCAACCCAGGAGAGTGAATGAGGTATGATGAGATATGGAGAACACTATGACATATGGCTTTGTCCAGAGGGAACATGGTTGTGGAAAAAAAAGTTACTCAGGCGTGCTCAGGGTCCTTACAATGCTCACTGTTAGAGTGTCAATTTCTCCAATTTATCCTTTTGGAGAAAAGAACGAGTTTGTGGCATGTGGAGACTGTTCATTTGTAGAGAGTTCAGATCTCACATATTTTACCTTGAGTCATTCTTTGAACTCTGTGACCCAGATGGAGATTCTTGCCCAGAGCCATGAAATAGTTGGTGCTTCATATGTATCATGGAATGGATAAAATTGAGTCCAACGAAATGGCTGCTCTTAACCCCAAGAGACAAAGGGAGACTTTCAGCAAGCTCTCTATCACCATCTTGTAATCATCATGTGCACACAACACCCAGCCCAAGAAATGACTGAGGAAGTGCAATTCACTTTTACAGGTGGGTAAGAGGAGAAAAGAAACTTGGGGGGGGGGGCAGCAAATGTTCTCTAAAGGAAAGAATGGTTCCCACCTTTGTGGCTCTAACCCAGAAGTTGGTGAGTACAATGACCCACAAGCAAGGTCCTCAGTAGCCTTTCCTCGGCTTACAAAGGCACATCTCTGGGCTGGAGCTGGACTGAGAAAGTAACTTATTTCAGTGAGTTTAGACCACCCAAGAACTCAAAGAATAGGGTTTAGGTAAGGCCCTACCATATCTTTCCAGTGGCAATGCTAAGCAATTGAACTGTTATATCACAAATGTGTGAAAACAAGAGCATTGATTTGAAAATGGCAAGATTGAGAAAACATATGGTGGTGGTCTTGAAACAGAAGGAATATGCTGTATGGAGACTTGTTCAAACAATCCTTAAAATTTATATTTGTCCTACCTACTCATATGCCTCAAAAGACAAGGAGACATTTCAAAATTTATTTATTCACCAGCCATAAAAAGAATGAAGTATTGATATATGCTACTATATAGATAAACGTTGAAACATCATGCTAAGTCTTAGAAGTCACACACAAAACGTCACATATGATGTGATTCCATTTATATGAGTAGGAAAATCCACAGAAACAAAAAGCAGATTAGTGATTGTCAGACTTTGGGGTAGGGGTAAGAAACTGACAATGAGACCTTACTATGAGAATTCAAGATGACAAATTAGAATAGCTAGCTAACATATATTGAGTATTTAATATGTGCCAGGTATTGTTCTGGGTGTTTTAAAAATATATATGTATTTTATTCCCATAATAAACCTATAAGGTAGTTACTATTACAATCTTCATTGTATACATGAGGAAATGTAGGCACAGAGAGGTTAAGTAACTAGTTCAAAGTCACACAGCTGCTAAGATGTGACCCATGTACTTAGCCAGGCCTGCAGTACTCCTAGTTGTTAGTTGAGTTGTCCTGGGGTCAAAGGAGAACCTGTCCCCCGACCCTGTCCCCTACCAGGTGAAGAAGGGAAGCAGTAGGTATAAGGAGCATAGAGGCAGCCAAAGACAGCTACATTCATAGTAACTATCCTATCCAATTTTATTGGGGGAAATATTTTTTCAACACTGTGGGGTCAGGGAACGGGGAGAAGTACAAAGGGAGAACGTCCCAGGGTTGAGCAGCAAGTGGTTTTCAGGCTTCATTCACTCAAAAATGTGTTTGAGAGGTGAGGGAAAGACATGGGGTGGTTTCTCCTGAGCTCGAATTTCACCCATTGGATGAGGACCAACTTCACTTGTGAAAAGGTTACTCATCCCTAGAAGGAAAGGTGAGGCTTCCTGCCAGGTCTCTGTCGGCATCTAGCGGTCACTGGGACATATGACACCCAACGCGGAATGTGTGAGTAACTGAAAGTTTGGAGGAGAGAATAGAGCAGGGGTTTTTTTTGTTGTTTTGTATTGTTTTGTTTTTTTAAATAAATTTATTGGAGTGGTTAATAAAATTATATAGGTTTCAAGTGTATAATTCTATAATACGTCATTTGTATATTGTGTGTTGACCACCCCAAGTCAAGTCTTCTTCCATCACCATACTAAGTCATACCAACTCCATGGTAGGTACAGATGCACATATTCATGTAAACATTCAAATAAAGTATATTTAGAAGAGAGCAGCAGAAGAAAGGTGAAAATACCAATGCTTGTTTCCATGGATTGCTCCACCTTTCTCTAAGGGGTTATATACTGAGATTATCTTGGGTACAGAAGAGTGTCGCTAAAAGAGGCAAGTGTTTAGGGGTCATGATGTGCTCAACTCTCCAAAAGAGGATATTTTGTAAAGCCTACAAGGTATCTTCATCAGTAAAAGGCATAGAAGCAGGCACGGTGAATAATACTTGCTGATATAAATGAATGATTAGGTCCCAAGGCTCAAGAGTCTCATCTTTCTTAGGGGAAAAGCCAACCACTGGCAAAACCATTTCTGTCCTCTATGAGAGTTGAGATGAGAGCTGGTCCATCTAAGTGGGTAGGTCATCAAACTGAGCCCTAGAAAAACATCTGCAAAGCCACTACCTGCCAAGCTCAGAAAATAACTCCAGGCCTTCTTGTACATTTTTTGTTCCCATCTTTGTGGACATCTGCACTCCTACTGTTACTCTGGAGTTTATTGGCTTGTCATAGCAGGTTGGCATGCACTTTTTCTCCTAGGGCTATCCTTGCTCCAGGCAATGAGGGCAACAGATTTTTGGGTGTCCCTGGGAACTCCAGATTGCAGACCAGCTGCTGTTAGATGTCACATACACTTCCCATCCCTGGCTCCAACTCTTACCCTGCTGATACAGGGTATCCAGGCCCCAGAATACAGGGACACCTTGTGTCAGGCCAACTGCTTTACACTAAGGGACAGGGATGGGAGACAAATGCCCAGAAGCTCTGCATAGGCTTCTGAATAGATTCCTCTAGTTCTAGCCCCTCATTCATCAGCTTCTCCACTAACATTCTCCCTTTGTCCAGAGCTCTTGGAATGCCATAGAGTTCAAGTAAAGGAGGCTGAGCTTGATCAGGGCCCATTCAGCTTTTGAATTAGCCAGACCTTTCTTTACTGCTAGATCTCACAGGAATTCACATTAAACAGCTTTGGCTTTTATGAAATGACTTTCTCATGATGGCAGTATAGCTCCAGAAAAGCTAACTAGTTCTGTCCCTAGGTCCTCTTCTACCTGCCCAGCCAATCTGAAAAAAATACCAGCTAGACACCAGTTTGGGCAAATCTGCTCACAGTGTTACAAATTTACTTTCAGCTTACATTTGACATAGAAATGTGCCCTAAAACTACCCACTTTCATCAGACATCTTTTTCCCCCCAAGAATTCCCTTTCCACTAGACCAAGACTTTTCAGATCTCCTCTTCTTCAGCCAATATTTTGTATGTAGGGTTGTCTGCATTTTCAGGTTTTCTGATTTAGAGCTTAAGTCTCAGGGATCCATGCATGAGGAAAAGGAATTACTGGAATCTCAAAGTTTGAAGGAGACCATTTGTAGCCATTAGACCTTGTGGTTATTGACCTTCCTAATTTCTTAGGCTACTATGGAGTTTTTTGTTTTCTGGCTCACATACAGTAGTCCCCTCAACTTCCACAGCTTTATTTTCCAGGATTTCAGTTACACATGGTCAACTGTGGTCCAAAAATAGTAAATGGAAAATTCTAGAAATAAACAATTAAGTTTTAAATTTCATGCTATCCTAGTAGTGTTATGAAATCTCACTCCATCCTGCCTGAGGTGTGACTCATCCCTTTATTCAGCATATTTATGCTATGTATACTACCCACCCATTAGTAACTTAGTAGCCCTCTTAGGTATCAGACTGACTGTTATGGTGCCACAGTGTTGGGTTCAAGTAAGCTTTATTTTACTTAATGGCCCCAAAGCACAAGAGTAGTAATTCTGGCAATTCAAATAAGCCAAAAAGAAACTGTAAAGTGCTTCCTTTAAGTAAAAAGGTAAGTATAGTATCATAAAGATGTTTGAGAGAGAGAGGGAGACTACATTCACATAAACTGTTATTACAATATGTTGTTATAATTGTTTTATTTTATTGTTAATTATCTCTTACTGTACCTAATTCATAAATTAAATTTTATCATAGGTATGTGTGTATGGGAAAAAACATAGTATATATAGGGTTGGGTACTATCCGTGGTTACAGTCAATCACGGGGGGTCTTGGACCATATCTCCCTTGTGGATAAGGGGAACTACTATATTTTAGAAAGTAAACAAAATGAAATCCTTTTTAAAATGCCTTTCCAGATGGAGAGTTCACTAGTAAATATTTCAGTGGCTCAAAATAAATATTCATATTTAGTTATTTTTATTTAAAGAAATTAGAGTCAATTTCTACATAGGTTTTGAACTTATATGCTAAAATTCAACTTTATCAAATGATTTTTTTTGGATCTTTACATGTTTATGCCTCATATACATACTTATATTTTGGTATAAGCATTGATGCTCTATAAGAATATAGAAATAATGCATTTTTAATAATATTTTGGTAATTAAGTAGAGAATATAAATCTTTATCAAGATCATTGGAATAGTCACCCATACATCATCGTAAGTGCTCAATAATTGTTAGCAATTCTTGCTGTTGCCTAGAAATACCCTAATTCTAACCTTAATTTTCCAGAATTTTCTTCTTCCCCTTAGGCCTGGCTCCTTCAGACTTGCCCTCAGAAGAAAACTACTTGATAGCTTGGGAAAATGCATGAGATGTAAAGCTGAGTGAAGAAGAACAGAACTAGGTCAAGTAGAAATTAAGTTCTTGCAAAAGAAGATGCCTGATGAGGATAGGTAATTTAGGCCTCAGTTTTGGTTGCAGATGAAAACAAAAAGCAAAAGAGCAGTGTGATCAGATTTTTGAAAACTGGGAAAAGTATAAGGCAGCCATGTTTCCTGGTGACTTTTTGTCTCTTGGTCTCTTGGTTCTTTGAGTCTGGTTGGGTGGGAAATGAGACCTCAAGGACAAGACTTGTTTGCATATCTGGAGCACTATTGCCATCATGAGAAAATAGTTTCAAAACTCCTTAAGTTGTTACATCTTCCTTCCTCTGAGGCTAAAAGTGGAGAAAAGTGAGGCTTAGGGGAATTGGAACAGTTTTGGACCCAAGCTGGGCCTCTTTGACTTCTTCTCTAAAGCCTTACAATAGACTTAAACGTGGAGAGTTGGAGAGCCAGCAGCTGCCAGAAGGTCCTAGCACAGGAAGTCATAGGCAAGGCCTCATTCTCCACCCAGTGTGGACAGGATTAGAGAAATCCACTGAAAGACAAATGCAGGCTATTGTGGAAATTTGTCTCGTTCCTTTGAGCTAGAGGTAGCAGGCTTCCAAGCACTATCCTCATGTTATGGGGGCATGGATCTCTTGTGGCAGCAGTGTCAGAACACCAAGGACTGGCCAGTTCAAGTGACATATACCAGGAGCAGGTGTGCTTGCTAGAGTTTTCAGGTATACCCAAATATTTAAAGTCCCATTGCCTGTTGTTAAAACTTCTACGGGAGCATATGTGAAAAAACAGAGGAGGTCCAGCCAGGTGTGTTTCAGTGGTTGAGTGTTGACCCATGAACCTGGAGGTCATGGTTTGATTCCAGGTCAGGGTACATGCCCAGGTTGTGGGTTTGATCCCCAGAAGGGGTATGCAGGAGGCAGCCAATCAATGACTCTCTCATCATTGATGTTTCTATCTCTCTCTCCCCTTCTCCCTTCCTCTATCTGAAATCAATACAAAGCAGAGAAAGACAAACATCACATGAACTCACTTATATGTGGAATCTAAAGGACTTAATAAACTGATGGAACAGAAATGATTTAATGACATGGAAGTGTGGATCAGACTGATGAATCTCAGAGGGATGGAGGAGGGTGGTTGGGTGGAGGGGGAGAGATTAACCAAAGAACTTCTATGCATATATGCACAACCCAAGGACACGGACAATGGTGTGGAGAGGGACTGGGGAGAGGGGTGGGAGTGGGTCATTGGGGAGAAAAAGGGACATCTGTAATATTTTGAACAAAAATTTAAAAAATAAAAAATAAAAAAATGAAAGATATATTGGCAAAAATATTGCTAAAAAAAAGAGGTCCAGCTTGGAACACAAGTGTGTTCTACCTCCTCTTGGGTGGAACCTTCCTTAATTGGTTGGCCTCACAGGAAGGAAGCTGTGACAACTTAAGTGTTTTGAAACGATTTCTTCACAATGGCAGTAGTGCTCCAGATAATGAACCACACCCTTTCCTTGACTCTGCTCCCACCCTTCCAGTAAAAAAAACACACAAAAAAACTAAAAAACAAAACAAAAGCAAGCAAACAAACAAAAAAACACTCACACGCCACAAAGAGACTAAAGAACCCAGGAACATGGCTGTCCAGCATTTGTCCAGTTTGAAGAACTTGCTCACACTGCTATACTTTTGCTTTTGTTTTCCATTGGAAATGAAATTGAGGCCTTAAATCATCCATTCTATCCAGGTATCTTTGTATTTCAGAAATTAAATTTCCAGTTATCTAGCCTATGCATTTCTGCTTTTCTTCACTCAGCATTTTATGTCGTGTTTTCCCTTGTCATCAAGTTTTCTGGCTCAAGGGATAAGTTTGAAACAACCAAGTTTAAGAGAGAAGAAAATGCTTGAAATTCAAAGACTAGAAGAGAGTATCTTTAGTCATCCTGCTTATGGCTGAGGCTTTCAGAGATTCTTATTCTATTTTCTATACTAGCACTGATACCTCCATTTTGAGGGAAGTAGAGCTTTTCTAACTAAAAGCCCAACAATAGGGCCCACTTAGTGCTCTTCACTATATTCAAAACAATGCCTGACATGGATTGACACATTTCTATAAACTCCTTTCATAATAGACATATGGGGTTTTTGGTCTCTTTGAACATCATCTGTCAAAAGCATTTTTTATTGTTGAAATTATTACAGATGTTCCCCATTTCTCCCTTTTGCCCCCTCACCCAACGCCTGCCCCCCCCACCTTTAACACATTGTTTTCTGTGTCCATGGACTATGCATATATATATATATATATATATATATATATATATATATGTTTTTTTATGCAGTGTATGCTTGCCATGGGTCTCATTTAAGTTTACAACTAAAGTACTCTCCAAATTCCTTAAACAACTATCTCCTCTTATAGCTCAAGATCTTTTTCTTTATTATTTGATGTTTGTTACCATTTTCAGTAGAAAATACCTTTTAGTTGTAAATGGATTGAGGAAATAAAGGAATCTTCTATAAAAAAGAAAATCACATATAAATGGACCATGTCAAAATAAACTCTGGTCAAATTTATGGTTATCACTTCTGATTCTTTTGCTTTACACACACACACCAATCTTAGATTCTTGTTGAAGACATAGCTGAACTATTCAATCAATATAAATTACTTATTAAAATAACATCTTATATTCTCTCGATTAGAGAATGAGAATTTTTATAAATTCTTAGAATAGTTATATGTTAGTTATTTGCTTGGCACAGAAATCATTTAATATATTAAAATATTAAGAATTCTGCATTCCATACTTTCTGTCCATTGTTCAACAAATTTAGAAGTAATTCATGAAAATTTATCAAATCTTACCTAATTTGAGCCTTAGCTGGCTTAGCTCAGTGGTTAGAGCATTGGCCCTAACTACTAAAGGGTCCCGGGTTCTATTCCAGCCAAGGGCATGTACCTCCGTTGCAGGCTTGATCCTTGCCCCAGTCAGGGTGTGTGTGGGAGGTAACCAACTAATGTTTTTCTCTCACATTGATTTCTCTCTCTTCTCTCTCCCTTCCACTTTCTCTGAAAAGCAGTGGGAAAAATATCCTTGGATGAGGATTTAAAAAAAAAAATCTTACCTAATTTGAAATTAAAGAACATGTTTCATATTTCCTTTGAATCAAATAGTAAATAAAAAGGAACTTACATAACATCCAGGAAGGACTTAAAGAAAGAAGACATCAAATCAAATCCTATTGTTCCTATAGATACATTACTCCAAGGAAAGCTTTTATCTATAAATGCCTTTATATTTTTTTTAATTAAATAAATAAGACAGAAAATAATTATCTCATTTTACTAAATATTAGTAAACAGTCAAAGAACAGCCCCCGTAAAGAAAGACTGAGTCAACAATTAGAAAAATTAAGTCACAGAGATAGAAAACCAAAAATGCAATAGAAATAATAAATGAATTTCAAAATGATTCTTTGAAAGCATCAATAAAATAGATATATCAATCTATTGTAAGACTGATTAATGAATAAAATGATTAATATTCATCAAATATTAATGAAGTTTGGTTTCCTTAAATATGCAAGGTTAACTTTGAATAAGGAACTTCCAGCTCTCTCCAAGTGAGGCTATTGGAAAATCCTTTCTCCAAAGAGCAACCACAAAGCTGTATAAAATTACAAAAACAACATTTTCTGTGCTCTGGAAATTAACTAAAAACATACAACAATGTTAGTCTTTGGTTAAGAAAAGTTGAAATTTGTGTTACTCTGGCCCATGGCTATTCCCATCTGCCTCCTGCCAAGTTCCATTTATAAGGAGGTTCTGCCAAGGTGAAATAAAGACCTTTATAGATAAAGAGAGACTGAGAGACATTTTTTGTTAGCAAACCTGTATTACAAGAAATACCAAAGAAAGTCCTTCAAGATGAATGGAAGTTACTGTAGATGGTGACTTGAATCCACAAAGAGAAATGAAGAACACAGGAAATGGCAAATAGTTGGGTTAATATAACAGACTCTGTATTTTTCTCATTTTTTTCTCTTTAATTACAAGACAAAAGACTATATACTATAATAATTATTATACTGTTTTATTGCCTAAATAACATATATAGATGTAATATGTGATAATAACTGCACAAAATTGAGGGTATAAAACTATACAGGAGCAATATTTCTACATTTTGCTGGAAGTTAGTATAATCTGATGTATATTTGGATACATTAAAATACATAGCATATCCCCTAGAACAATCACTAAAAAACTAACTAAAACATATATTTAAAAATGAAAAGAGAAACTAAAATAGTACTTAAAAATATGTAGTAAACACAAAAGAAAGCAGTGAAGAAAGAATTGAGGAACAAAAAACAGCAGGAGATACAGAAAACAAAGAGCAAAATGGCAAATTTAAATCCAACTATATCAATAACTAAATTAAATTTTAATGGCTTATATACCCAAATTAAAAGGCAGAGATCATCAGACTGAATTTTAAAAAGATCCAAGTATATGTTGTCTATAGTGAAGCATGTAACCCTCATTTTTAATCTAACTGTCGACCCTGTTCTATATCCCTGAACAAACAGTTACAAGCTAGTGCCAGGAAATAGCCAACTGTAACGGTTAAACAATGCTTGTTTTGGCTTCTGTACATTGCTTTGCTAGGTTCCCACCCTTCTCCATGCCAACTAGGATGCAGTTTTGCCTTTATATTCTCCCTGTGAAGACTGTTCGGGGCTGCGAGTCTGTTTAGAGCATGAGCCCACTCATAGCCACCAGCTAAGTAAATTCCAAATGCTCAATTTGGTCTCTGTGTGAATTAATCTCATGAAAATTGAGTATAAAAATAGTAGACACACATTAAATTTAAAGACACAAATAGATTTAAAATAAAACAATGGTAAACTATATACCATGTCAATGATAATCATGATAGAGCTGGAGTGGCTATATTAATATTGAAGAAAAAGATTTAAGACAAGGCTTCAAGACAAAAATATGAAACACAAAGAAGGAAATTACATAACAATAACAGAGTCAATGCAAAGGAAAATATAATAATTTAAATGTACACATGCCTAACAACAGAGTCTCAAAATATGCAAAGTGTGGCAAAAATAAAAGGATGAACAATAATACTAGGAAATTTTGATACCCCATTATCAATAATTGGAAGAAAAACTAGATAGAAAGTCAACAAGAATATAGAATATTTAAACAATATCAACTAACTTGACTTAACTGACCACACAAAGCCTGCAGCATATACATTTTTTTCACACACACATAGAACATTCTTTATGATAGAAAATATAGTGGACCAAAAACAAACCTTAGTAAATTTAACAAAATCATACAGCTCTTCCTGAAAGTGGCCAGAGGTGACCTCTGAAAATGGTTTGCTATTCACTTGACCCAGAAAACCCTACAAAATCATGCAAATCAAGAGATTAAAATCATTGTGTCCACTCAAAGAACACTCGTGAAACTGCCCAGGCCACCAAGGGTATGCATATTTGAAAAGCCACCAAGTATCTGAAGGATGTATCTTTACAGAAGCAGTGTGTGCCATCCCTCATTACAATGGTGGAGTTGGTAGGTGTGCCCAGGCCAAACAGTGGGGCAGGGCACAGGGTTGGTGGCCCAGAAGGAGTGCTGAATTTTTGCTGCACATGCTTAAAAATGCAGAGAGCAGTGAGGAACTTAAGGGTTTAGATGTAGATTCTTGGGTCATTGAGCACATCCAGGTAAAAAAAAGCTCCCAAGATGTGGCATACAATTTACAGAGTACATGGGCAGATTAACCCATACATGAGCTCTCCCTGCCACACTGAGATGATCCTTACTGAGAAAGAATAGATTGTTCCTAAACCAGAAGAGGAGGCTGCACAAAAGGAAAAGATATCACAGAAGAAACTGAAGGAACAAAAACTTACGGCCCAGGAGTAAATTCAACATAAAATAAATACTAATAAAAGTTTAAAAAAATCATACAAAGTATATTTGATGAAAACAATGGACAGTATTCTGAAATTAACAGAAGAAAGAAATATGGGATGTCCATAAATATTTGGGAATTATACAGCACACTTTTAAATAAGTAATAAGTCAAGGAAGGAGGTGGGCAAAGAGGGGATGGGAATGGGGACATCTGTAGTAGTGTCAACAACAAAATCAAAGTTAAAATATCAATACACACATGGATTTACCTAATTACCCAAAAATATAGAAAAATAAAAGCCTGATAATTTAAAAAAAAAATTAAAAATTATTTTGAAACTATGGCAAACCTTAGAAATAAATTTATAGATTTAAAGACCTATATCAGAAAAGAAGAAAGATTTCAAATTAGTAGTCTCATTTTTCCCTTTAAGAAACTAGAAAAAGAAGAGCAAACTCTTCTAAGAGTTTGAACTCTAAGTTTAAGGGGGGAAAACACAATAAAATAAATAGGAAATATTAGAGTGGAAGTCAATGAAATAGAGAAGAGTAAAACAAGAGGGAAAATCAATGAAATCAAAACTGGTTCTAAGAAGAAAAAAGATACAAAACTGACAAATTTTTAGTTAAAACAAGAAAAGAGAACAGGTACATATTACCAAAATCATCTATGAAACTGGAACATCAATACTGATCACTCATAAATTAAAAGGCTTGGAGATTCGAGACAGCAGCAGATTTAGTGGAAGCGACACTGATACTCTCCCAGAACCAATGTGGATTTACAACTAAAACATAGAAAAACCATCCTGAAAACCAAATGAAGACTAGCTAGAGAGCATCCTCATAACCACAGAGACTGGTAGGAAGTGCGGATGTGAGAGGGCTGCCTGGGGTCCCACAGGCAGCAGCTGAAGGTCCGGAGGGAGATCTCAGCTGTGGGGGTTCCCACTGAGAACTCTGGGGCCTAAACCCCAGGCTGGGCTTCCCAGCCAAGAGCACCAGAACTGAGAAAGGTGCCCACATAACATCTGGCTGTGAAAAGCAGCTGGGTTTCTGTCTGCCAGGGAGAGGCAGCTGGAACTGCAGGCACCCTCTTAAAGAGCCAACACACAAAGTTTCGTGTGCAACCACTCACCTTGGGCTCCAGCAGAGGGGGAGTGGAGAAGACTGGAGCTGTGTGGGGAGAGTCTGGGATTGTGGCCTCTGGAGAGTGAGATCAGGGGACGCCCATCTGGATTCCAGTGCCGAGTCAATGCCCCAGACTGTGGAGGGCATCTTTTCAGGGCGACCAATTTTCGGCTTTTGCCTGAGGGGGGAAGCAATTGCCCCAGACTGCTGGAAAGCTTCTAGACCAGCCCAGAGGAGTTTCTACAGCCTAAGGCTTGTTGAGAGACTGATAACAACCAAACACCCCACCCTGTGGAGCTTCTACAGCCTGAGGCTCATTAAGAGAATCAGTTTAATCAGTCTGCAGGCAGAGGCAGACCTCAGGGTGCTCTGAGTCTTTGCCTGATGTGGTTTGGGACTCAGCCTTAGAAAAGCAGACTTTGATGTGCATCTTGGTTCTGTCCAAACGCACCCAGCCCTGGCAGTAGAGACCTCAAGGCTAGTGTTGTGGATTGCTCCAAACAGGGTACTCGGGGCCAGTCACAAACTGCGTCTCACATTGGCCTGTACCAGAGACCTTGCAAAAAGACTGAGAGTCCTAGCACATCTACCTAACACTTAAAAACAAACCCAAAAAGTAGCCAAAATGGGACCAAAAAACAAGCCCCAAATGAAAGAACAAGAGAAGTCTCCAGAAAAAGAACTAAATGAAATGGAGATAAGCAATCTCTCAGATATAGAGTTCAGAACACTGATTGTAAGGATGCTCAACAGCATGAAAAAAGACATGGAAACTATGAAAAATGAGCAGTCAGAAATGAAGAATGACATAGCAGAAATAAAGAGTACATTGGAAGGAATAAATAGCAGATTAGAGGAAGCTGAGAATTGGATCAGTGAATTAGAAGACAGGGTAAAAAAAAAAAATCACTCAATCAGAGACCCCAAAACAAAAAAACAATTAAAAAACAGGAGGAAAGTCTAAGGGGAGCTGTAGGACAGCATGAAATGTGATAATATTCATATTATAGGAGTGCCAGAGAGGTAGAAACTAAGCAGGGGTTAGAGAACATGTTGATGAAATAACAGCAGAAAACTTCCTAACCTGGTCAAGGAAAAGGTCACATAAGTTCAGGAGGCATAGAGAGTTGCAAGCAAGAAGAACCCAAAGAGGCCCACATCCAGACACAACATAATTAAAATGCCAAGAATTCAAGACAACGAGAGAATCTTAAAGGAAGCTAGAGAAAAGCCATCTGTTACCTACAAAGAAGCCCTCATAAGGCTCTCATCTGACTTCTCATCAGAAACTCTACAGGCCAGAAGGGAATGGCATGAAGTATTCAAGGTAATGCAAAACAAAGATCTGAAACCATGACTACTCTATCCAGCAAGATTATCAATCAAACTGGATGGTGAAATAAAGAGCTTCCCAGACAAAAAAACAAACAAAACAACAACAACAAAAAAACCTCTAAAAGACTTTATCACTACAAAATAAGCATTACAGGAAATGTTAAAGGGACTGTTATAATTACAAGTAGAAATAAAGAGAATGAGAAACATAGGCATAAAGAAACAAAATGGCAGTAGATAAGTATCTTTCAATAATAACTTTAAAGGTAAATGGATTAAATGCTCCAATAAAAAGATATAGGCTGGCTGAATGCATAAGAAAACATGACCCAAATATATGCTGTCTAGAAGAGACCCACCTCAGAACAAAAGACTCACACAAGATGAGAGTGAAGGGATGGCAAAAATTTTCCATGCAAATGGAAATGAAAAAAAAAGCTGGGGTAGCAATAGTCATATCAGACAAAATAGACTTCAAAACAAAGACCATAATGAGTGACAAGAAAAGTCATTACATAATACTAAAGGATCAATCCAACAAGAGGATATAACCCTGATATAAACATATATGCACCCAATATAAGAGCACCTAAATTTATAAAAAAAAAACTTCTAGAAGACTTTAAGGGAGAGCTCAACAGCAATACAGTCATACTAGGGGACTTTAACACCCCACTGACTTCACTGGATAGGTCTTCAAGACAAAAAATCAACAAGGAAACAGTGACTCTAAATGACACACTAGATCAGATGGATTTAATTGACATTTACAGAATATTCTACCCCAATGTTGCAGAATATACATTCTTCTCAAGTGCACATGGGACGTTCTCAAAGACAGACTGCATGTTAGGACACAAAACTAGTCTCTACAAGTTCAAGAAGATTGAAATCATATCAAGCATCTTCTCAGACCACAGTGGCATGAAATTAGAAATTAACTACAATAAAAACACTAAAAAATATTTAAACCCATGGAGGCTGAAAAACATGTTTTTAAACAATGAATGGTTTACCAAAGAAATTAAAAAAGAAATAAAAAAGTTCCTGGAAACAAATGAAAATGAACACACAACTCCAAATCTATGGGACACAATGAAAGCAGTCCTGAGAGGGACGTTCATAGCACTACAAGCCTACCTCACAAAACAAGAAAAACTAATAGACTCTCTAACCCTACAGCTTAAAGACTTAGAAAGAAAACAACAAGAAAAGCCCAGAGTAAGTAGGAGGAAAGAAATAATAAAGATCAGAGCAGAAATAATGACATAGAGACTTAAAAAATACAAAAGATCAATGAAACCAAGTGTTGGTTCTTTGAAAAGATAAACAAGATTGATGAACCTTTAGCCAGACTGATCAAGAAACAGAGAGAGGACCCAAATAAACAAAATCAGAAACGAAAGAGGTGAAATAGCAACTGACTCAACAGAAATACAAAGGATTGTAAGAAAATACTGTGAACAACTGTATGTCACCAAGCTGGACAACCTGGATAAAATGGATACATTCCTAGAAAAATACAACCTTCCAAAACTCAATCAGGAAGAGTCAGAAAGCCTAAATAGACTAATAACTGCTGATGAAGTTGAAGCAGTGATCAAAGGGCTCCCCTCACACAAAAGCCCTGACCCAGATGTCTTCACAGGGGAGTTTTACCAAACATTCAAAGAAGAATTAACACCTATCCTCCTCAAACTATTTCAAAAAACCCAAGAAGGAACACTTCCAAACTCTTTTTAAGAGGCCAGCATTCCAAAACCAGATGAAGACACTACAAAGGAAGAGAATTACAGGCCAATATCCTGATGAACACAGATGCTAAAATCCTCAACAAAACATTAGCAAATCGGATCCAGCAATATATTAAAAAGATCATACACCATGACCAAGTGAGATTTATTCCAGGGAGGCAAGACTGGTACAATATTCACAAATCAATAAACTTGATACATTGCATAAACAAATTGAAAAACAAAAATCACATGATCATATCAATACATGCAAAAAAAGCATTCAATAAAATCCAACACCCATTTTTGATAAAAAATAGGAAAGTGGGAATAGAGGGATCAGACCTCAACATAATAAAGGCAAAAACTAAAACCATTTCCACTAAGAACAAGAACAAGACAGGGGTGTTGACTTTCATCACTGTTATTCAATATAGTACTGGAAGTCCTAGCCACAGTGATCAGACAAGAAGAAAACATAAAAGGCATCCAAAATGGAAAGAAGGAAACAAAACTGTCATTATTTGCAGTTGACATGATATTGTACATAGAAAATCCTAAAGACTCCACCAAAAAATTACTAGATTTAATAAATGAATTCAGCAAGGTAGCAGGATACAAAGTTAACACGCAGAAATTGATGGCATTTTTGTACACCAGTAATGAACTCTCAGAAAGAGAAACTAAAAAAACAATCCCATTTACCATTGCAACTAAAAAAATAAGATACCTAGGAATAAACTTAACCAAAGATGTAAAAGACCTTTACTTGCAAAACTACAGGACACTGAAAAAAGAAATAGAGGAAAATATAAACAAATGGAAAAATATACCATGTTCATGGATTGGAATGATTAACATCATTAAAATGTCCATACTACCAAAGCAATCTATAAATTCAATGCAATCTCTATTTAAATACCAACAGCATATTTCACAGAGCTAGAACAAACACTTCAAAAATTTATATGGAACCAAAATACACCCCAAATAGCCACGACAATCTTGAGAAAGAACAAAGTTGGAGGGATCACAATACCAGATATCAAGTTATACTACAGGGCCACTGTAATCAAAACAGCCTCGTGTTGGCACAAGAACAGACATATAGATCAGTGGAACAGAACAGAGAACCCAGAAATTAACCCATGCCATTATGGTCAATTAATATTTGACAAAGGAGGCAAGAACATACAATAGAGTAAAGACAGTCTCTTCAATAAATGGTGTTGGGAAACTGGACAAGTACATGTAAAAAAATGAAACTAGACCACCGACTTACACCATACACAAAAGTAAATTCAAAATGGATAAAAGACTTAAATGTAAGACATGAAACCATAAAAAATCCTAGAGGAAAATATAGGCAGCAAAATCTCAGACATATCTTGTAGCAATATGTTTGCAGATACAACTCCTAGGGCAAGAGAAACTAAGGCGAAAATAAACAAATGTGACTACATCAAAATAAAAGCTTCTGCACAGCAAAAGAAATCATCAACAAAACCAAAAGGAAGCCCACTGTATGGGAGAACATATTTGCCAATGAAGCATCTGATAAAGGCTTAATATCCAAAAAATATAAGGAACTCACACAACTTAACAAAAGGAAGATAATCCAATTAAAAATGGGCAAAAGACCTAAATAGACACTTCTCCGAAGAGGACATACAAATGCCTAAGAGACACATGAAAAAATGTTCAACCTTGTTAATCATCAGAGAGATGCAAATTAAACCCACAATGAGGTGTCACTTCACACCTGTAAGAATGGCTCCATCAACAAATCAACGAACTATAAGTGCTGGTGAGGGTGTGGAGAAAAGGGAACCCTGGTACACTGCTGGTGAGAATGCAGACTGGTGCAGCCACTATGGAAAGCAGTATGGAGTTTCCTCAGATTAAAAATTGACCTGCTATTTGACCCAGTGATCCCACTTCTAGGAATATATCCTAAGGAACCTGAAACACCAATCACAAATAACTTATGTACCTCTATGTTCATAGCAGTGCAATTTACAATAGCTAAGATCTGGAAACAGCCCAAATGGCCATCAGTAGATGAGTGGATAAAAAAGCTGTGGCACATTTACACCATGGAATACTATGCAGCTGTAAAAAAGAAGGATCTTTTATCTTTTGGCACAGCATGGAGGGAACTAGAAAGTATTATGCTAAGTGAAATAAGCCAGTCAGAGAAAGGACAAATACCACACAATCTCACTTATATGTGGAATATAATAAGCAACATAAACTGATGAACAAAATTGATCCAAGACATAGAAGCATGGAACAGACTGATGGATCTCAGAGGGAAGGTGGGGAGGGGGAAGTGGGTAGGGAGAGATTAATGAAAGAACTTATACGTTCATAAGCATACCCCATGGACACAGACATTGGTATGGGGAAAGCCTGGGCATGCGATGGATGTGGGTTGGATCAATTTAATGGGGATAAAAAGGGGACATCTGTAATATTTTCAACATAAAGATAAAGAAACTTTAAAAAATAGTATGCCGGCAAATCAGACAACTTGGATGAAATGGACAAATTCCTAGAAAGACAAAAGTCATCAAAATTCATTCAAGAAGAAATAAAAAATCTGAACAAATTTATGCCACAAGTAAATAGTTTAAATTAGTAATCTAAAATATCTCCACTAAGAAAAGCCCATACCCAGGTGGCTTAACTGATGAATTTTATGAAATATTTTAAAATATATATATAATACCAGTATTTCACAAACTGTTTCAGAAAATTGAAGGTAAAGGGGGATTTCTCAACTTTCCCTATGAGGCCAGTATTATTCTGAAACCAAAGCCAGACAAAGACATCAGAAGAAAAAAGACTACAGACCAATATATCCCTCATGAACATGACTCAATAATACTTAACCCCAGCCTGGTGTGGCTCAGCTGTTGAGCGTCGACCTAGGATCCAGGCGATCGGGGTTCGATTCCTGGTCAGGGCACATGCCCGGGTTGCGGGCTCGATCCCCAGTCAGAGGCATGCAGGAAGCAGCCGATCAATGACTCTCTCATCATTGATGTTGCTATCTCTCTCTCTCCCTCTCCTTTCCTCTCTCTGAAATCAACAAAGATATATTTTTAAAAAAATACTTAAAATATTAGTAAACTTAATCCAACAACATATAAATAGGATGATATATTATGAACAAGTGAGATTTATTCCATGAATATAAGGTGGGTTTAATATTCAAATGTCAATTAATGTACTCCACAATCTTAATAGAATAAAGGATTAAAATCACATGATTTTTTTCAGTAGGTGCAGAAAAATATTTCATAAAACCCAGCACATATTTATAATAAAAAGTCTCAAGAAACTGAGAATAGAATGAAACTTCTTTAATCTGATAAAAGGCATATATGAGAAACCCAAAGGTAACTTCATACTTAATGTTGAAGAAATGTATTATTTCCCCTTAAGATTGCTAACAAGACACAACAGATATTCACTTTCACCACCAACATTTTGCTGGATGTTCTAGCAAATGCTATAAGAAAAAAAGACATTAAATACATTTGAATTGGAAAGAGAAACTTAAAACTACCTTTGTTCTAGAAAACATCAAGGAATGAACAAAAAACTACTAAAACTAATAAGTGAGTTTAGTAAATTCACATTATACTATTTTAATGTACAATAATTGTATTCCTATATATTAGTAGTTAACAATTTCAAAATAGAATTAAGAATGCAATTCTATTTACAATAGCACCAAAAAAATAAAATACTTAGTACTTAGTGTTAAATTTGACAAAAGAGCCATGAGTTGTATACTGAAAACTACAAAATATTGCAGAGAGAAGTCAGGAATATCTCAGTAAGTGGAGACAGTTCATGTTCATGGATTGAAGTACTCATTGTTTTTATGGTGGTAATCATACCCAAGTTGATATATAAATTTCACTCAATTTCTATCAAAATTTGAATAAAATAATTCTAAAATTCATATGGAAATGCAAATTACCTAAAATAGACATAGCAAATTCTTAAGAGTACAAAGAAATGCAAATTACCTAAAATAGACATAGCAAATTCTTAAGAGTACAAAGCTGGAAGACTTACTCTAACTATAAGACTACAATAATCAAGACAGTGTATTGGTAAAATTATAAGCATATTGATCAATGAAATAGAATTGAGAGTCCAGAAATATTTACACCTATAATTAATTGGAGTGTGTGGTTTTTTGCAAAGATATAAATCAATGGGGAAAAGATGATCTTTTCCATTAATTTTGTTGAGACATTTGGCTATCCACATGCAAAAAAATGAATTTAAATCCTTACCTAACATCACAACCTCACAGAAAAGTTAACTGATGGTGGATCATAGGCCTAAAAATATGAGCAAAATATATAAAATTTCTGGAAAGAAACAGAAGGAAATCTTTGGATTAAACAAAGATGGACAAACTGGACTCATATTTTATCAAAATTAAGAACTGCTTTTACCCTGTGTTCATTGCATCATTACCTACGGTGGCCAAGACATGGAAACAACTGAAGTGTCTTTCAATAGATGATTGAATAAAGATGTGATACATATATACAATGGAATACTACTCAAGCATAAAAAAAGATGAAATACTGCCATTTACAACAACATGGATGGATCCTGAGAATATCATGCTAAGAAAATAAGTCAGACAGAAAAAGAAAAAAGAACCATATAATTTCACTCATATGTGGGATATAAAACTGAAAGCAACAAATAAGGGAGAGGGGAAAGAGAGAGGGAGAGGGAGAGGGAGAGGGAGAGGGAGAGGAAGAGGAAGAGAGATGGAGATAGAGATTATCTCTCACATGTCTCTTATAAGGGCACTAATACAATTCTCATGTTCTATTTACTTCCCAAAGGCACCACCTCCAAATACCATCACATGGAGATTAGGATTCAACATGAATTGGGGGGGGGGGGGCACAAATATTTAGTCCACAGTAATGGGCAAGAAATTTAAGTAGATATTTTACTAATGAAGATATATTCATAGCTAATAAATACATTAAAATATGTTTAAACATCAATAGTCATTAGGGAAATGCAAATTGAAACCATAGTATGGTGCCACTATAGATCCATTAGAATAGCTACATTTTTAAAAAAATGATAATTCCAAGTGTTGGTGATGATTTGGAGAAACTGGAACTCTTATACATACAAGTGGGATCATAAAATTATATCTCCACTTTAGAAAAACAGTTTGACTATTTCTTTTAAATAAAAAACATGAGTAACAAAAACAAACAAGTGGGACTACATTCAACTAAAGTGCTGCACAGAAAAGAAAATAGTAAATTGAAAGGGCAACCTACAGAATGTGAGAAAATATTGTGTACCATATACCTGGATATTAAGGGTTTAATATCCAAAAAATATAAGGAACTCATACAACTCAATAGCAAAAAAGAAAAAAAATTCAATTAAAACTGGGCAAAGGGCATGAAAAGACATTTTTCTAAAGAAAACCCACAAATGGCCCATAGGTATATGAAAACTGACATCACTAATCATGGGAATGCAAATCAAAACCACAATGAGCTATCATTTCACACCTGTTAGAATGGCTGTTACAAAAAAGACAAGAGATAATAAATGTTGGTTAGGATGTAGAGAAAAGGGAACTCTTCCGTATATACTGTTGATGAGAATGTAAAATGGTATAGCAATTACAGAAAACATTCTGGTATTTCCTCAAAAAATTAAAATTTGAACTACCCCATTATTCAGCAATCCCCTTCTTGGACTTAGATCTGAAGAAATTGAAATAGCCCAGAGGTGGAAGCAACCCAAAGTCCATGGTAAGGTATATATATATACAATGGATTATTATTTAGCCTTAAAACAAGGGAAAAAATTGACATATGCTACCACTTGGATGAACCTTGTAAACATTATACTAAGTGAAATAATTCTGTCACAAAAGGGTAAATAGCTCATGATTCTAATTATATGAGCTATCCAGATTAGTCAAACTCATAAAAACAGAAAGCAGATCGTTGCTTGCCCGGGCTGGGGTTAGGGAGAAATGAGGCGTTGTAGTTTAATGAAAAAACTCTGGGGATTGGTTGCACATCAATGTGACTATACTTAACACCACTGATCTGTACACTTTAAAACGTGTTTAAGGTGGTAAACTTTATATTATGTGTATTTTACCACAATTTTATTTTATTTTATTTATTTTATTTATTTTTTATCCCAGTTTCCTTTTGGGAAAGTATATCTACCCAAAGGTATACAGTCTGGATGGGACTGTAAATGAAGGCTCCTCACCTTCCCCTAGATTAGTGATAGAAATATCAGCAAAGCCAGCTCAATTGGAGCTTCCCTCCAAAATACCTTAAGGGTGGCATACACCCATCCTGGCAACAGAGGCTGGTGAGATGATTAAATAAATCTTGAAACTGAGAACTCTAAAGCAGTCTGGTTCCTTTTTTCCCCCCTTTAGTGAGTTCAGTTCCTCAGTGTTCCCTTCAAGTCTGTGAGCCTCCCTCAATGGTACTCTCACCTTTTATAAATTCCCATTTTGGCCCTGGCTGGTGTGGCTAAGTGATAACAGCATCGTGGGTTCAATTCCCAGTCAAGGGCACTTATCTGGGTTGCAGGTTCCACCACTGGCCAGGGTCAGGGAGCATGCGGGAGGCAGCCAATCGATGTGTTTCTCTCACATTGACGTTTAATGTTCTTCTTTCCCCCACAATTTTATTTTATTTTATTTTATTTTATTTTATTTTATTTTATTTTATTTTATTTTTTTATTTATTATTTTTTAAAAATATATCTTTATTGATTTCAGAGAGAGGAAAGGAGAGGGAGAGAGAGAGAGAAACATCAATGATGAAAGAGTCATTGATCGAGCCCGCAACCGGGGCATGTGCCCTGACCAGGAATCGAACCCCAATCGCCTGGATCCTAGGTCGACGCTTAACCTCTGAGCCACACCTGGCCAGGTTCTCCCCCACAATTTTAAAAAGTTACTCTTAAGCACCAAGATCAGTGAATTTAAATCATATTCAGGAGATGGCATATGTTGCTAGCACAACAAAGTGATAAAATTGCTTGAACACTCACTTTGTATAGTTCACTCTCAGTATTGATACTGTTTCCTGTATTATACCTTATTTTGTTAAATCAAATTCTTGCTAACATCTAAGATGTAAGCAGTAATTAGAATTATCAAGTCATCTGATCTGAAGTAAAAGGGTCCATAGTGAGTCACATTTTTCCAGGGAATAAGCCTCTCCCTGAAAGTGAATGTGGCACTTTATTCACTGCTGCAGCTCTTGCTGACCCATAGAAAGAAATAAAAAAAAAATAACCAAGTAGATTAGTGGGAACAAAAAGAAATTTTCGATATGGATCCAAGTATATATGGATTAATATATAACAAAAGAGGTGTTTTGATTCTATCAGCAAAGGGTAGTTTATTTAAAAAGAATGCTGGGATAATTGGATATTCATGATACAAACCTAAGTCAGCCTCTTTCCTCATACATTGTATAAATATAATATACAGATGGATTTATGCCTTAAATAAAACAATATAATATTAAAAGAACATTGGGGATGCTATTTCATAATCTTTGAATAGAAAATACCTTTACAAAATGAGTGATCCAGAACTCACAAGTCATAAAAATTGATACATTAACTCCATTAAATTAGCACATTTTGTACATCAAAAATAACTAAAGACAAAACCCAAAGAGAAACAACACAAATATATGGCATATATGTAAGAGGAAGATTACTATGTTGTGATCACAGTAAAGCAAAGGAATAAATAGAACAATGCATAATGAACAGGCAATTCCCAGAAGAGAAAATACAGATGACCAATAAACATCTGAAAAGATTCTTAGCTTCATTATCGGTGAGGGAGATGCAAAACGAAGCAGCAACAATGAAAGGAAAAAAATGCCCTGCTGGTGAAAATGGGGAGGGAAAAAATAATTGATACACTTGTGGGAGGTGGGGTAAATTGCTAAAAGCTTTTTATGAAATAGTTATAGTAAGGTCTGGTAATAGTAAAAATACACATATTTTTTACTCAGCACACTCTCTTTGGGGAATGACTCCATTGGGAATAAAAACACTAATGCACAAAGATAAATTTATAAAATATTTGTTTCAGCTTTATTTGTACTGTCAAAAAAAAAATGAAAACTAACTGGAGATTCACCTAGAAGGGAAAGAAATAATTGAATAAATTATGGTACATTCCCGCTATCGATTATCATGCAACTATTAAAAACAATTATATATATGATTGGCTTGGATGGATGCTCATCATCTGGTGAGAAAAACAAGAGTAAATGATAGCATTTTTGTAAAAATAAGTGGTAAATACTCAGTTTTGTTTACACAGCACCATGTTCTTCAAAAGAATGGATAAATGACTTTTTTTTCATACATTTTTATAGCATATGTACTTTGCTATTATATTTTAAAATAAATACAATTAAATGTTAGATACTTGGCTTTATGTTTATATTTCTCTTTAAAGATAGGATTATTATTTACTTTATTTAAGTTCTAGCTACTCATCATAGTTCAGCATTTCTCCAGTGGAGAAATGTGTTTGGGGTATGTGGCAAATCACCTGGTAAGGGTCCATGGATGATGGGTGCAAGTGGACTGGGCATGAGTATATCTTAAGTTTCACAAGTGTTTTCTGATTTGTCCCCTGTACCACTCTGCTCCATTCCCTGGTTGAGAACCACTGAGTTTATAGCTACTGATACCTTGAATGAAACCAAAATTTATGACTGGATTTTAATCAAAGAATGCATTCCTAACTAAGAAAAGTTATACCTTATTTTTCCTGAAAGTAGTCATTTCTCTGCACAAAAAGAATGGTTTACAATTTCCACAAATTTGATGTTCACACGATTTTAAAAAGCACTATAGGATGCCAGACCAGCATGGCTCAGCAGTTGAGCATCAACCTAGGATCCAGATCGATGTTCGATTTCCGGTCAGGACGCATGCCCGGTTGTGGGCTCGATCACCAGAGGAGGGGCATGAAGGAGGCAGTGATCAATGACTCTCTCATCATTGATGCTTCTCTCTCTCTCACCCTCTCCCTTTTTCTCTCTGAAATCCATAAAGACATATTTTTAAAAAAGATTAAAAGTTCTATAGGAGAAATACTTTTTAAGCATTAACCAAATAGAATCATAGGATTTTTTTCTGAATTTTATTTTTAGTGAAGTTAACATCTACATTTCTCAACACTCTGTAGTAGTTACCATATGAAAACAGACCTCTGACTCTCTTGTAAAGTTTACAGTCTCCTCATTGATTCTGACCAGTCTTTTACTCCCTGCTTCCTCTGTACTCTTCCTGCCTTCTGACCTGAATGAACATTCCATTCTGCCTGTTTACAGCTTCTCCTCATTCTGCTAAGTCAGGCCTGATATTTCAAGTGGCTTTTCAAGATCTGATCTTTGCCCTTTCCCACTGATTATGGTTCATACTTAGCTACCTGGTTATAATGGTTCTAGGTGCATTGTGAAATATACCTTGCCCATTCAGACAAGCTCCTAAAGTCCTTTACCTCAGACTTGATACTCTAACTCACCCACCTTTACTGGATTTGTCCAAGACCCAAAACCAGTGTCCAAACATGACCTTTGGGTGGCTTGGAGTTGGTTTTGCCCATTCTAGTAACTCTAAATGACACCAAGAAGTTCCTATTGGTGAAGCTCCACCCAACATATTTGTGAGCAGAGAACACAATGCTGGGGCCTCGCCTGCATCTCTTTTCCCATGGGGTTATGATACAGTGGAAGGATACCCCAGCCTGGAGCTGACCTCTCTCTGGAACACTGCTTCCTGACCTTCCAGCTGTGGTTCTTAAATTCTGTGTGTCACAAAACGCACTGTGGACAACAATATGGGAAAATGCACCAGAATTGCTTTTACATACGATTCAAGGGGTTTTATTTTCACAGAGCCTCCCCTTCCCCTCATCCCCCAAGTTAGGAACCATACTCTAAACTCATAGATACAGAGAACAGCCAGCCTGACAGCTGTCAGAGGGGCGAGGGGCAATGGGAAGGGGAGCTGGATGAAAAAGGTACAGGGATTAAGCAAAAACACCTCATAGACACAGACAGCAGTTTGGTGATTATCAGAGGGAAAGGGGGGTGGGGGAGGTAGAAGATGGTAAAGGGAGGATAAATGGTGATGGAAGGAAACTTGACTTGGGGTGGTCAACACACAATATACAAATGACGTATTATAGAATTATACACCTGAAACCTATATAATTTTATTAACCACTCACTCCAATAAATTTATTTTGAAACAAAACAAAACAATACAAAACAAAACAAAAAAACCCCTGCTCTATTCTCTCCTCCAAACTTTCAGTTACTCACACATTCCGCGTTGGGTGTCATATGTCCCAGTGACCGCTAGATGCCGACAGAGACCTGGCAGGAAGCCTCACCTTTCCTTCTAGGGATGAGTAACCTTTTCACAAGTGAAGTTGGTCCTCATCCAATGGGTGAAATTCGAGCTCAGGAGAAACCACCCCATGTCTTTCCCTCACCTCTCATACACATTTTTGAGTGAATGAAGCCTGAAAACCACTTGCTGCTCAACCCTGGGACTTTCTCCCTTTGCAATTCTCTCCTCTCCCTGATCAGTGTTGAAAAAATATTTCCTCCAATAAAATCAAAATACTATGCAACTGTAAAAAAGAAGGATCTCCCACCCTTTGGGACAGTATGGATGGAGCTGGAGAGGGTTATGCTAAGTGAAATAAACCAGTCAGAGAAAGAAAAGTATCACATCATCTTACTCATATGGGGAATTTAATAAACAGACTGGACTGATGAACAAGATAGATACAGAGATATAGGACCATGGAGCAGTCAGGTGAATTTCAGAGGGAAAGTGGGGGTGGGGAATTGGGGGGGAGATTAATCAAAGAACTTAGATGGATATATACATGACCTATGGACACAGACAATAGTGTGGAGAAGACCAGGGGGTGCAGGGGTGGATGCCGGGTAGAGGGGATCAATGGGGGAAAATAATAAAGAAAACAGTCTGAATCTGCTTTAAAAAAATTGGATAGGATAGTTACTGCAAATGTAGCTGTCTTTGGCTACCCCTATGCTCCTTATACCTACTGCCTCCCTTCTTCACCTGGTCGCGGACAAGGTAGGGAGACAGGTTCTCCCTCGACCTCAGCACAACTTAACCAACAACTGAGAGTACTGTAGGCTTGGCTAAGTACATGGGTCACATCTTAGTAGCTGTGTGACTTTAAGCTAGTTACTTAACCTCTCTGTGCCTACAATGAGGATTGTAATTGTACCTCCCTCATAAAGTTATTATTATGGTAATGAAATAAATCAATATTTATAAAACATTTATGACAATACTTAGTACATATTAGGTAGTCAATATATGCTAACTATTCTAATGTGTTGTCTTGGAAACTCATAATAAAGTCTCAGTAATTATCTTTTTTTGTTTGCCTTTCCCATTTAGAGCTCTTAGTTTTTTACTATGGACTTTGTTTCTGGCTTTATCACATATGTCTTGCAGTTAGTTGCTAACTGCTTTTTGGTCCAAGTTTTCTAGAAAGCCCAGGTATTGGTGTCACTGCTGTTATACTCTGGGTTGAGACAGTTCTGACAGTGTATTACTAGTGTCCCAGCGTTCTCTAGGAATGTATGAGAGAAAGTAGAAACTCCCTCATCTTACAAATTTAAAAAAAAAAAAAAAATCCCTTCTGGTGTTAGTACTTGACCCTGAGAGCAGAGTTTCAGGGCCCCTGCTTAAAATGCTGCTCTTGGGACTTTAGTTAAGCTTCCACTCAGCAGGTGCTGTACCCTACCCACTTGAGTATACAGTTCTGTTTGAGAACTTACACAGCTACCAGAAGCTCTCGTTCAACTACTTTTCTACCTTTAAAATTCAAGATTGTCTTAAATGCTCTGTATGTTAACTATATTGAGTTGTTCATGGTCCAAGTTGAGCCACAGCTATAGGAGAACTGGAAGTGAAGGCAGTCCCATATGGGCAGAGCTTCAGCAGAGAATTAAGCACCATCTTCCAAAAGCCAGCCTGCAGGCCCATTGGAGAGCTCACTAAACTAAAAGTTGTCAACTATATTGCAAAATCAACCATATGTGTCCACACAATAACTCTTCTGTTTTAAAATTATGTATACATTCAAAAAATGGAACTAAGTGTTTCTAATGGATGTATCTCAAGAATAATTATTGTGAGTAGAAGTCCTTGCACCAGGAAGGTGCTTGCAAAGATAAGACTGACCAGATAGTGTAAAATTAGGTTGGGCTGTTACATTTGCATCTCCCAATGTATGAGTCCACCTTCCAGAAATCCAAGGCACACTTCCAGATTTTTGTTATGATGGGCCAGGTCATTCATACCAATCCTCCCCTTGAAAACATATGTTACTTGGCCAGAATAAAGGGGAAAAGAAGACTTAGAGAGATAAATGAGAACTGGAGACCACTTTAGCCATGTGAATATTTTCCAAATCAGAAAATAGTTTTGATAACCTCATAGGATGAGAGAAACACAAACCAAAGGTCAATATATATACAATGTAAGGAGTCTAACATAACAGCCTTCCTTCAATAAGCTGGCACACAATAAGGCTCCACTTCCAGGTTGTAGGATGTGGTTCAGCCTTCGCACAAAATTTGATCTTAGGTTCTACTTGCCTGATATGTAGGAAATTCCAAGTGCTGTCCACAACTGAAAGTACCTCTCTAGAAGAATGTGACTCCATCCTGGCCTAAAGCTATTGCTACTGATAATTGTTAAAGTATGATGGCCAAAATAACCAGGCACATAAATAACCAAGACAATGACAAGCCACACAAAATTTTAGTTAATGGAATTATTAAACATAGACCAAATAAAACAACTATGCTTACAATGTTTAAAGATATAAAAAAGGAAATCCCACTTTTGGTCAGTGTAGAATAACAGAGAGGAATTTACTCTCATGCCTGAACAACCACAAACTACAAATAAATGAAACAATGGTTATCACAACACTGGGCATCAGGTTACACAGGATAGTGACTCTTAAAGATGGACAACCCTTATGTTAATAACAGCGCAATTTACAATAGCTAAGATCTGGAAACAGCCCAATTGCTCATCAGTACATGAGTGGATAAAAAAGCTGTGAGACATTTACACCATGGAATACTATGCAGCTGTAAAGAAGAACGATCTCGTACCCTTTGGGACAACATGGATGGACCTGAATAGAATTATGCTAAGCGAAATAAGCCAGGCAGAGAAAGACAAGTATCATATGATCTCACTCATATGTGGAATCTAATGAACAAAATAAACTGATGAACAAGATACATACTGAGACATAGAAGCATGGAGCAGTCAGACAAATTTCAGAGGGAAGTTGGAGAGTGAGGAATGGGGTGAAGAGATTAACCAAAGAATTTATATGCATATATGGATAACCCATGGACACAGACAATAGTGTGGTGAAGGCCTGGGGTAGGGAGTGGGTGTGGGGTAAAAGAGGTCAATGGAGAAAAAAGGGAACATCTGTAATATTCTCAACAATAAAGATAAATTTTTAAAAAAGAAAATACTTTTAAAATAGAAAAAAAAAGTTGGACAACAAACATTGCATTCCCCACAATCATCACATGATTTCATTCATATGTGGGATATAAAACTGAAACTCATAGACACAGTCAACAGTATGGTGGTTACCAGAGGGGACGGGGGTGGTGGGCCACCCCTCCCGTTAAAAGGGGCCAAATATATGGTGAAGGAAGTTGAATTGAATTTGGGTGGTGCTAGCACAATGCAATATACAGATCATGTATTATAGAAATCTACACTTAAACCAGTTGTACATAAGCTCTGACAGAGTAGCTCAGTTGGTTAGAGCTCCTCCCTATAAGTGAAGGTTGACAGTTTGATCCCTGGTAAGGGCGCATACAAGAAGCCACCAATGAATGCATAAATAAGTGGAACAACAAATCTCTCTCTTTCTGTCTCTCTTCCTCTATCTCTCTCTAAAGTCAATGAATAAAAATTTTTTAATTAAAATTCTATAAATGAAAATGACAATATTTAAAATGATTACTATGGTGCTGTGTGGGTGCTTGAGTTGAGAGGGGGATAATTTTGTAGATTGTATAATTGTCTGGCCACTGTGTTGTACACCTGAAACTAGTATAAAATGGTGTTGAATGTCAACTGTAATTGAAAAATAAAATAAGCCCGGCTGAGCGTGGCTCAGAGGTTGAGCGTCGACCTAGGATCCAGGCAATCGAGGTTCGATTCCCGGTCAGGGCACATGCCCGGGTTGTGGGCTCAATCAATGACTCTCTCATCATTGATGTTTCTGTCTGTCTCTCTCCCTCTCCTTTCCTCTATCTGAAATCAATAAAGATATATTAAAAAATAATAATAAAGAAAAAAAATAAAGAAAAATAAGCTGAATTCTTGTGTCTGCAACTTATTTTCTAATGATTCAGAAAAAATCACACACACATACATACATAAATAGAGATAGAATAATAAAGGAAATGTAATAAAATAACCTTTTAGTAATCTTGGTGATAAGTATAAGAAAATTCTTTGCACTATACTTCCCACTTTTTGTGGGTTTAAAATTAGTTTTAAAAGGTTTTTTAAAAGCCATCATGCTTTATAAAATGGGATTGTTATGTGAAAATTATTAATTTTTTGAGACAGAAGTTATTTACAGTCCCATACAATCTTCCCATGAAATATGTATCATCTACAAAGGGGAAAATAGTAACCTCACAGTGGAGAAACATGACATACATTACTATAAGCATGTGTTAGGTGTTAACATAATTAGTATTGGAATGAAATAATATTATGAGCCTCCTGATATTATGCAATAACAGGGAAACAAAATAACTTCTATGCAGATTAAAGATGGCGGCAGACTGAGTGGAAGTTACATTGACACTCTTCCGAGACCAAACTGGAATTGCAACTAAAATACAGAAAAACCATCATGAATAATCAATTGCAACTGAAGATAAGCTGGAGAGCACCCTCATAAGCAAGGAGAAAAAGTGGAGACTGCACAGAGACTGGTAGAAAGTACAGAGGTGCAAGAGGGCTGGCTGGGCACCCACAGGCAGCAGCTGAAGGTCCTATCTCAGCTGTGGGGGGTTCCCACTGAGGAATCTAGGGTTTAAACCCCAGGCTGGGCTTCCTATCCCATAGCACCAGAAGTGAAAAAGGTGCCCACATAACATCTGGCTGTGAAAAGCAGCCAGGTTTCTGTCTGTGAAGGAGAGATGGCTGGAAATGCAGGCACCCTCTTAAAGAGCCAATGCACAAAGTTTCATGTGCAGCCACTCACCTTGGGCTCCCACAGAGGGAGGGCAGAGTGGACTGGAGCTGTGTGAGGAGAATCTAGAGTTGTGGGCTCTTGAGATACAGCTCAGAGGGTACCACTCTGGATTTTCCCATACTGTAGAAGACATCATTCTGAGGCAGGTATTTACCACACAAGCAGCTTTTACCTGAGGGGGAAGCAATTTCCCCACCCTGCTGGAAAACCTCTCACCCTACCCCATGGAGTTTCTACAGCCTGAGTCTCATTAAGAGAATCAGATCAATCAGACCTCAGAGTGCTTTGAGATTTTGCCTGATCTGCTTTTGGACCTGGGCCTTGCAAAAGCAGACTTTGGTGTGCATCTCAGTCCTGTCCAAATGCACCCAGCTGCAACAGAGGAGAACTCAAGCTGTGGGTTGTTGATAACTCCAAACAGGGTCAAGGACAGTCACAAACAGCAACTGAAATGGGCCTGCACCAGAGACCTTGCAAAAAGACTGAGAGTCCAAGCAGGCCTATCTAATATATAGAAACAAACCCAAACAGGCAGCCAAAATGGGGAGATAAAAACAAAAAACAAAAAACCCCACACACAAATGAAAGAAGTCCCCAGAAAAATAGCTAAATGAAATGGAGATAAGTGATCTATCAGATATAGAGTTCAGAATACTGATCATAAGGATGCTCAACAGCATGAGAAAAGACATGGAAACTATGAAAAATGAGCAGGCAGAAATTAAGAATGACATAGCAGAAATAAAGAATACATTGGAAGGAATAAACAGCAGATTAGAGGAAGCTGAGGATTGGATCAGCAAATTAGTAGGCAGGGTAGGAAAAAAATCACTCAGTCAGAGATGCAAAAAGAAAAATCAATTAAAAAACAGGAGGACAGTTTAAGGGAGCTGTGGGACATAAAATGCAATAATATTTGCATTATAGAAGTGCCAGAGGAGGTAAAAAGTAAGCAAGAATTAGAGAACCTGTTTGAAGAAATAATGGCAGAAAACTTCCTTAACCTGGTCAAGGAAAAGTCAAACAAGTTCAGGAGGCACAGAGAGTCAGTCCCAAACAAGAAGAATCCAAAAAGGTCCACACCCAGACAAATCATAATTAAAATGACAAAAATTTAAGACAAAGATAGAATATTAAAGGCAGCAAGAGAAAATCAATGTTATCTACAAAGGAGCTCCCATAAGGCTGTCATCTGACTTCTCATCAGAAACTCTACAGGCCAGAAGGGAATGGCATGAAGTATTCGAGGTAATGCAAAACACGGATCTGAAACCAAGACTACTCTACCCAGCAAGCTATCATTCAAAATAGATGGTGAAATAAAGAAGAGCTTCCCAGATTACAAAAAAAAAAAAAAAAAAGGCTAAAGGAGTTTATCACCACCAAACCAGCATTGCAGGAAATTTTAAAAAGGCTGCTTTAATTAGAAGTAGAAATAGAAGCATTGCAAAAAATGGTAAAGGGACTGCTGTAATAATAAGAAGAAATAAAGAGAAAAACATAGGCATAAAGAATTAAAATGACAATAAATAAATATTAATAATAACCTTAAGGACTTTAAGGGAGAGTTCAACAGCAATACAATCATAGTCATGGACTTTAACACCCCACTGACTTCACTGGATAGGTCTTAGAGACCAAAAGTCAACACAGAAACAGTGACTCTAAATGGCACACTAGATCAGATAGATTTAATTGATATTTACAGAACATTTCACCCCAAAGCTGCAGAATATACATTCCTCTCAAGTGCACATGGGGCATTCTCAAAGATAGACCACATGTTAGGACAAAACCAGTCTCTACAAGTTCAAGAAGATTGAAATCACATCAAGCATCTCAGATCACAATGGCATGAAATTAGAAGTCAACTACAGTAAAAACATTCAAAAACATTCAAACACATGGAAGCTAAATAGTATGTTATTAAACAACGAATGGTTACCAATAAGATCAAGAAAAAAATTAAAAACTTCCTGGAAGCAAATGAAAATGAACACACAACACACCAAAACCTATGGGACACAGCAAAAGCAGTTCTAAGAGGGAAGTTCATAGCACACAGGCCTATCTCAATAAGCAAGAAAAAAAAATTGGTAAACTCTCTAACTCTACAACTTAAACAATTAGAACGCTCCCCTGTGAAGCCATCTGAACCAGGGCTTTTGTTTGCTGGGAGTTTTTTATCACTGTCTCTATTTCATCAGTTGTTATTAGCCTATTCATGTTTTCTGATCGTTCCTGATTCACTTTTACATGATCTCACTTATATGTGGAATCTAATAAACAATAATATAGAATCTCTGTCTTATAGCAATATCTCCCCTCTAAGCCTAGAGACAAGGGGAAAGAATGCAGAGAAGTTCTGTTTTCTGCACATTGAAGAATTAGGGAATTCAATTTGTGTTTAAATGATAGCAATGTTAAAATAGCTCATGCTACATTGCCAAATGAAGGATAACAGAGACATAAACACTGTCCTTAAAAAGGTTATTTTAGAAGAAAAGTATGACTCGAATAATTTACTGAAATACTGTTTGAACAGATGGTGTGATTAGCAGCTAACATGTAAGCCATCTTGGGAGCTTGTGAAAAAGTAAACAAGTAGAGCTGGAAAAAAAAAAATCACTTTATTCCCCCCAAAGGTTATTTCATTCATTTTACCAAAGAAATTGGAAAGTCTGTGTTTTGAAAGCTGCTTCCTTGGGGGATGTTTAGAAGTGAGAGGGGAGGAGAGTCTCTTTAGAGCAAGACTACACGGATACAGGGTTGAGCTCTGAATTCATCTCCTGAATCATCAATGAGTAGGTCTGAGCAGCCAAGACCCTCAGCATAGTGGATCCTTCACATGCACTAAGGACACTTCATTTCTGTTAGTACTGAAAGGCTTTACATGTCGTGTGAAGAGAAGGGAGTTAAGAGTTGGGAACCAGTTATGTAACAGGTACAATGCTGGGAACATCACATGCACTCTTTCCTCTAAGGCTAGTTCACAATGGCCCTGGAAGTCATGTTATGAGGCAATTTTCCCATATTGGGGTGGTAAAAGGGTGATGTGATTTCCCAAAGCCATGCAGCTACTTCCTTTGTGGAGCTGTCATTGAAACCCTGGTGTGTTGAATTTCAGAGCTCTTAGGAGAAGCAGCTGATTGCAGAGGAAAGAGCACTGACCAAGATGTCTGGAGACATGGGTATGAATGTCTCTCCTGCTAGCTGGTGCCTTAGGGACAGCAGCTGCTCCCATTTGTGCCATAGTTTCTCTAGCTTTACAATGTGGGTGCTGAAGGAGATGGGCTCCAAGGTCTTCATATGGGTTTTAAAATGGTATCAGAGATGGAGGAAAACAAGATGGCGGCATAGGTAACAGCTGCACCTGCCGCCTCCCGCAACCACATCAAAATTACAACTAAAATACAGAACCACCATCACTCAGAGGCTCCTGAGATCTGGCTTCACAGAAGCCCCACAACCAGGGACCAGAAGAAGCACCGAGACCGGTAGGAGGGGTGCAGATGGGGGTGGATCGGGGCTGAATCACAGAGACGTGCCGAGGGCCCACACCCCATGCCGCAGTTGAAACAGGGAAGGAATCTCGGCGGCGAAGGTTTCCCCGAAGAGGGAGGGGTCCCAGCCCCACTGCAAGCCCCCAGCACAGGGCTCCAGGCCAGGAAGAGACGTCCCCACAACTCCGGGCTGTGAAACCAGCGGGGACTGTCTCTGAGGGTCTCGGAGGCTGGGGGAGCCCCAGCAGCTCCTCTTAAAGGGCCCGGCACAGACTCACCCGGACGTGCTCCTTCTAAGCCCAGCGCCGGGCAGCAGCCTGAAAGGACCTGGGACACTCGGAGAGGAACTAACCTGCCTGAAGTCAGGGCGAGAGGTGGAGGGGCAGCTTCCTCCCAGGCAGACGGGCTGGCAGAGGCCATCGCTCCTTTGGCGAGTCCTCCCCGCACACAGCAGGCAGGCAGGCACCATATTTGAATCGCCAGCACCTGGCTCACACCTTTGGCCCCTCCCCATGATTCCCAGAGGCCCCGCCCCTCCCCACCTGAAGCTCATCCAGGCCATTTCCAGGGGCTTTTCTATGCAAGTGGCCTCTCAAGCCTCATGCTTAGGACTTTCCTAAAGTCTCTCAAACAAGCAACAGCGTGATAAGTGGCCCCAGGCCCAGCACTAGCGGCAGCCTGCATTACATCATAGCTTGGCCTCTTCTGGACACCTCCAAGCCCAACACAAGTGGCAGCCAACTACGGTTTGCTGTGTAGCTCATGCTGGGTGGCCCTGGGCAAGGCACTGGCACATGCTAACTTTGCACCTCCCGGGAGGCCCCAGAGACAGTGCACCTGGTGATCAGACTACCACGCTGGATTACAACCCTACCACATCCACAAGTGACACTCAAGGGGCACACTTGGTGAACACCAAAGCTCCAATGAAGTAAATCCTTCTCCATAGAGGTGTCTCCAGCACAACAGCTCTTTGCCTGTAGTTGCAGCTGGCCCTCACAGCTGATTGGCTGGGGTGTGAATTCCTCCCAACTGTACCAATAGCAACCAAGGCTCAACTACAACAGGACAGTGCACACAGCCCACACAGGAAGGCCCAGCTCAGGTGACTGGGGAGGCTGAGCTACTGGGCCCTACAGGACACCTACTACACAAAGCCACTCTATACATTCCAAGAGACATAGCAGCTCTACCTAATACATAGAAACAAACACCAGGAAGCAGCCAAAATGTGGAGGCAAAGAAACATGTCACAAAGGAAAGAACAGGAGAAATCTCTAGAAAATGAACTAAATGAAATAGATCCAAGCAAGCTAACACATACAGAGTTCAGACTTTTGTTTATAAAGGTGCTCAAGCATGTTATTATGAAAACAACTGAGAAAATAGATGACATAATAAAGTACCAATTTGAAATGAAGGCTACATGAACTGAAATGAAGAATAATTTACAGGGAATCAACAGTAGAGTAGAGGACGCTGAGAATCAAATCAGCAATTTGGAACATGAGGAAACAAAAAATACCCAACCAGAAAAGCAAAAAAAAAAAAAAAAAAGAATGCAGAAATAGGAAGATAGTATAAGGAGCTTCTGGGACAACTTCAAGAGGCCCAACTTGTATTATTGGGGTGCCAGAAGGAGAAGAAAGAGAGCAAGAAACTGAAAATCTATTTGAAAAAATAATTACAGGAAACTTCCCCTACCTGGTGAAAGAAATAGACTTACAAGTCCAGGAAGCACAGAGGGTCCCAAACAAGAGGAACCCAAAGAGGCCCACACTAAGACACATCATAATTAAAATGCCAAAGGTTAAAGACAAAGAGAGAATCTTAAAAGCAGCAAGAGAAAAGCAGTTAGTTACCTACAAGGGAGCACCCATATGACTGTCAGCTGGTTTCTCAACAGAAACCTTGCAGGCCAGAAGGGAGTGGCAAGAAATATTCAAAGTGATGAAAAACATGGAACTACAACCAAGATTGCTCTACCCAGCAAAGCTATCATTTAGAATTGAAGGTCAGATAAAGAGCTTCTCAGACAAGGAAAAGCTAAAGGAGTTCATCACCACCAAACCAGCACTACAGGAAATGTTGAAGGGTCTTCTTTAAGAAGAAGCTAATGAACAAAAGAATCTGACGAACTAAATAGATCCAGAGACATTGACGCATGCAACAGAGGATCATATTTCAGAGGAAAGAGGGAAGGGGGTGGAGGGTGGGAAGAGATTAACCAAAGAAGTTATATGTATAACCCATGGACACAGTTAATAACAGGGTGAAGGCCTGGGAAGGGGGTGGGAGGGAAGTGGAGGGGATCAATTGGGGGGGGGGGGAAATGGTATACCTGTAATACTCTCAATAATAAAGATAAATTTAAAAAGTAAAAAAATAATAATAATAAAAAATGAAACTAACCAGAAAAGTAAAAAAAAAAATTTTTTTTAAATGGTATCAGAAATAGTACGTTGGCTTCCCCAGCCCTATATATAACCTTCCTCAACTGACATAAGAAAAAAGTGTTTGCACGGTGGTGCAGCTCTAGCCACTGTCACCCACTTGAACAAATCTCCAAGAGATTGGCTGACCCTTGGCAGAGCTTGCTCCCTACTGCCTTCACCACGGGATACTCCATTAGTGATGGCCAACCGCAGGCTGTCCTAGTGTTCTTTCATTGGTCTAATATTTATTGAGTTTGTAGTAATGCTCCAGGCCCTGTGCTAGATATTGTGGAAACAATGGTGAGCAAGAAGGACACAGTGTCTCTCCTCCCAATATTAGACCAAATGATGGAGACACACAAATGAGCAAATAATTAAGATATAGATGGGAGAGGTTGAGCATAAGTAAAGGGAATGAGAGTTCTTCCTGAACAATCAAATGTGCTACCCTATTGTAGTTATGTTCACACGAAACTAAATACATTTTTATCAATCACCCCGATATTTAGAATAATCCAGGGGACTCTATCAGATTTGCTTGCCTTTTATCCTGGCATTTGGTATCACTTAGATCTACATATTCGTTTCCCAGGTCATTTATAGTCAAAAGTTGCAAGGAAGGCAGTGAAATCTTTTATATTTCCAAAAACCTAGAGAATTAATTAAGTAGGAAAGCAACTTTATTGTTAGTAATCCACATATAAACTCCTTCTTTTAGGTATATTCTTGTAAATACTTCTGAACTCTTTCATTTCAGAAAGAGGAAGGAGAGAGAGAGAGAGAGAGAGAGAGAGAGAGGAGAGAGAGAGAAGCAAACAGCAATTGGTTGTCTCCCGCATGGGTCCCAACTGGGGATCACACCCGAAACAGGAATCGAACCTGCCACCTTTTGGTGCATGAGATGATGCTCCAACCAACTGAGCCACACCAGCCAGGGCAGAAATATCTTTTTAATATTTGTACAGAAAAAGGAAAACTGCATGTCATGAACTGGCATCTATATTATTATCATGGATACTAGAAAATGAATTCTTTTTGGTGGTTTTCTGACACCAGTGTTTAATGTTAGCCTTATTACAGTCATCTCTGTGTACATGAAAGAAAAATATATTTAAACAAGTAGAAATAAAAGTGCGTGATCCACCAGCACAGCTAACTCAAGATTTTCTAGACTTATAACCACACTGATAGAAGATTTATCACCACAGCTGCCTGTGTTAAACTTCTTTTCCTGTAGTTGAGGGAATCAAATTTCTTCTTCAAGATTAGTCATTTGTGGGGATACTGCCAACTGCAAAATGCTTCTGTTATGAATGAAGTGCACTTCTTTGTTGCTGTCCTCCAGCCCTAATTTTTATCTCTTTTTGTGTTTTTCCCACTTATACACAAATTGTAATGACTTACACAATCAAGCTTTCTTTAGTTATTTTTCACACCTAGTAGTACTTCAGGTTGCTTTGTTTGATGATAATGTGGTAACCTCACAAGGAAGAATGGGATGAAATGACATTTTGGCACATGTTCACATGGATGAAATCTGAGCAGATGAGAAATTCTACATGGAGGTGAAAGTGGAAAGGTATTTAACATTTCTTGGGTGGCTATAAATGTGCCAAGTACTGTGCAAGGTTTTTATTGAAAGTATCTCATTTCATTCTTGGGGCAATCCTGCAAGCAGTTAAATGATATTCCCATTTCATATATGAGGAAGTTGACTTTTTAAAGATTGTGCAGCTTATTAGTAACTAACCAAACAGGTATGAGAAACCAGCTACCAACAACCCCAAGGTTCCTGTTTTCTTTTCTGTCTCTATTTGACCATGTAGCCACTGGAGTTCTAGAAGAATGCAGCTGGACAAAGCATTGTTATAGCTATACAACTTGTCAGTATTTAAAACCAAAGGTTTTATTAATTAATAATTCATGTACCATACAATTCATCTTGTTAAATTGTTCAATTCCATAATTTTTAGTATTTTTGCAGACTTGTGCAACTATTCCCAATTTTCGAATATTTTCATCACCTCAAAAAAAATTCCTAAACAATTCAACTATCACCCCAATATTAGCAATTTCCCTTCCAGTCATAAATTGCCACTAATCCATTTTCTGTGGATTTGCAGATTATGAACATTTCATATAAATGGAATCATACATTATGGGTCCATTTGTGACTAGCTTCTTTCACTTAGCATAATGTTTTCAAGGCTCGTCTATGTTATAGCATGTGTCAGTACTTCATTTCTCTTTGTGGATGAATAATAGGCTGTTGTATAAATATATCACATTTTATTTGTCTACAACTTAAAGGGATTTGATGCTAAGTCTAAATAAGAAAAATTTAAAGCTGAAAGAGTCATCAATGGTTTATATATATTATCTACCTAAGTTGTGCAAAAATGATTGGGTCTGTCCTACATTTTTTAGAGGCTTCTGGGAGTATGTATCCCCAAATTTTTCTAGTCCAACCTCGTAATTTCTGGTAACCACTGTCTTTGTGAAATCATTTTGATTAATCAGATTTTCCTTATACCTGTATGAAGATGGAGGATCTACACATATTCCATCTTTTTCAATTGAAAGCAGGTGACAGAACAACTGAGCAAAAAGTAAGTTTTCAGTAAATATATCAGATGTTTGGTTTATTTCATACCAATTTTACTAGTTTGGTTTTCACTGAATTGGCTGGTTGTTTTAGCAACATATAGATAGCTCAACCTATTAGGATGTGTCTAAAATTACAGCTGGAAAAATGGTTAAAAAGCAAAAGTAATTCAAGACATTCACTTGACATAACTTGTTGTTTGAATTTAAATTTACAAAAAAAATTATGGATTGGGAAGCTAATTTGTTTAAAAATTGGCATAATTATAGCATATATATACCTCTTTCTGTCAAAATTTTAGTCAGTCACCAAGTTATGTGATTTTATGAAAGAAAAAGGACTATTTAATCATATATTTTACTGAATTTACCAAAAATATTGACATAATGTAAACCTAGTTTAAAAACCTTTATTCAGGATCCAGTAGCCTAAACAACTTTATCAGCCTTTTCTTGCCTTCTTGGGTTTTAAGATGAGAAGAAAGAGAAGACCTTATTCAACTAATTGTAGAGATGTACAGTAGAGTCTAACACATTGGAAGAAACCATACAAAGTTATGACTAGGAATGGAAGAAAGAACTCATTAGTATTTATTTTGATTAATTGCAGAATATAAGCACTTTTGGAAACCACTTTAAACCCTAAAAAGACAAGTGTGCCCAAAATAGTGAAGAGAGAGAGAGAGAGAGAGAGAGAGAGAGGGAAATACTGGATAGAACCACTGTAGCAGCCCATGGTGAGAAGTTCTTCTTTAGGGTATGAACTAAATTTTTTTGTTATTTAATGCACAAGATAGGGTTTATGGATCCATAATCTGACAATTCCCAAGTCTCATTTTGTGTGCAACCACCCTCTTTGAACTAATGTGTACTAGACACTCAAAGCCCATGTTAAGGTGATTCTCTCTCTTTGGTAATGAAATTACTTTATCATTTTAAAAGTACTATTGCATAAATTATTCTTATTTATACTTGCAATTTCTTATTTTAAATTACTTTATTTATAATAAATATTAATGAATGTTTCTCTAACATTATTTTTACAAATATGAAATTTCTAGCACATTGATTTTTCATAAAAAGGGTAAACTGAAATTGTTATTCTTTCTTTTTTTTTTCTGTTTCTTTGCCTTCTCTTCTATGGTGTGCTTTAGCAACTCATCTGGCCATTTTGCTCCCAGTCCTAGCACACATTTATATTCTCCTTGAGAATCATGGTTAAGATTGTGATTTCTTTTCTCCTTCTTCCTATGTGATCTCATACACATTATGTAACTTAATCTTTTTCATTTTTGTCTTGGCCAGCTAGCTCCCAATGACTTCTGACATGCCACATTCATATGGTACCTAAAACTGGTCTCTTCCTTCCTGCTCTGTCCCATTCCCATTTCCTCATTATGAACCCAGTCTTTTCTTGAGTGAATGTTATCTTTCTTGACCAAACTTTCCAAATCTTTTCCCTGATTCCTCTTTGTGAATTTTTTCATGTTGTCTTTTCCAACTCTATTATGCAAAATCTTCTGTCCAAAGGGATGTTGAGTAGAAAGAGGTGAGAGTATCAACAATCACTCTCAGATGTTAGGGCTGAGGTTATTTATGTCATACTGAAGCAGGGAAAAGGTACTCAGATGTTTTCTGATTGAGTCAACATGTTTTCCTGGAGTTCTGGAGAGAGGCCTAAGCTACTGATAAAAATTTCAAAGGAATGAGCAGGTGTGAGAAACCAGAGAAGAAAATGAAACCACAGAGTCTTGGCAAACATCAACATTTAAGGGACAGGCAGAGGAACTGCTTCAGAAAGCAGAATAGTAAGGGTGGTTAGAGACATAGGAGCAAAGTTTTGACCTTCTCAGTGAATCTTTTCCTGACTATTTTATTAAATATATCTTTATTGTTAAAAGTATTATGGATGTCTTCCTTTTTTCCCCATTGACCCCCTCCACCCTGCTCCTGCCCCCCCCCCAGGCCTTCACCACACTATTGTCTGTGTCCATGGGTTATGCATATATGCATATAAATTCTTTGGTTAATCTCTTCCCTACTTGGAAAGGTAGTTTCAAAGAAATATAAGGGTGAAATATCAGATTGCTGTGAAGTTTGGATAAAATACATGTGAGGAAATGGAAACAGCTAATGTATTTCTTTTGGCTATAAAATGAAGAGGTTACAGAATTTTGCTACAGGGGAATATAGGGGAAATCTTAAAGGTAGGAGAGACTGGAAAACATTCATGGTCTGAGGAGTAAAAGTCAATAGATAAATTCAAAGCTTATCAGAATTTGGTTAATTGCTAAAAGAAGGTCACTGAGAAGAGAAGAAGAGTTGGAACTCAGAGTTTATATGTATACAGGTGGATTTTAGGGGGTTAGCTGAAAGGTGCTCTCTTCCACTGAAGAAAGTGGGGAGGAGAAAAAGATATTTTTGATACAGAAATTTGGGGTTATAAAGATAGAGAGTGTGGGAACCTCTGCTTGAAGGTTTCCCTTTTATATGAAAATAAAGATGGAGTTTTGAGGATAAAGAGTTTGAGAAAATTGAAAAAGTTTAAAATAGGCTTTGAGGGAAAGAAGGAAAGGAGTTGATTAGGCTAGGCCCACAAACTTGAGTGTGCATCATAATCACATGGAAGGCATGTTAAAACACAGAATATGGAGCCTCACCCTCAGAGTTTCTGATTCAGCAGGTCTGAGATGGGGCCCAAAAAATCAGCATTTCTAGCACGTTTCCAGGTAATGTTTATGCTGCTGGTCCAGGGGACCACATCTTGAGATCCACTGGCTAAAAGACATAGAAAGCAATTGCCAGAAAATGTAAAGATCTCAGCTGAAGTTGAACACTATTCCAGAGGTTTTTGAAATTTTTCTCAAGTAGGTTTTAGCAGCCCAGGTATGGAGAATTAGAAAAGGTTGCTGGTTGAATTGCTGGAAGCGTGCTAAGCTGTAAATATGAAGGGCAAGCAAATTAATAGCAGGTTAAATAAAATGCCAGCAACAAGTTGGTACCTAATAAATGGTAGCTGCATCCTTGAAAAGACAAAAGATAACTCGTCTGGCGAGGACATGGAGAAAAGGGAACCCTTGTGCACTGTTGGTAGGAATGTAAACTGGTGTAACCACTATGGAAAACAGTATGGAGGTTCCTCAAAAAATTAAATATGGAACTACCATACAATAATGCAATCTCACTTCTGGGTATATATCCAAAGGAAATAAAAACAGGATATCGAAGAGATTTCTGCATTGCCATGTTCATTGCAGCATTATTCACAACAGCCAAGATTAGGAAACAATTGCCCAGCTAGCATGGGTAAGTGGTTGAGTGTCAATTTATGAACCAGGAGGTCATGGTTTGATTCCCAGTCAGGGCACATGCCTGGGTTCCAGGCTCCACCCCCAGTGGGAGGTGTGCAGGAGGCAGCCAATCAATGATTCTCTCTCATCATTGATGTTTCTACCTCTCTCCGTCTCCCTTTCTCTCTTTGAAATCAATAAACACATATTTTTTAAAATGTTAAAAAGAAGATTAGGAAACAACCTAAGTTGAATGAATGGATAAAGATGTGGAAAATATATATACAATAGAATATTATTCAGCCAAGAGAAAGAAGTAAATCCTACCATTTGCAACAACATGAATGAATCTTGAGAGCATTATGCTAAGTGAAATAAGTCAGACAGAGAAAGACAAATACTGTATTATCTCATTTATATATGAAATCTAAAAAAGCTGAACTTGTAGAAACAGAGTGGAATGGTGGTTGCCAGGGATTGGGGGTGGGTAAAATGGGAAGGTGTTGGTGAAAGTATACAAACTTCCAGTCAGAAGATGAATAAGTTCAGGGGATCTAATGCAGAGCATTGTGATTATAGTTAACACTGCACTATATATTTGAAAGTTGCTAAGAGACTAAATCTTAAGTGTTCTCACCACAGAAAAAGAAATGGTGATTATGTGACATGATGAAAGTATAGCTAACACTCCTGTGGTGATCATATTGCAATATATAAGTGTATCAAATCATCACGTTGTACACCTTAAACTCACATAATGTTATATGTCAATTATATCTCAACAAAGCTGGGCAATTAGATTGTTATGTAGCTGCTTCTCCATGCCCATGTGATGCTTTTGCCAGATTCTGCTGCCACTCCTGAGACTGGCTTCATAGTGACACAGACTGCTCCTGCCTTTTTTTCACTGAGCTCATACCAGGCATGCCCTCAATGATCATTATAGACAGATGACTCCCCAAATATTGCCTTATAAGTAACTGTGTTTCTGTTTACTCCACCGATGCATAAAGCTTTCATATTAAACTAAGTGGGTAACTATTACCTTTTGAATGCCCCCACATCTTATCTGTACCTTTCTAATACCAACTAAATGTTGTTGCCCTCTGGTTTCATCATGTACATGTTTTGTCTTATATCCCTAAATGCAGGAATTATGTCTCACCTGTAAATACTGAAGTCATCTGGTATAGGGTATTTTTCCTGCATCTATTCTCACTATTGGGCCAGCTCTCCCTTGATTCACATCAATGGAAGAGGCCATCCCCCAAACCAGACCGTATTTGGGTAGCCAACGAAACCAGAGCACATAGAGAGTGCTTGTCAGATCATATGTTTAACTGTTGCCATTTTGTATGTAGAAACATACCCTATATATTTCTATATGTCAAATGAGGATATGCTACAGTCTCATATATAGAGAATAGATTGTATTCTATATGTTAGCCTGAAGCCAAACCATGGTAGCACCTCCTCTTCAAATCACATTGTACAATGGATAAGTGGACATGTTAATCTTCTCTGTAGTGACCCAATTTTAACATAGGTCCTGCTGGGCTGAGCACAGAATATATTTCATGCACAGGAACTATCTGCTTCTTTTAAATCTAAAAATAAAACCACTCTCTCGCCCCACCAAACCCACTTATGACTCATAATCTACTCACAAAAGCCCCTCAAATTCCAATACTAAATCAGCTCTGTCATGAGTAAAATCTCAGTAGTCAAGGCACCTCTAACTTCACTATACACGGAGTCACCAAGTACATATTCTCTATGTGTGAGTTTGTGTACTAACAATAATTGAAGACCTAAAAACATCTTTAGGGGTGCTTTAATGATTTCTAACTATTAATATGGAAGATGTCCTAGATAACATGAAAGAAAATTTAAGATTTTTGTGGAGAACAAAGAGGACCATTCAGTTAATTTCTTAAGAACATGCATACAATTTTGTATAATTTAGAGGCAGCTGTCACTGAGATCCCACCTGCCACTTACTGCCTGCAGGGACTGCCCTGCAAATAACTCGGGGTAGGTGGCTATGCTTCCAATTACACCCTGTGAAACAGAGTCCCAGAAATCACACTATGAAAAGTCCCTCCTCAAATTACACCATTTTCAGATACAATGGAAGCCATTACAGTTTTGTTCTAAGTAAGCCCAATAAGTTCACTCTAACTGAGACAGTTTGTAATCGAGGTCATCTTCTCAGGAATTTTCTATGGAAATGCTAGGGGAGATCAGTTTCCAAGAGCTGAAGTGAATTTTGCAGTTGTAACTTGAGTTGAGGTGCATAAAACAGCCGGTGGTCTCTGAAAATGAAAGGAAAGCATGCTTTACAGAATAAAAGCAGCTGTGACGTTCCCAAACATGGAGTGTATCACATCTGGCACTGGCTGGACTTGCACATTACCTGGAATATTTCCAGCCTCTTGTCTTCTGATTTCATGGTCACTAGTGCTCAGCCTCCTGGAAACGGTTCCTCCAATCTTTAGAACCAAAAAGTCCCATTCATATACAGGATAGTTGAAATAGCTGGAACAATTTCTTCAAGAAATACACACATGGGTCAAAGCCTCTAGAGGTCCTCTTACAAAAACATCCCTAATGGTTCCCTGTTGGAGGGATTGGTCTCTACATTGTAGACAAGACAAGATACTGTGATCTATGTTTGAGGAGAAGGTAAACAGAATTTATAGCTGCTAAATGCCTTGGCTTCAGTAAAGGTTCTATCATATTTGGGAGGTTTGTCAGGGGAAAGGTAAGGATGGATAGATTAAACATGAATTAGTGAATGCTCATGAAGGGGAAAGGTTGGTTAAGAGTGTGCTTACAATTTTAAAAACATAGAATACGCAATGTAATCAAAATAGTTACATAGTAGTACATATTTGTATACATCAGTGATTTTCTAACTCAGTTACCAGGATCCTAATAATCCCAGAGAGACCATCAGGGTACTCTTAGGAAAAGGTAATAAAAGTGATCAAAATGAGGAGGAATCAAGATACCAGATATGATTCTGTAGAGCTGTGATGTGTAATATGGTAGCCATTAGGCACAAGTAACTATTTAAATTAATATTAAATAAAATTAAAATCTTGAAAGAGGACATACAGATGAACAATAGACACATGAAAAAAATGCTCTAGGTCACTAATCATCAGGGAGATGCAAATTAAAACCATGATGAAGTATCACTTCACACCTGTCAGAATGGCTACCATCAATAAATCAACAAAATAACAACTGTTGGGGAGGATGTGGAGGGAAGGGAACCCTAGTACATGTTGGTGGGAAGGCAGACTAGTGCAGCCACTGTGGAAAACAATATGAAGTTTCCTTAAAAATTAAAAATGGAACTGCCTTTTGACTCAGCTCATCCCACTTCTGGGAATATATCCTAAGAATACCAAAACACCAATCAGAAAGAATATATGCATCCCTATGTTCATTGCAGTGTTATTTACAATAGCCAAGATCTGGAAACAGACCAAATGCTCATCAATAGATGAGTAGATAAAAAGGCTGCTGTACATTCATACAATGGAATAGAATGTGACCATCAAAAGGAAGGAATTCTTTTGGGACAGTATGGATTATCGGGAAATTATTATGCTAAGTGAAATAAGACAGTCAGAGAAAGACAAATACCATATGATCTCATTTATATGTGGAATCTAATGAACAAAATAAACTGATAATCAAAATAGAAATAGAGACATGGATACATGGAACATACTGATAGCTGTCAGAGGTGAGAAGGAAGGAGGGGACTGGGTAAAAGAAGGAGAAGGGATTAGCCAAAGAACATATATGCATAACCCATGGACATAAACAACAGTGTGGTAATGGCCAGAGGGAAGGGTGGGGTGAGGACTGGATGGAGGTGGGCAAAGGGGAAAAATGGGGACATCTGTAAAACTTTGAACAATAAATATAAATTAAACTAAAAAAGGAATATAATTTCATAAAAATACTCTATTGTTTTTTCAAATAATTTCTTACATCTTTTGATGCTTTTAAGGGAATGATGCACACAGAATTTTTTAATATATATATTTTTATTGTTGACAGTATTACAGATATCCCCTATTTCTCCCCACTTTACCTCCCTCTGCCCAGCCCCTCCGCCCCAGGCCTTCACTACACTATTATCTGTGTCCATGGGCTATGCATATAAATATATAAGTTCTTTAAAAATGTCATATAAAATTATGGAGAAAATAAATATAAGAGTGGATTTATTTGAAATTATAAATTGAACTTGAATTCTAAGACCTATATCTTGTTTACAGTTCTTAGTTTAGAAGCAGAGGTTATTTTAGTTGTTATTAGGTCAACAAAGTCTTTCAACTGTTACTTAAAAGTCAAACTTGACTCTAAATTATAACTTTCAATAGAATAATATATATTCATCTTATTATTAAAAAAGAATTTGCTTCCCACTGTAAACTGCTTTCTACAGGTAATTATTTTGTTAGAACAAGAGCATTTGTCGCAATGTGTGGGTAGTTATTATAATAAATTTACAAATGACCTGCCTTTGGAGCCAACAATTTTATAATAAAAGTAAGCAAAAATTCAAAAGGATAAGATGTTTATTTTTGCGAACTGCTTCCTCTTAGATTTGATTGATGTTCTTATACAAGGCACAGAATTAAATATCTACTTCTGATTGGTAGCTCTGAACTCTTTGTCTTTAATTTTATGTTTATCATTGCTTGGAGTAAATTGATTAAGAGGCAATAATACAATAAATTTAGGTGACATGGGCATCTATTTGGACTACCTAATCATGTAGTTTATTCATAACTTCTGGACTTTCTTGAGCCCAGTCCAAATGTATTACTTCATTGTACAGGGGGTTAAAGATCTAGCTGCTATGACTCTTCATACTTACAACATATTGGATCTGATAATGTGTTGAATCTAGATAACTAGATGCCCAGGTCACAATGCATATATAGTTTGCAAAGTCTCTTGATATCTCGTGCCCAGTCTCAATTAAGATCCAGTAGCATATTAGAAACTATTTTCAAACATACTATTTCTCAGTTATGAATGGCATGATCTTGCTCTAGAACCATAGAGGTCTGTACTGTTACTCTTTTATTGAAGCCAAATTAAGTGATGTCCTTCTCTCTTGGTGGTAGGAGGTACAATGTCCAACAACTTGTCCTTTACTTGGGAAAAATATCCTAGCAGATTCCAGACCATCTTATAACTTAACAAATATGATAGACCATGAATCTTTATGGGGTTTATCTCCCATCTTTTGGCATCTAACTATCTTACTCAGTTGTCTCGGGATATTGTCACTCCAGCTCAGCAGTCTAATTAATAACCCGAGGACAGGAATAACTTCTCACAAATATCGAAATAGTCAAGGTTCCTAATAGACTATATTATGTCAACGAGTGTGAGTTAACACACTGCTGAGGTAAGAGAGTGTTAGAAACTGCTGTCTTTTCCATGTAAATATAAATTGCTTTCAATCCTCCCTGCTGATATGCATCAAGATGAAAACATTACTCAAAATCAATAGCTGTATACTAAGTGCTAAAAACTAGGTTGATTTGGTTTCATAAAGTTATTACATCAAGCACAGCAATTGAAATCAGGGCTTCCTTTTGGTTAAGCTTGCAGTAATCACTGTCATCAACCACCATGAACCACCTGGTTTTACAGAGACCAGATGAGAACACTGAGAGAAAAGACCACATCTTTTAAATATTTGATGGTGACACTAATTTCTGCAGTACTTCTAGGAATATGATAATTCTTCTGATTTAAATTTCTGGTAGAGGAAGGTTGAGGGGTTTTCACTTGGTCCTTTCTACTATAGTGATTCTTAATCCACAGGTTACAGAAACAATGGAAGGAGTTTTCCAGCATCTAAGAATGTGTATCCTTTATACACCCAGAGACCAGAGAAAGAGCCACAGTGTATATGTGTGGACACATTGACCCACTATGAGATGGGGATGGGGCCAAACTCCCTTTCTTATGTGGATTCTGAGACCCTCCATACTAATTAGAGGAACATGATGATGTTTTAGGTCTTCTGTGATAAATGTCAGCTCAAACATTATAGATCAGTGATTTTCAACTGGTGTGCCACAAGAATTTTTAAAACTTGCAATATCTGACTATTTTGTCAGAGACACTGACCTCTTTTCCTTTAGATTGTCAAATAAAAAATGACAGCAGCCAACACAAAAATAGCCATCTGGTGTGAATGCCCTGTCTTGAACTGTATATATATATGTGTGTGTGTGTGTGTGTGTGTGTGTGTGTGTGTGTGTGTGTGTGTGTCATGTAATAGACTTGCATTGTATTGGTCACATTGCATAATAAGGTTGCATCTGATTGGTTAATTCTTGGTACCAGAAATCCCTCTATACAAGTACAGGCACTTGATTTTTTAAAAAGTCACTTTGGAGCAAAAGGGGTAGGTAATTACTATTTTTTCTGTAAATCAATCAAAAGTATACCTATTTTTTTGTCTGATTAGCAAAAAATATATTTTTTGGTGTGCTACAGAATTTTTGTAATTACTTTATGTGTGCCATGAGATGACAAAGGTTGAAAATCACTGCTATAGATAACAGTTTAAAAGTCTAACTATTCCCTTTTGCTCAGTGTACAACTATCTTGGAAAATAGCTGAAGGCCTCTCTGGGGAAATATCAGAGGAAGATTCACTGTTTATATGTGAGGTGGCCCAGGATCGTATTGAATCAATAGGTCGGTGAAATGACATAAATCTGGAAACAGTATGAGGGAGTGACATTTTCCATTGTGGCATCTGACATAAACCTACTAATTACTAGCTTTCCATTTAAAAAATATATAATCAAATTTAACAGCATCCTAGTTAGCACCCCATTTAGAAACACCATGTTCTATTTTAATTGCTATAGATTTCTGTGCATCAAAGCATTACTATTACCATTCCATCCTTGCTACCTATTATATTAATAATGCTTGGTGGTTAGGAATTTTCATCTGGCTTCTATAATTTCAGAATCTCATCATTCATATTGATATTATAGAGCCCATTTCCATGGTATAATCTCACACTATTGACTGCAGCTTACAGATAACAAACTTCATGGATCTCAAAGATGCTAGTGTCTCCATCACTAATGCATCCCTTATTAAAGGAGTGGCCTCTGGTCCTCTTAGGATACAAAATCAGTTGGTGGGTTTTTGAGTCTTATATTGTAAATAATTTCACCCCCTCTGAGCATTCCAAGAAAGTTTAGGTATCTCTACCTTGGTCACTGTAGGCCATCAGCATAACAAACTTTCAAAGAGGCATTCATGTAAATATTATTACCAGCTCTAGGTAGCCTTGTCAGAACATTAAATTCAAGTTCACAAATAAAGTACATGAAAGGAATGCGGCAACTGCATGCCACTCTTGATCTGTGATTTTCTTTTCCTATAAAGGACATCATTTGAGCAATTGGTAGACTTTGAAAAAGGTTAATATATTAGCTGAAATATTGCATTAATGTTAATTTCTTAATTTTGATAACTGTAATAAAGTTTTATGAGAATATTCTTGATTTTAGGAAATATACATTGAAGTATTTAAGGTTAAAGGGCAAAATATCTCTAACTTACTCTCAAATAGTTCAGAAAAATTAATATATCCATGTGTAAGGGGAAGAGGAAAGAGAAAGGTGAAGGATTCTCTTTTGTGCAAGAGAATCCCTGGACGAAATATCTGGGCCTGAGTGCATGTTTATTATGGTAGCTGTTTGTGGTCGAAACAGATGCAGGCAGAAATTGTTCACACAATATAAAGCAATTTGCATGAACATATTTTAAAACTGAATACCATGTCGCCAACACTGAGTGTTGCCTGGCCCTATATTGAGTCCTAGTATGAGTGGCTTTTTGAGAAGCCTGTGTTACAGGAGCTGTATGTAGGTTAATATCACTTGCCAAAATTCATCAGCTGGTTTAAATCATCAGCAGTGGCACTGATCATCTGTCAACAGAGCTCTTCTATCTGCCTCATCTCTAGTCTAGTCCATTCACAGAGAGTGGTAAGAATGTTCAGTTCCTCCCCTGCCCTCTGTGATGGTCCATAGAACTCAGGGTATGCCCACAGGCTGCCAGTACAATTAGATCTTGATGTTCCAAGAAAATAATCATTATCTATCCCTGCCAGGTGTGCCATCTTTCTTGGGGAATTTAGTGTGCTCTTTGGAGGAATGAGTGTGCTCTGGGCATTCCCATTTGTTTGTTCCTTATTACATCACATTGTGTCTGAATGATAGTTTAGGTGCAGAAATATGTCCATGTAAATAACTTTTCCAAATTTTGCAAACACACAGTGGTGAAATGTGATGCAATTATGGTCAATGATATTAAGCAGAATCTTTTTGGTGGAGTATTTGGTAAGATATCTAAGAGGGAGGGGGCAGAGATTTAAGTGTCATGTGCCCACATTTTACCCTGATACTTCCTTTTGTATGAAACATGGTTATAATGCTAGAGGCAATGCAAACATCTTATAACTATGGGGCAAAAGCACATGATAGGAATGTGTAAAAAGAAGGGACGATTTTGCTTGGTGGCTGATATTATTGTGCAGCTCACAAGCATCCCTTGACTTTATGTCATATGAGAAGAATAAAACCCTAATTTGTATAATAAAACCTTTTTTCATATCTTTGTGCTTTACAATACAGCCTATTGTACTTCCTAATAGTTCAAGTGTTATAGATTGAATGTGATTGAGGGACATAGCCCTCTCTTAATGTATAGAGGTGGGGTTTTTTTTGTTTTTGTTTTTTTAAAAATATATCTTTATTGATTTCAGAGAGAGGAAGGGAGAGGGAAAGAGAGATAGAAACATCAATGATGAGTCTTTGATCAGCTGCCTCCTGCACACCCCCTACTGGGGATTGAGCTGCAACCCAGGCATGTGCTCTGACCAGGAATTGAACCATGATCTGGATCCTAGGTTGATGCTCAGTCTCTGAGCCACACCAGCCAGGCCAGAGATGGAGTTTTGTTACTATATTTTTTTCATTCTCTTTACTGCTTCTAGTTGAATATGAGGACAATTAATTATATTAGTGCACCTTTATCTGGAAGGTTACAACATAATATTGACTAGAAAAATGTAGCTTAATAACTCTAAGAAAAGTATCATTCCATTCTGTAAAGCAAACAAACCAAAAACCATACAAAGTAAATCAGGTATCTAAAGTCTATCCTAAGTATATATGTTTCTTGGGGTCATGGATTAGAAGTTTAATACATTTGTGTTTAAACTTCATGAATTTATGGCTTATTTTTTTCTTACTGCTCTATCTCTAGCTCCTTCACCAGTACAGGCAGAGAGCAGGTTCTCAATAAACATTTGTTGGAAGAATAAATGAAATAAAGTAAAATAAAAAATAAAATAAAATGATCTGTTTCACAAGTGAAGGAGCTCCCTGTCATCAGAAGTACCAAAGGACCTGCTGGATTACCTCTAGGCATGGACACTGTAGAGGAGATTGCTCTGTAAGGTTAGAAGAAATTACTGCAAAGGTCACTTCCAACTCTTTTATGTTTAATTCTATGATGGGCCTGTGATTCAGCTCAGAATAAATGACAAACACCACTCAGCAAACTAATTAAAGCATATTGTAAGACACAAGGCCGGCGAATGAGAGAGATTAGATTCAGATTTGATGGACAACCAATCAATGGGATAGACACACCTATGCAAAGGAGATGAACGGTGAACACACTATTGATGAATTCCTAGCAGTGTTCAGTCCAATGAACTAGATAGTTTGTCTTTGGGGAAGGAGAATTTAGAGAGTGCTTCCTTACCTAATACTGTTTGTCCTTGGATTTGCTTTTATTTATTTATTTTTTATTTTATTTTATTGTTTTAAATTTTATTTTTGTTTAAAATATTACAGATGTCCCTTTTTCTCCCCAATGACCCGTTCCACCCTGTCCCTTCCCCCTCCCCAGTCCCTCTCCCCACCATGGTTTGTGTCCTTGGGTTGTGCATATATGCATATAAATTCTTTGGTTACTCTCTCCCCCTCCACCCACCCACCCTCCTCCATCCCTCTAACATTCGTCAGTCTCATCTAAATAGAAAACAAATGAATAGCCAATCACACAATTCTCCTGAAGCTAGAAACACTATGTACTCAAATTATTTTCCTTTCTTTGACATACCCTGTGTGCATCTTAGGTCTTCATCTGCAGGATTGACCCTATATTCTCAAGTAAATTGGTATGAGTTGTTGTCTTTGTTTAGCAAAGTAGGGTTTATTTTCCACTATATTCCTTTCTAAACCTGTTACTCAAATGATTTTATTTTATTTTTTTAAGTATGTAAAAAAGTTGACATCAACATGCAAAAACTGAAATTTGACCCTTATCTCAATCTAGATATAAAAACTAACTTAAAATGGATCACAGGCTTAAATGTAAAAGTTAGAACTATAAAACTCTTAGAAGAAAACACAGCAGCAAACCTTCAAGACTATGGTTTTAGCAATTTTTTTAATATGATACCAAAAGCACAAGCAACAAAAGCAAAAGCAAAGTAAACATTAACAAATAAAAGATTTTGTGCATCAAAGAACACTATCAAGGAGTGAAAGACAACCCATGAAAAGGGAGAAAATATTTTCAGATCATATACATGATAAAGGTTCACTATCAGAGTACACAAAGGACCCTTGAAACTCAACAAAATGACAAACAACCCAATTTAAAAATAAACAACAGACAAGTAAATAATTCTCCAAATAAGGTACACAAATTGCCAACAAGCACATAAAAAATGCTCAGTGTCATTAGGGAAAAGCAAATCAAAACCGTTATGAGAAATCACTTCACACACAATAGGCTGGCTATTTATATGCTAAAAATAATTGAAACCTTGTTTTCAAATAAAAACTTATATATAAATGTTTACAGAAGCAGTATTAATAATAGTCAAAAGGTAAAAACAATCCAAATTTCCTTCAATGAATAAATAAACAACTGTGGTATATCTATACAATGGAATATAATTCAGCCATAAAAGGGAGAAGGAAATACTGATATATGCTGCTATATGGATGGACCTTGAAAACACTGTGCTAAGTGAATGAAGCCTGACAGAAAAGACAACATAGTGTATAATTCCATTTATATGAAATATCCAGAATTTGTAGATCCATAGAAATATAAGCAGATTAATGGTTGCCAGGGCTAATGAGAGGGCAAAGGAGAGTGACTGCTTATTGGGTTGCCATTTAGGGTACTGGTAAAGGTATGGAACAAGGTAATGGTAATGGCTACATAACATTGTGATGTACTTAATGCCACTGAATTATACACTTTAAAATGTTTTAAATGGTAAATTTTATGTTACATGTATTTTACCCAAGTAAAAATGTTAAAAATTATTTCTGCAGAAGACATTGATAAAAAATTAAAAAGATGAGCTACATACCATAAAAAATGTTTGAAAATCACATATCCAAAAAAATTATATTCTGTATCCAGAATATATAAAGAACTCTCAAGACTTAATAGTTTGAATTCAAAGAATCGGATTGAAAAAATGACAAAGGATTTGAGCAAACACTTCACCAAAGAGGATACAAGGATGGCAAATAAGTACATGAAAATATGTCTAACATTATTAACCATAATAAAAATGAAAATTAAAACAACAATGAGAACCACTACAAATCCATTAGAATGGCTCAAATAAAAAGATTTTTGTAAATGTTATTTTTCAAAGTTTACATTCAATATTATATTGTATTAGCTTCAGGTGTAGAGCATAGTAGTTATACAGACATACAGTAACAAAGTGTTCTCCCTAATATTTCCAGTACCCCCAGCACCATACACATTTATTACAATATTATTGATTGTGTTCCCTATGCTGTACTTTACATGGTTGTGACTAGTTTGTAACTACCAATTTGTACCTTTTAATCCACTCACCTTTTTTATTCAGCCCTCCAAATCTTCTCCCCTCTCACTTTAGTAAAGGCTATATATGACAAACCCATAGTTAACATCATACTCAGTGAGGAAAGACTAATATAATTTTCTTTTAAACCAAGAACAGGACTATTATGTCCAGTTTCACCATTATTATTCAACATAGTATTGGGAGTCCTATCCACAGCAATCAGACAAGAAGAAATAAAAGGTATCCAAATTGAAAAGGAACAAGTAAATCTGTCATTATTTGTACATGACACAGTATGGCATATAGAGAACCCTAAAGATTCCACCAAAAATTTACTACAACTGATCAATGAATTCAGTAAAGTATCAGGAAACAAAATAAATATTCAAAAATCAGTTTTAATACAACAATAATGAATTATCAGAAAGGGAAACTAAGGAAACAATCCCATTTACAATGGCATAAAAAATACCTAGGAATAAAGTTAACCAAGGAGGTAAAAGATCCATACTTGAAAAATGATACAAATAAATACAAGCACGTACCATGTTCATGGATAGGAAAAATTAACAGACTGACGAATCTCAGAGGGAAGGCGGGGGTGGGTTGGTGGGTGGGAAGAGATTAACCAAAGAACTTATATGTATATATGCATAACCCATGGACACAGACGATAGTGGGGTGAGGGCTTGGGGGAGAGGAGTTGGGGGGAGAGGGTCAATGGGGGAAAGGGGGACATCTGTAATACTTTCAACAATAAAGATAAATTTTAAAAAATTATACCACCCAATAGTCAGTAATTGAGCAGGCAATATATGCTTTGTAGTTACAGCAAGAGTGCCAAAGCAGATACCTTGGGGAATTACTGAAATCCATAGAAACAAGCCCTTGGTTTTGATGGCATTCCTAATCTACTCTAAGCAACAAGAATGTATATTTCATGGATAATGGGACTATGTAAATGTATTTGCTGACACTCACACTATATTTCCTAGTTGGATAGGTCCAGAAATAGAAATTCTTGAAATGGATTGAAGGGAGACACTGACTTCTCACCTTTAGTCAATAAAGTGAACACTTATCTCCCCAATTTATGAAACACCAGCAACTGAGAGGGCAAATCCTAATCTTACAGTTTAGATCAGCTAAAAGTGAGATATACTGTACTGCAGAAATCCTGCTAATGTTTCTAGGTTCATTGCCAGATGCTCCCAGAAGACAATCTCCTTGTGACTTGGAGTGTGCAATACTTTTTGCACTTTCAGCAGTGAATGGAAGCAGCTTTACTCTAAATCTCCAGACACTGCACTTGGAGGTGGCATTGTTATTCTCATATTTAACACTCCATTGACACTTTAATTTATGGCTGCACTAGAAGGGAAGAAAGAAGGAAGGGAAATGAGAAGGAAACTAATAATGGCTAAGTTCTAAGTTTGTGCAAGGTATTTTCTTTTATGCTTTCTCATTTAATGAAGTAGGTCTTTTATTCAATTTACAGATAAGAAAACTGAGGCTGCTAATTGATTTGCTCAGGATCACTTGGCAACTAAGTAGCAGAGACATGAATGAAATCTGCATTTATCTATTTCAAAGCTTGTATGTTCTCAGTATTGTCTCTCTGAAGGAGCCTGAGAACTCAACAGGTCCAATTCCCTTAATTCAAAAATGTAGAAATTTAGGCCCAGATCATGAATCACCTTGCCCAAGGTCACAGGTTTAACTAATTTTCCTGTGGGTAGATATACTCTAAGAAAGCAGAGTGAGGACCTTGGCAATCCCTGCAAGGCCCTATGCAGTAGAAAAATTTGCTGCCCCCTTCAGAGGGTGCACTTCACCCTGCTTGGCCATTGGGGCAGAGTGGAAACAACAGCAGTATCTGGACGCCCTTTCAAAAGAGTTCTTCACAGTATCATGATGGACACTTTCCATGTGTGACTCACAAGCTAGTATTAATTTACCATTTTCTGAGGAGAAAAAGAAACTGTGTGGCTGAAAACAAATTTGAACTAAAGAGTCCTATTTAAACTGAATTTTAAGCTGTGGACAGCTCTGAAAGTCCAGGGCAATGAAGCTCTAAGCTGGCCTTCACTCCCAGCCTGGGAGAGACAAGAATGAAAATGGAGGAATACCTCTTCTCATTTCTCACCCCACTGCAAGTCAAGTTGCTTCTTGCATAGACTTGGCATGGGCCTTTCTAGACTATTCCTTGGGAATTGTGGGACTCTCTAGAAATGAATCTAGGCAAAGATTTTATGAATTTACACAATGGAGTTTTTAGGCTTCTAGTGAGGACCAGCCTGGGTCCCAGTGCTGATCAGTATCTGTGACTCTTACAGAAATTCTGAGATTGCCCCACTGGTGTGGATCAGTGGTTGGGCATCGACCTATGATCCAGGAGATCAAAGTTTGATTCCAGTCAGGGCACATGCCCAGGTTGCAGGCTCAATCCCCAGCAGGGGCGTGCAGGAGGCAGCTGATCAGTGTGATTCTTTCACCACTGATGTTTCTCTCTCTCTCTCTGTCTCTGAAATCAATAAAAATACATTTAAAAAAAGAAAAGAAATTCTGAGATTAATAGTTATTTAGGGGTCAAGCAGATACTATGTTATTTAATAAGAAGTGGAAATATGGACTTCATAGTCAGTCAGTAACTTACAATACATTTATTAAATGTCCACTCAGTGCCACGATCTGTGCTAGTTAATTAGGTTATATGACCATGAATATCACAGGCATGTCTCTATCCTCATGGAACTTCCCGTGTATCATGTTCATTACCAGTCAGACAACAGAGAAGCCCCATGCTTGGGAAGATGATGGAGGTAAGATGACTGAACTCAATGGAGACCATGCCAGAGAGAAAACATGCTCTACAGACAAACTGAAGTCAAATAATAACATCAAAATCTTTTTTTTTTTTTAAATATATCTTTATTGATTTCAGAGAGAGGGAGAGAGAGAGATAGAAACATCAATAATGAGAGAGTCATTGATCAGCTGCCTCCTGCATGCCCCCGACTGGGGAATCGAGCCCACAACCCAGGCATGTGCCCTAACCTGGAACTGAACTGTGATCTCCTGGATCCTAGGTTGACCCTCAGCCACTGAGCCACGCCCAGCCTAGCACAACATCAAACTCTTGATTCAAGCTGAAATGACTGGGGGCTGCAATGAGCTAGGGGTAGTTCAGAAAAGCTTTAGAAGAGAAAGCAGCTTCTGGAGCAACCCTGGCAGGTGACACTTGTTAAGAGATTCCAGTGGAAGCCTTAGAAGGACAGAGTCATGGTGTTGAGTTTTAGCTACCTACCTAATGCATAGTGTTAGACGAAAATCCAAGGATTATGGCTGGAGCTGGCCTAAAGAAAAAGAATGGAGAATTCTCCAAATTAAGAGTAAGAACAGCCTAACAGCATGGATGGGAGGGCTAGAGCTAGGTGAGTAGAACAGAAAATCTATGGTCTGAGCCTAATCAGTGTGACCTGAGCTAAACTGAGGAAAGTCAGGAGACACACTGGAAATTTTTTTTTAGTTTATCTTTATTGTTGAAAGTATTACAAATGTTCCCTCTCCCCTCATTGATCCCCTCCATCCTGTACCCCTCCCCCAGGACTTCACCCCACTATTGTCTGTGTCCATGGGTTATGCATATATGCATATAAATTCTTATGTTAAACTTTCCCGAGCCACCCACCCACCTACCCCTGCGTTCCCTCTGAGATTGGTCAGTCTGTTCCATGCTTCCATGTCTCTGGATCTATTTTGTTCATTGGTTTATTTTGTTCATTAGATTCTACATATGAGTTAGATCATGTGATACTTGTCTTTCTCTTACTGGCATATTTTGCTTAGCATAATACTCTCCAGGTCCCACCATGCTGGCTCAAAGGGTAAGGGATCCTTCTTTTTTACAGCTGCATAGTATTCCATGGTGTAAACATCAGAGAAGATGCTTGATATGATTTCAATCTTCTTGAACTTGTAGAGACTTGTTTTGTGTCCTAACATGTTGTCTATCTTTGAGAATGTCCCAAGTGCACTTGAGGAGAATGTATATTCTTCAGCTTTGGAGTGGAATGTTCTGTAAATGTCAATTAAATCCTTCTGATCTAGGACATTGGTAACTTTTTAAAATAGATTTCCTCTGTTATTCCATCCCTCTGGCTCAAAGTAGCAAAAGCAATTGCCCTCTCTATAGCCTCGTGATGCAGACAGGCTAGTACCGGAAAGAAAAAGGAGGCCAAAATCCAAAGCCATGTGGTCTTTTGTGGAGGAACCTCTGTTACCTTGGATGGTGATAAGAGAACATTAACTGCAGGGTGCCCTAGGTGTAGGCAGTCCCAGGTCAAAAGGGTCAGACAGACAGGCCTCCGCTGTCAGAACGTCCCAATACTTCTGATGCTGGGAATTGATTGCATTGTTTCACTTGTTCAAAGACTGATTTGGAACCATAGACTATATCACAAGTTGAGGGGTCATTCTAAACCTTCTAGAGCAGTCATTCTTAACCTAATGCTTCTTTTTAATAATAAAAAATTAACTCTTCTTATTGTCCTGAAATGAAGAACATAGATAATTCAATATCTTATGATATAAAGGAGGGGGAAAAAGGAAAGTGCTTTATTATAAAACAATGTTTATTTCTATATGTAAAGGATTGGGAGAAGACAAAATGCTCCAACAAATGCCCAAAACTTCTTCTAGAGGGCGGTACTAGGCCCTTTTGAGGATCACTGTTCTGCACTGACCTCAGTTCTCACATGAGCAACCTGGATCCCAGAGAAAGGAAGGATCAAATCATGCTGCCTTTCTTTTGCTGAGTCATTGCAGCCTTTCAGTGGGGTTTACTTAGAGTTTCTAATCAAAAATGTTCTAGAACTCCAAGCCTAGCACAAGAAAACTCATGCTGTCTTTGGCAACTCTTGTTATATAGCCCAGGGATTAAATGCATGAGGTCTGGGGTTAAAAATCTTTCAACTTTGGCTGCCACTCAGCAATTATGTGACCCTGTGCAAGATACTTACCTCTCTGACTCTGTTTTGTCATATGTAAATTGGAAATAAATTAGAACCTACTCCATAGAATTAGTCAAATATATGAAAAAGGCTTGATACATGTAAGCTTCAATAAGTGACAGTTATTACAATTAATATTTGTAGCAGCACTATCTGCTTCCAGTACTGTTAATGCAATTGTCACCACTCCATTGCTGCTGTTGCTGCCAACACAATTGCTATAGGAGACCCCAATGGGGAGCATCTCTTTCTTTCAGTAACATTATCTTGACCACACTAATGTGATCTACTCTCATATGCATACTATCCTGTATTAGGAAAGGTATCCTGACTATTTTGGTTTTGTCCTTTCCTTTGCTGTGAGATAAAGTCCAAAGGATTAGACCAGAGGGCATATTAGGGTTGCACTCCAGTGTCCTATTAACTGCATTTTTCATTGGTCCCAAACTGTTGTCACAGGAAGGAGCCCAGAGACCTCTCCAACTTTCAAGCAAGTTCCTGTCAAACTCCCATGTTGGAAGACTCTTTGTCTCCCCTTTTTTGTTCACATTTTTAATTCTGCTATGCTAAGAACCTTCCATATTTATCCCAAGAGGCCTATGTGTCCTTAAACAAATAAGACACCTGGTACTTTACCCTTCTTACCACAAAGTTCCCAAAACAGAAAATTGGATTTGGTCCCCATTGTGACCTTTGTCTCAATAACTTAGATAAGCTCTATGATTCCTTTCAACAATAATGAACTTCTGATTTGGGGCATAGCCAGCTTGCAAGCCTGCCAAGCTCACACTCACCAGTCTGGAGTCTCACAACAGCAGGGGAGGAAGAGGTAGAGTTAGATATACATAGGGGACTTGGACCTTGGCAAACAACTGACTTCCACAAGCAGCTATGTCTCTTACACAGCTGTTGAGACACCTGAACACACAGAGTTTCTCCTCCAACCTTTTCTGCCCCTCAAGTGAAAGCACATTTCCCCAACAACTAATTTGAACAAGGGCTCTTTGGAAGTGTTTGTAAGGAGTATGTGTGTGGGGGGAAGGGTACTATGTTTTATCCTTTCCAATTTACGCTGAGGTTAGATACTTGAGTGAATTTTATATCCATTCATATTACTATAATTCGCAAGGCCATAATATATTAAAAATATTTTAACTAACAAGATTTCTCAAGTTTCTTTTTCACAACTCATCCTACTATCCTACTAGTAGCCCTCAGGGTATCTGCCAGCTTCCTGCTGAAGGCTGTTCTGTAATGTTTCAATCACAGCAATGTACTGGGATAGGGAGAAGCATACACACGTGTACACATGCACACACACACACCTCCAAGCATGAAGCCATAGTTCTCATGCCATACTCAAAAGCAGCTTTCTAAAGCCTTAGAAACTCTTAAAAGAACATCAAAAGTGACTTTTTTTATGTTTCAAATATGCAATTCACCATTATTAGAACCCATCAAGCATGCAAAATCATGTATATTTGAACTGAGCATTTGAGTGTAATTTTCCTATCAGCAGAGATGTATGATATCAAAGAGAAATAAGCTAGGGCACATTGTGCAAGCATGTGCGTACACACAGGTACACACACATTACCTGAATTTTGCCCCAGTGTAACTCAGAACTGCATGGGAGAATGTTTAAAAACAGAGAGTTAAACTTAATGTAAATTTTACTTGAGCAACCAGGAGGAGAACAAAACTGTAAAGTTAAGATTCCACTGAGTTTTGTAAAAACCAGGAAATCAACAAAATATTGAAGAAGATAATGGCAGAAGATAAAAGATCTGGCTCCTTTAAATCCCCATAAGGTGCAGAAAAGCACATGCTGCTTTTGACACAACACTCTCCATCTCTCTAATCACATCATTCTTCCATGCTTTCTCCATGACTCCTTTTAGTGCCTGAAGTGACTCGTCACCCTTCCTACAACATCTAATCACTCAGTACCACCCATTTCATTTGAGTCATGACCACATGACTTGATCACATGAACCTCTCTCCATAGGTCACACCTTGTGTTCAGCTAATTTAATGGTGCCCTTGGACTCTTTTCCTTTCATGAGTTTCAGCTGAACTCAGACCAACAATTTGAATTCCTGGCTATGGGAAGCAGCAGTACAGCCTGACAATAAAGAATTCAGGCTCTGGAGTCAGAGAGAATTGGATTTGAAGCCCATTTGCTAGTTGTATGATCTTTGGCAGGTTACTTAACTTCTCCAAGCCTCACTTTTCTTTTCTGAAAAGTAGAGATTATAATAGCACTCAGATCACAGGATTTTTGTAAAGATAATGACATCATCTATGTGAAGTGTCTGGCCCAGAGTAGGCATTCAGTAAATGTTAGCCATCACCACCTTCATTCTTGCTTCTATTATGATGAAACTGCCCAGATGACCCTTATACAGAAAGCTCCTTGTTTAATTCTGAAATATTCTGCCTCTAATATCCATGGAAGTAAAAAACTTCTTCCTTGCCCTGGCCAGTTTGGCTCAGTGGTTAGAGTGTTGGCCCACAGACTGAGGGGCCCCGGGCTCAATTCCAGCCAAAGGCATATACCACGGTTGCAGGCAACAGAGAAAGAGAGCCAGAATCAGAGTCAGAGCTGAGATTAAACCTTGGCCCAGTAGCCCTGCATCCCATGGAAGCAAAGCCCATTTGAGCTTCTCTTGATATAAAAGGTGTTGTTAGAGCTCCACTTATGTCCCTTTGATCTTCCCATGTGCTCAGAAGGAATTCCAACTGCCACTACCTGCATGCCTGCTGGAGGGCTCTTTTACCATATCTGTAGATCTCTGTGCTGTCTACATGCAACAATCTAAAAAGTGTGCCAATTAACACCCCCCCCCCAAGAGTGATGAGATGTGGTTCATAAGTTGGGTGGAATCATTCTGAAGTTTGTGTGTTGTACCATTTTTCAGAGTTTCTCCATATAATTGTCAGCCCACCACTGTGATAGCTGGCTGATTAGCATACTCTTTATTCACTGCCTTCATTTCCTTTATAAATACCCCTTTTCCTTACAGGTGTTACCTGCAATTCCCAAACAAATCACTTTTACTCAATTACCTTTGTCTCAGAGTGTAATTTCTGGAGAATCCAACCTAAGATTGTGTGATTATCCTTGACTCAGTTGAGACAGAATCTCAAGTGCTTTTGCTATTTTGTCTTACAATAATATGTATAGTGAACCTTTGGTTCCTAAAATATAGCCTAATAAGGACTTACTAGCCAAATGAGATATACAGAGAGTATCTATAGATCAGATATAGTGTAATAAACTTAGTGTAATATAATATCTTCTTTGAGAATATCAGTCTTCTAAATGTAAGAGATGTGGGAAGTGAGCATTTTACTCTGGAGTAGGAATGTTGGAATCAAGCAGGAATTACACAAATTGGCAAATTAAGGAGATTAGGAAAAGCTACTTCTGATCACTAAAAAATATAAATTTTCTCTGAATAATCCAAGTAAATACACAAATGCTTGCCAAGATTTCTTGGGGAAAGTTGTTTGAAAAATTTAAGGATAAAGATTTCTGGAACAAACTGAATACAATAAAAAAGAAAGTATAAATGGAACACTATGTTATCAGCTTCAGTAGTAGATGAATGACAAAAATCAACAACAAAAATAAAACTGTCATTTTTGAGCACTTAAATATAGACAGTTTGCTAAGTATTTTATGTACATTATTTCACTTAAACCTCACAATAACTCTTAAAAGTATTATATTTTTTTATCTCCATATTACACATGAGGAAACTGAGGCACAGAAAAGTCGTGTAACTTTTCCAGGGTTACACAGCTAGTAAATGGTATAGATAGGTTTTGAAACCATGTTTTTCAACTCCAAAATGTATGCATTTTCTAATTTACCTCTCTGCTTCTCACTCATATACATTTTTAGTGCTGTATTTTGTATTTTTCTTCATTTGTGTTTATAACTTTCAATAAAGATCAATTGTAAAATGTATAAGTGTAATATAATGTTTAAACTTTATAATAATTTATAATAAATGTATACAAATAAGTTCAGCCATGAGGAAAAAGTCCTTAATTAGATCATGTTTCTGATCTGGGATTCATAAATTATAATTGTCATATTCATAATGAGTTGACAGCACATCATATGTCCAATCAGATCTGTAGATTCCATCCACTTGGCTTTCTGACAATCAACTCTGGCATCGTTTACACTCTTGATATGACTTTTGAGTTCCAAATTATCACATTCCTGATTCAGAAACTAGCAGAGTGCCTTGCACATAGTGGGCACTCAATAAATAAATTGAATTTAGTACCAAGTTTCCTTTATACAGGTTTTCCTGCCCAAAGCCTTCACTCAAGCTTGAAACTGTCATCACCCAATCACAGGGATTTGAGGTAATTGATTTTTCCCTTCTGAAGTCAATGATGAGAAGCTCTTTTCTTGAGCCCTCAGGGCCCAGCCCTGGACAATATTCAAGGTGCTCTCCTGGGTCTTGAAGCTTGATTCTTAGGTCCTCAGGTTTCTATCTCCTCCTTTTCTTGGCACTGACAACAGATCCTACCTATTCCTCAGAAGCGCTCTGTGCCTTCCTGTCTCTTTGCCTTTGCTCACAGTATTCCCTTGGTCTGGGATACTCCCCTCCCCCATGTCTTGGCTTCTGCCTGGCTGTTGTCTCAGATTCCTGAACCTTGCCTGAACCAGGTACAGATGTAATTCCAGCTCTAGGCTCCAGTCCCTGTTCTCCAGACCAGCTGGGAGTACTTATTTCAGCCTCCTAGAGTCTCCAACCTTGACCTGGCCCCTCAGATCTGGTGGATTACCAGTGTGAGCCTGATAAGAAGGCATAGAGCCCTACAAGGTCACCACCAGTATGTCTATGTCAACTTGAGGCCTGGTTTCCAGCATGTGCCTGCAAATATATAACCTATTTACACATTCTGCCTTTTGTTTGAGTTCTTTCAGCACAGTAGGTTCCCCCAAATGATTTCAGACAGCATAGAAAGAACCTTGCCTTCATTAGTCCATGAGTGAAATGTCAAGTCAGGCCTGTAAATAGGATTCTGGCTTTTTGTAAGGCTTAGCCTCTGGTAGAGACATTGAGCCCCACAGCACACCACATAAAGAAGTATTGACATGAGTATTGAAATGGTTTATGCACCTCTAGATGTATGATTCTATTTGAAAGGGAGACTAGACTCTTGGTGAGAGTCTTGTTGAGTCCATCAAGGAGAATAGTGATGTGATATGTTGAAATGAGGGTCCCACTGGCTATTTAGAAAATGCAGTCAGTTGGGCTGAACCATCCCAGCCCTTAGCATATATTATAAACAATTTTCACACTTTCTTCTTTTATTATCTTCAGAAAACTGTGTGGTTTATATATACTTCTGGAATATAAAAGAGCAAAGTGTTTCTCTGTTTGCCTGAAGTACATTTTCACTCATGGTTAATGAAAGATAAGTCTGAGACCTCCTTCTTGCTACACTTGCACCTGCAGCTGGTAATGAAAGCTCCAGGTGGTTAGAACCCTAACTCACCCAGCTAATGGGCTAGCCTAGCCCAGCATAGGGGCTCCTTCCCACTATTATGCCCCTGCAGAAGCATGTCATTACTTGCCTGGATGCTTGTTGTTTTGTAATTGCCTAACCCTGACCATCATTATCTCCCCTCTTCACCAATTCTTCACCCCTCTGTGGTTCTCATCATAGACCACACTTCCACACTTGTAATGCTATTTAAAATTACAATAGCAAATATATAACGATTGTTTTCATCCCTATAAAAACATTTCTACAAGTAAAGAGAGGATTGCCTGTTGATTTTGTTTCCAACATGTTGGCATTTTTTTCAAGAGTCAAATCCCATTTGTTAATGTTGCATTACTCTATTGATTGAAAATACCGGGGGGGGGGGGGGGGGAACATGTTTCCTAAAGCATCTCTTCACATACGAAAGGGCAACGCAAATTGGATTAGTTTATTTAGCAAGAGTGTCAGCTCTTCTCAGACATCAGTGCCTCTGAGACAAACCCTTCCATTTTAAGTTACTGTTCTTAAGAAAGTTCAGATCCCTTTGAATAATCTGAGATGTGTGAAATAAGGTTAGTCACAGGATTTCCTGCCACCAGAGCTCACAAACAAACTTTCCTCACTTCCTCTTTTTTAAAGTTCAATTTAGGCTCGCCAATCTAGTTGCTTTTGTTTTAGTGGTTGCAGTCTCCACCCTGTTACCAATGGTTAAAAGGGTTAACGGGAGTTCTCTCAATTTTTCATTCTCTCTTTCATTCTGTCCCCCCCCCCCACACACACACAGATATTATATTAAAATGATAGACATTCTTTCCATCAGAAACTTAGACTCAGGAAAACTTAGTTTCCTCCAGTTGGGGCTTCTTCCTCTCTTCGTTGTACACTTTGTTATCTCTCTTCCAATCCACAGAATTTGCCAAACTATCCCTTCTCTTGCTATCATCCTCTTCCCACTTCCCCAGGTGCTAAGGTTGCCATCCCCCATAGAGCTCCAGGCTCTAAAATTTTCTTAGCCTCCTGCAAAATCTCTCTTTCTCTCTCTCCCTCCTTCCCCCACCCTCTCTCTATCCCATGTAGCCTCCTCCCAACTACACCTCCTGAAAGACAAATTTTCCCATACTATCCTCACATGATGCCATAGGTTCAGCTGACCTGCGAGCTTCTTGAAGGAAAAGATCAGGTTTTATACATATGTGCATCCCCTAGCATTGTGCCAGGCCCTCAATGTTTGTTGAACAAATGGTGACAAAACAAATGAATCAGATAAAGTCATTCTTCCCAGGTAAGGGAGCAGGGGAGGTATAAGAGGGTATAGGGGGGATAAATGGGGATGTAAGGAGAGTTGACTTGGGGTGGTGAACACACAACATAATATACAGATAATGTATTATAGAATTGTACATTCCAATAAACTCAAAAAATAAAATATCAGTTTCTACAAGGCCATAAAAGATATAATGAATGCTGGGAATTTCAGACCCTGAGGCATGGTTTCCCTCACTTTGACATATCTCAGATTCCTAAGATGCTATGTGTAATGGGGCTGAAGATTTCCTTATTCAGTATAGAGTCCCCATTTTCACCAGACTGTCCTGATTTTCCAGTAGCATTCCTCTCCTTCCACCTTCTCCACTGAGGACCAGCACAACATGTAATTTAGATTTATAAAAAAATCTTCCACTAATACAAAAAATTCCAAGCTAATTGTATACCAGTTCAGTTTTTCCCAGGTACAGTCCACATCACTCAGTTTTGCACAGATGTAAGTCACGGGTGGATTCCATTTAGGATCTCTTTGTAGGCATTCCTTTTTTTTTTTTTTTTTTTGTTCAAAATATTACAGATGTCCCTTTTTCTCCCCATTGACCCCTTTCTCCCTGCCCCACTCTCCTCCCCAGTCCCTCTTCACACCATTGTTTGTGTCCCTGGGTTGTGCATATAAATTCTTTGGTTAATCTCTCCCCCTCCACCCAACCCCCTTCCATCCTCTGAGATTCATCAGTCTGATCCATGCTTCTATATCATTGAATCTATTCTGTTCATCAGTTTATTAAGTTCTTTAGATTTCACATATAAGTGAGATCATGTGATGTTTGTCTTTCTCTGCCTGGCTTATTTCACTTAGCATAATATTCTCTAGGTCCTCCCATACTGTCCCAAATGGTATGAGATCCTTCCTCTTTACAGCTTCATAGTATTCCATGGGGTAAATGTACCACAGCTTTGTGTCCACTCATCTACTGATGGGCACTAGGGCTGTTTCCAGATCTTAGCTATTGTAAATTGCACTGCTATGAACATAGGGGTGCATATATTCTTTCTGATTAGTGTTTCAGGATTCTTAGGATATATTCCTAGAAGTGGGATCACTGAGTCAAAAGGCAGCTTCATTTTTAATTTTTTGAGGAAACTCCATACTGTTTTCCACAGTGGCTCCACCAGTCTGCATCCCCACCAGCAGTGTACTAGGGTTCCCCTTTCTCCACATCCTTGCCAGATGTGTCATTTGTTGATGATAGACATTCTGACAGGTGTGAAGGGATACCTCATTGTGTTTTAATTTGCATCTCTCTGATGATTAGCAATGTTGAGCATTTTCTCATATGTCTCTTGGCCATCTGTATGTCCTCTTTGGAGAAGTGTCTATTCAGGTCTTTTGCTCATTTTTAAATTGGATTATTTGTCGTCCTCTTGTTGAGTAGTATGAGTTATTTGTACACTTTGGAAATTAGCCCCTTATCAGGCTGGCATTCCTTTTTAATCCGAAGGGCTTTTCTCAAGAGTTATAGGATTCTGGTTGGTTCACTTTACTTCCACTCCCAGTCCAACGTGGAGCTATTATCTTTGTTTCTCATTCTGGTTTCTAGAGGAGTCAGGTTGTATTTTGTTTGAACCCTAGATAAAATCCATTTGTTTCTAATAGAACCCATTTCTGTGTATACAGTCTGCACCTTCATCACCACCACAACTGGTATATTCTGACTACTGTGCTCAATGAATTTTGCTATTTTGTTTTTACCTCCCTGTCCCAGCCCACAGAAAAGGCCTTGCTCTCTCCATGAACTTTTCTATGTACTTTTCTGTCTTAGGAGGTTCTGCCTGGCATTACCCAGCACCATGCCTCTAGGATCCTCTGCTTTGGATCTTCCTTTTTTCCCTTTTTAACTCTTCAGCCAATCTCTTTCCCCAGCCTATATATTCTCCTAGCATAGTTTGCCTGCTGTTATTTTTCTTTAAATGCCTCAGTTAATTCTTCATAACTACCAGCTGAGGGTCAACTTCACCTCCTTCTCCCATCCCTGATCTAGTTAAGGGATCTCTCTATGACCTAACTAAACAATTTAAGAGCAAGGACCATGGTGTATGCTTCTGCATGCCCCACACAGCGATAAGAACAGGACTTTACACACAGCCAATATTCAATAAAGATTTGTTGATTTGATTTTCTTGAATAATATCCCCCATTTAGAGTTCTACAATGCACATTGGCAGTGTAAAGACAATTCTAATTTACTTCAAGTTTACTGGAAAAATACTTTAAAAAATTAATGCAACTACTTCTAATTCACTGTAAGGTTGGTTGGGAGGACTGTTCAGAATCATTTTTGAGGGAAGACAGCTTCCCAATTAGCTTACTGAGAGTGGAGGGAAACATTTCTGTAGGTTGTGCTATATTACTACAGAGGGTGACTTTGGAAAGGCAACCAAATGGGTAACACCAAATATCCACAATGATTTATCCAAATTTTGACTGGTTAAATAAAAAGCGTGTGTGTTTTCTTCTCAATGAAAATAATGGATATGCATTCCCTTAAAGAAGGTATTCCAACCATGTCGTATTCCAGCTAGGTAAATTCTGTCTTCTTACATTTGTAAGAATTTAGTTTCAGTTTCTAAGTACTTTCCTTGAGTCAGTCTCCTGGGGGATGGTATTTCTTCCTAAGTAATACAAGACACCTTCACTTTAAAAAAAGGACTTGGGTTTATTAAGTATGATTTACAATGAGTACTGTGACAGCTGCTGGATGGGAAATATTCAATCACTGTTGGCCCTTCATAAATAATCATCATTTCTAAAGGAAAGAGGTACTTCCCTAGTTTCAAATTTTCTTCTGAATTGCTATAGACTGTCAGTCAGTACTACACAATATCTCAATTATAAAATGTCTTGTGTTGCTCCTTAACAAAATGAATTGTATCATTCCCCGTTTTTCAGTAAGGCTTGGAACTAGTACCTCCCTACATGTGATAGATCTGGGAATATGGTAGATAATTAATCATTGCTTATGAGTTTCATGTAATAAACATTTTTTTACTCCCTATATGTTCCAAATGCTGTGTTAGACAAAAAGGATGGGTATATATTTTATAAGACAAATATTTGACCCTTATCTCAGAGTTCAGTGGGTCAGATGAACATTCCAATCAATAATTACAACTACATTTGCCATACAGGAGTTTATATGAAGACTAATGGGAACATTCTATCAGGGCTAGACTATCTTATTGAAGAAATCTGTTTTAGGCTGCTCCTACATAGTAAGGTAGACAACAGGAGGAAGAAATTCTTCTAACTAAATGAAAAACACAAATATCATATGATCTCACTTAAACGTGGAATCTAAAGAACAAAATAAACTGATCAACAAAATAGATCCAGTGACAGAAGCAGACTGACGAATCTCAGAGGGAAGGAGAAGGGGGGAAGATTAACCAAAGAATTTATATGCATAAATGCATAGCCCAAGGATACAGACAATAGTGTGGTGGAGGCCAGGGGTAGGGGTGGGGCAGAAGGGCTCAATGGGGAAAAAAGGGGACATCTGTAATACTTTCAACAATAAAGATAAATTTTAAAAAAACAAACAAAAAACACACACATGGTTTCAAATGGCTGTACAGGACACCAGTGGATGGATGTACGACAACTTATTTAACTGGTCTCCTATCTTTGGACATGGAGACAATCTTCAATTTTCCACTTTTATCACCATTAAAGTAATGAAAATTCTTGTATATATATAAAAACAAAACAAAACACAAAAACAACAAAGGTCATAGAGGTTCAAGTTAAAGAAGGGAGCTAGTTCTAGCCAGAACATAGGGAATATAAGAAGTAGACCAGAAAAGGGATGAGGTAGGGCATGCTAATGAATTAGGATTTCATTTGAAGGTGTTGAGAAGACACTAGTGGGTTTTAAGAAAGTAAGTGTCATGTTCAGATTTTTACTTTTAAATAACTGACTTTAGCAGCAACATGTAGAACAGATTAGAAGATCATGAGCAGAGTTAGTTAGGAGACTATTGCAATAATCCAGATGAGAAACAATGGTGGCCTGGGCTAGGGCCATGGGAGTGGAAATGGGAACTTCAATAGTGGATAGATTTGAGAAGCATTATATGACTAGTAGAAGAAAGGGTTTGAAGGAGAGTCAGACACAATGGGAACCTTGATAGATGCTGGTAGCATTAATCAAGATTAGGTCTGAGGTCAAGAGCCTAGAACTTGGAGTCAAATCTGGGCTGAGGTTTGGGGCATGCCTTTTCATCTCTGAAAACTCAGTTTCCAAATAATAAAAGCACAAATAGCTATGGCTTACCTCATAGATCTGTTGTAGGAATTAAATGAAATCATGTATAAAAATATGTTTTATATGTTTGAAAGTGCTATATACAAATGTTAATTGTTATTCCATTGACTTGGAAACTCACATTTCTTGAATTTAACAGAACCAAACCATGACATTTTTTCCTTAGGGCCAGATACGGGCACTGTTTCTCATAATTAAGGAAAATGTTGCTTGTGCAGGACAGGTAGGCAGAAGAGATTATTCGAGTCATAATGATGAATCAGCATGACAAGTCAATCACCCACACTCCCCAGCCCTCTCCCCTATGCTTCCAAGCAGGAAATAGTTGTCAGGGGTTATTGTGCAGGTGACAGTTAACAGCCATACTTTTAACATTCCATCAGACCTACTGTTTTGTCTTGCTTTTAGTCACATAGGTAGGAATCATTGTTTATATCCTAAAAAAGCAACAGTTAGAACTTGGCGATTTGAGATTTGTTTATCTCAACTAACCAGCTATCTCCGAACAAGAAAAATGTCCTCAGGCCCAAACACAAATGGATGCAAACACAAATGTTTTTTTCTCTAAACTGTCAAAAGTCTACATAAATAATAATAAACATAACCTTTGAATTGTGATGTCTTACCCTCACACTCCTATCTTTATAAGGAGTTGTACCTCCATTCTCTTCCTCTAAATTGTTTTTGTAAAGGAAATTACATCTAGTTTTTATAAGTTGACCAGAGACTATACCCATTTCTAGGTGAATAAGTAATGTTTGCTTTTGTTTCCATCTTCATTTCATCTGCTTACCTTCTACACTGCTCTGAGTTCCCATGGTACTAATTCAGCTATCAACTATACACATTTGATTAGACCTCATATTTCCAAAGTATGGCTTTTGGGTCTCTGTTGGAATACAAGGACCCTTCTATCCTCATGCATTTCTTGGGCTTATTTCTTATGTTATTTTAATCATATTTATTTCTTTCCAATATCAAAGAAAGTAGCTACAGTTTTTATTTTGAAGTACAATAAATCTGGCTCCACTAAGGTAGTCTTTCACTGAAAATATATATACATAAGAATAAGCAACCTTAAATTTTGATTTATATAGTAACAGCTAACATTTCTTGATTACTTACAATGTCTCAGATATTCTACTAAGTGCTTTACATGAACTATCCCATTTAATTTCTCAAGATAACTATATGGTAGGTACAACCATTACTTTTAAAGATCAGCAAATCGCCCGGCCGGGTGTGGCTCAGTGGTTGAGCATCGACCTAGGATCCAGGCGATCAGGGTTCGATTCCCAGTCAGGGCACATGCCCGGGTTGCAGGCTCAATCCCCAGTCGGGGGTGTGCAGGAGGCAGCCGATCAATGACTCTCTCATCATTGATGTTTCTGTCTTTCTCTCTCTCTCTCCCTTCCTCTCTCTGAAATCAATAGATATATTTAAAAAATAAAATAAAGATCAGCAAATCAAGGCTCAGAATGATTAGGACACTTGTCTAAGGCTACACAGGTAGACAGTTGCGAAACTAGAATTTGAACTCAAGTCTGTCTGATTCCAGAACTTGGTTTCTTAACCATTATAGGATGCTGTTAATACAATACCATTTCATATATTCTTAATTACTGCTGGCTTAAAGGCAAATGGGGACGCAAGAGAAGCTTATCTTCTGGTACTGTTCTGCTTCTCTCTTCCAGGAATATTCCTATTTTACCCACATGTGTCCCATCCTGTGCCTTTAGAGTACCCTCGGAATCTGACCTAAGTCTGTTCTTAGGGAATGTAAACCTTTGTCTCCATTGTTTTCCATCAAAATGTACCAGTTAAGTGTCTTCCTTAAGTCATCTCTTTTAGTTAAGTGTTAGGTGGAAGGTATAAGATAAATTAATTCATACCCGAGTTCTAATGATTTATTACTCCTTTCAAAGATATTTGCATATTAACAATGAATTCTTGCCTTAACCCAGAATATATAAGATGGAATTTGAAAATTTCCAGTCACGGTTTGCTCAGTGCTGTCATAGAGGCAATTTGTAATGCCATCTGTACATAAAGTTGAAACTGATGCTCTCATCATATCTCTGTGAATGAGAAAGCTAGTATAATCTGTACAACATTTTGTTAATCATTCAATAAAGAATGTAGAAGTTAATAAGTGGAATTACTACAGGATTTATTTGAATCTATATTAATAATTGTTATCTAACTCATCAGTAGAGATGGAATTAGCATGGTTATATAGGAATTGTATGATTAGGAAATTACTATTGCCATGAGATATTTGTGGAGGATACTTAAGGATCCTTAAAGTACCATTTTGGAGAACCATAGTGTCTCTTTGTCTAGATGATTATTACTAAAATTTGTTTGTATAACTGCATATACAAAAATCTATATAACACTGAGGAGTTACTATATTATATTCCATTTTTCAAGTAAAAAGGGATGGAGTCACGATGAAGACTTATCTATATTTTGTTACTGATTTTCCATTGGGACCTGCAATTGTAAAATACCTGGATGAGGTTAGGGTTACAGACTATGTTCATGAAACTGAATGAGACTAACTTAAACAAATGGGAATTGAACCACAACTTTGACCTCAGTAATTGCATGCTCTAAACAACTAAGATTTGCCAATATCTGAACAGATTTAACAAATTCATTCTTTGGAACTAAAAGTTTGAATTTTCTTTAAGAGTAATCTACTAACTTAATCAAATAAATATAGTACATATTTAATTTTTAATATATCCACCTCATACTATGTACCATTCACCACATATAAAAGTTATTCTCTCTCCTCAAATATGGAGAAAACTACATCATAAGATTATTGTTAAAATTGTATAATAGCTGTGAAAACACTCTAAAGCACAATACAGACATAGCATAGTAGATCGATATTATTGGCACAATTAGAATGGTCTCTCTTCTAGAAAACCAGAATACATATAATAGCATTCAGATACATACATGAGAATAAAATGTATTAAAAACAGGAGTAACATGATTAGATCTGTGTTTTAGAAAGATTACTTTGGCAGAAGTATGGAGAATGGATTGGCAGGGGATGAGGGGCATGCAAGAGTGGGTCCAGGGGAGAAAGAGACACTGGCTGTGATAGACTAATTATTAGGGTACTATTACAAATAACTCAGAAAAGAGATCGTCAATTCAAGAGATATTATGGAGGGTAGAATTAATAAGTCTTTGAAATCAATAGATGGGTAGGTTGTTGGGGGGAGGTGGATACAAAAGAGAGGAAACAATAAATAGTAATTCTTCACATCTGAGAACTTAGAACTACCAAATAGTATATACTATAAACCAAACCATCCCTTTTCTTCTTCATGTACTTCAGACAAATAAAAATTCAATTGGTTCTTTTATATATAATGATTGGGCAATCTTTTTTTTTTTCCTTTCTGCTCCTTCTGAGAGCAGTATCAAGGAGCCACAAATATCAAGTCTGAGTTCTGCTCCAAGGACTTGGTTTATTTTGCAGTGATACCTTCCATGAGAGCCTGTGTGAAAGTCCCAGGGAATGGGTTGATCCCAGTGGGCACTCATCCAAGGATGCCAATAGTTGTCTAGCCAAGTGGGGAATCAGATTATTGGCCAAATAGGACTGCAAAGTTTCAAGTTTGAGAAGTAACACCAAGTGCCAGGTCCTAGGGTGAGGCAAGGCGATAAGAGGAAAAATGAGTCACAAGGTCAGAAATTAGAACAGACTGTGGACGAGTTAGAAATGCGTATGAGATAAGCTGGGGTGAATGGTTCAGGGCAGAAGCCATGAATTATGAAAAAATGTGGGAGGCCTGTTTTCATGCAGCGTGGGCAGGTTGACACAGGCAAATACCTGATAGCTTAAAGGCACTGAACAGGCCCAGACAACCTATATGGAATTCCTAATCCTAAGCATCTCTGCCTCAAGGGCTGAAACTTACATTCTTATAATTATAGCAGAATTTCCTATTTGTGTTTCAGTTTCCTAAGATTTGCAGTAAAAATATATGTTCTCAACAAATAAGACCACAAATTTTTTCACCCCTTCCAAATTCATGAGACACATGATTTCTAATCCAGAGGTCTAAATCCAAGGCTATCTATCTTTCTCATTCTATTAGGTTACTATTTTCAAAGACAAACCCTCTAATTTATAAACACAGACTGCTTCATTAACTGTATTTAACAGGTAGTGAAGGTTTAGTTACTGACAACTGCCAGGCTCTGACTTGGAACACAGCCCTTGGCTTTCAATTTTGCTGTAACATGATACAGAGCACAGAGCACATATTTTACTTCAAGAGAGATGTCCGATTTCGTTAAACTTTTTGCTCAGGCTGCCATAATCTGTGCATGCTGTACTAGGTTCTCCAAGAAGTTCATACTGACCTTGTCATTGACAAATTGTAATACAAAGGAGTAGAAAAAATACAAAAAGAAAATACAGTGACTCTTTCCCCACCTCCAAACTATAGTAGTAGTTATAAAAGGGATAAAAACTTAAGTAAGTAAAGTTTATGAGGAAAAATTCAAGCTGAAAAATGTTCAGTAATCACAGTTATTTCTTATCCTTTCCTAGCTGAGTTTTGACCTTTGTTCTGCTCTAAGGCTTCTCTCAGCCTGTTAGCTGGGACAGTCATTGTCACAACCATTCCTGGTTTCCAGCAGTCCTCTGATTGCCCTAGATCTCCTGGACCAGTTATGGGTTGTTCTACTAGAATGGGGTTGGTGTTTTTCATGAGGATTTTTATAAAGAAGGAAAGAGAAGACAAAAACAAGGAAACTATTGCCTAAAAAGGGACAGGATATTTTTATTCTAAGACAGTGATTCTCAAAGTGGGCTCCTAAGATCAGTGGTATCAGCAATATCAGGAAACTCATTAGAAATGCAATTTCTCAGTCCTTATCCAAGACCTTCTGAATCAGATACTCTGGAAGTGAGGCCCAGGCATCTATCATTTAACAAGCTTTTCAGATTCAGAAGTACAGATTGGTAGTTACAAAAGAGTCATGGGGATGTAAAGTACAGCATAGGAAATAAAATCAATAATATGGTAATAATGATGTATAGTGCCAGGTGAGTACTAGAAATATCAGCAGGAACAGTTTGTAAAGTATATGATTGTCTAAACACTATGCTGGACACCTGAAACTAATACAAAATAATATTTAATAAAAACTGTAATCGATAAAACTAAAAAAAATTAAAATGTCAAAAATAAACAACCCTTTCAGATGATTTTTATACAGGCTCAAGTTTGAGAACCACTGTTTTAATGAAACAACAACAACCTACTCCTGGATAGTGTTTACCAGTCCCACCTATAGAACACACAGCCTCCTCTTTCTTTCCTGGTGTCTACTGTGTTTGGTTTTGTTTTCCTATGGCCTAGTCACTAGTGACTAACTCTACCTCTGGTCCAGTGGACTCCATGGTTTGGACTAACAGGTGCACCAGGTATTACTACTAATAATCACTTCAGGAGCTTCCACATTTTTTGCCTGTTTCTCATATGTTCTGCATTGTACCAAGCACTCAGTGTTTTGTTAAATCCTCACAACAGCTTTACAAGGTAGGCATTATTATCTGCATCTTCCAAATGAGGAAAGTCACTCCAAGAAGGTCACTTGCTCAAGAGATGCCAGGTAATAAGGGGCAGGGCCAGGATTTATACCTAGGTGTCTGTGACTGCAAAGCCCATACCTACAACACTGTTTTCATACTATCTCTACACAGCCGCATAGCTCCCATTGTCTGGCAGCTTCTGTCTTTGCATGTCCTCTTCTGATGCACTCACCCTTTCATATAGTATCCCAAGACAAGTTACTTAACCTCACTGAGCTTCAGTTCCCTTGGTCTGTAAAATGGAGAGATAATTCTTACTTCAGAGGGTGGCTATGAGGATCAAGTAGGTAAATGTATATGAAAGTGTCAATTGTAATAGAAATGAAAGGTATAATGTTTTTCCATTCTAAAGATGAGAAAACTTAAGGTCAGTGTGGTTACCTGACTTAGACAAAAAATGTTGCCTTTCCACCTCTTATTTGAGGCTACGTGGAGGCCTCTGCTCCCAAAATAATGGTACTTGCAATTAGAAACCATATTTAATAAGTATTCTCTATTAAGGGTTTAAAATGGGCAGAATACAGATACATTTTAAACAAAAGAGGAAAGAATGGCTTTGAACCAAGGTCTGTCTGGGGGAGTACTGGCTTAGCCACTAGCTACTGAAGCAGACTTTGGGCAGCCAGAGGTTACAAGATCAAGGTGAGAGGAATGAGGAGAAAGCAGAGACCTTGTGCTGTGAGAAATAGAAGAGCTCAAAGGATTGGGCAGCTTCACCATTTTGCTTATGGCCCAATTATCTATATTATCATTGAAATCCACATTTAGTCCTATCTTTCTTTTTAAACAATCCTATCCTTTCATTTGTCCCTTTCTCCTTTCTCTGTTTCTTAGGTTCCCAAATTTTTAATTGTTTTCTTTTCAAACTTCTTTCCCAAAAATAAGGTTAGTTCTCTGTCAACTAGATGTTCACTCCTAGCCTTTCTTTTCTTCTCTGTTTCCTTTTCATGGTGTGCCCAGAGCACTTACAGCATTCTAGTAAGGTAGAGGCCACCAAGCCAAGGGAGGACAGTGGGACATTTTTTGTGGAAATGGACAGTGTTATACCAACAAGACAAAAGAAGCCCTGAGCAACATTGGATGAGTCTGTCCTTGGATTTTGTGAGGACTAATGTGTCAGAGAAGACACTATGTAAGTTTTCATGGGAGGGTTTTTTACACAGGGGCACTGTTTTAAGCTACTTTCCCATTTTTCCTTGTATGAAATGTATTTTCTCTGTAATATAATTTCTTAAAGAAATATGGGCATGAAATAACCCAAAATAAATGCTGACTAGAGGATGGATCTTAAATGGAAAATTCTCTCCCTGCTCTCTTTGTGGAAATTCATTCTTCTGCAAGTAACTGTTTTTAAAGTTTCCATTTCTAATAGAGGGCAAAATTTGCTTTAAATAGGATTCTGTGTAATTTCGCTATCAATGACAATGGATCCAAGTAGAGTATAAATTACATTTTGAAATATCCACAAGAAATTCACATTCTATTCCACTACTTAAAGCCACATTTGGGTAAATTTCTGGTCTACTCAGACCAGAAATTTTATAGAGGGTTCAAGGATGTGTTGGCAAGTAGGAGTGGAGAGAGTATGACTATCTTCCTTAACGACAACCTCAAAGTTTAAAGACAATTTACAAGACTTTCTTAGTAAGTTATCTTGGTTTTAACTCCTACAAATATAGTCCTAAATCATTCTTGATTCTCTTTTCAGCTCAACTTGTACTGTTGCTTGAGGCAGTGAGTTCCCTAGGTTTTACTGACCACTTGTAAAGTCTCACTTCCTTTTGTTTGTCTTGGATTTTACTCTTTTGAGTTGAGTTTCAACTTCTGTGCTAAACTCTAGCTAGTAAATAAATAGCTTGACCACTATTTACTCTGTACATACCCTTCATGATGCTTTTATAATGAGGATAATAGTGATACCTACCTCATAGGGTTAATAAGAATGGAATAATTTAACATATGCCAAGTGCTTAGACCTGTGCCTGACACAGAGTGAGTAGTAAATAAACAGTAATTATCAGTAGTACTAGTATTATTATGAACTTTGACCATTGCCTCTATCTTCATGATTTTGGGTTAAAGGATCCTAATACTTTGAATCTGTCTCAGTATGGTGCCTTCTCATTCTTTCATTTTTGCTACCTATCTCTATACCACCTTGAGCTCCATTTTGCCTTCCTTGATTTATGGCCCCTTGAATTAAACGTTATGTTCCAGATATGGCTGTTCCAGGTGTTAATTTTTTTCAAAAATAAGATAATGTTTTATTCTCTTTCTAGTCTGTTTTCTATTGATGCACAGCATTTTGTTGACCTTTCCAGCCAAAATGGCACAGGGAGCTGAAATTATTTCAGAATAATCTACAACTCCTAGATCTCTTTCTAGAGCCATAAGTAACATCAGATCTTATTATTTATATTGTCCAGTTAGGATTTTTTTTTGTAAATGCTTTGCTTTGCTGAGCCAATCTATTGTTCATTTTTCTCCAATTCCGTCAATTTTTAGAGATTTTCTTGCCATTTATCCTATGCCAACTTGGCATTTCTCTACTGAGAAGAGCTTAGTGCCAGCTACAAACACAGAAATATGACTTTGTATACCTTATTTTACACCACTTACAACACTTAAATAAACCTAGGACCATGGGAATCTTAATGCCAACACTTCTGCATTCAGAGAAGCACCCGCTTTTTCCTATCCTCCATTTCATTCTGTAAATTAACTCACCTTCCATGATAAAATGTTTCCCCAAATCCCAAAGGAACTCATATTACAACAAAAAATGTCAACAGTATAGAAGATTGTCAAAGGCTTTTTAAAAAGTATATGCAAATTCTATCCCCTGGTTCCTCCTTGTCCATATGTTATTTACTCTCTTGAGGAGCACTAACAGATTAGTCAGACATGATTTTCCCTCACAGAAACCCTGCTGCCTTCCTTCTGAAAGGTCATATTTGACTGTGACCCTAGATAGATTATTTGACTATGAAACAATGGTTCAGAGATTTCCACATTTTGTTTTTTAAGAAAAATTTCACATAATCATTAATTGTCATTGCTGGAAAGAACCTTAGAGATATCCTAATTCTCTTCACTTTATAATGAAGAAACTGAGGCCTAAAAAGGCTTCTGTGAAACTCATTTTTTCAATTTTTATTAGTCTTTTAATGATTTTAATTCTTATTCTAGGTTGTGCAAAAAACTTTGTGCAGATTTTTTTTCTGATGTTTCAAATTGAATGTATTTTTCTTAGCATAGAATATACAATAGATATAATTTATTGAGGCAAAATGTTTTCAAGAACTCAATCATTTTTTTTAAGGAAGCTTGTTACACCTAACTTGTCATGCTTTAGTTCCCGAGTTTGCTTTTTATTTTGCTATTCCCAATAAGAGTTCTACCCCCAAAATATAACATGCTTTCTTGTTATTGTTAAAATCACACTGTTAAGCTTATATTGTATTTACTATGTGCCAGGCACTGTTCTGAGCACATGACATAGCTCCTCATTTAAACTTCAAAGGTAGCAATGTGAATTCACAATGTTTGGAAACAAGGAAGAGTATACATCTGGGTTGGAGGAGGTAGTGACTGGATAAGGGCGTCAAGATGACTTCTGGGGTGCAGGTAGTGTTCTATTTCTTGATCTGGGTGACAGACACATGAGTATGTTAGCTTTGTGAAAATACATTGAGCGGTTTGACACCTGTGATTTGTGCAGTTTTCTGTATGTCATACTTTGATAAAAGTTTAAAGAAAAAATAACAATCAACTTAACTAGGTAGGTATTTTTATTATCCACATTTTACAAATGAGGAAACTGAGGTACAGAGAAACTAAATACCTTGCTGAAGGTCACAAAGCTAATATGTAAACAAGACTGAGACTTGAACTTAAGTAGTCTGGCTCCACATCCATGTTCTTAATTACCACACTATATACTAACTCTCAGAATTGATTTTTCCCAGTAACAAGATTGTTTGCTTTCTAACCTTATGATGACTTTGCCTTTGGCCCTAACTGCATTTACTTTTGTATTTCTCCTCATTATATATCACAACCTCTTGCTTCAATGCACATGCACAAACGTACACACAGGAAAATGATTTAATGATGTAATTTCCCTGCCATTGCCATCTCTTTTCATGCCTCTCTGTGTCCCTCAGAGATGAACATTCTCAATGAAAAAAAAAAAAAACAACACAAAAAAACCAACCTCTCTAAAAATCCTTGCAACTATTCTGTAAGAGCAGAATTCACACTGTATAGTCTTTCATTCTAACCTAAACATTTTATGGATTCAAAAAATCACAGAAGGGAAATATTTTAGGCACACTGGATTCCAATTGACTCTACCCTGGATTGCTATGTAACTTCTGGGCAAGTCAAAATGCTTTTGTAAATAAGGGTTAGATTTTCAAAGATTCATGAGGATCGCTGAGAGTGGTGGCTCAGGGGAAGAGGCAAATGGACAAGGGAAAGGACCTACCACTATATTTGAGGTGTCAGTTCTGTGCCAGATATTGCATTAGAGCAGTTTATGTTCATTATCTCATTTAATCTTCACCATCACCATTTGAAGGAGGCATTGATAATCCCCATTTTTCAGCTGAGGAATATGAGGCTCAGACATCAAGTTCACACAGCTCATAAGGTCTGTCTGGCTCCAAAGCCCAAGTTTTTTGTGTTTTCTTTTTCCCATTAAATCACAGTGCCTTTCAAAAGGTAGATGCCCTTTTGCTTGTTTTAGAGTAAAAAATATCAAAGGAAGAGAGAAGATAATGGTGTAAGTAAATATATCATATATTTGTATTTTAAAAACCTCTTACTAAAAGCAAATTATTACTCTTTATCAATAACACAAGTCTGTTTTGTGAAGAAAAAAGTATTTCAACAATGGTACTGACCAGTTAATTATACTTATTACAGTAAATCATACCTTTCCTTTAATTTCCCAACTTAGAAATCACTGAAGAAAGTTTTAGAATGTTTTAGATCTTTTCACTTTTAGAACAAAAGTTCTCACTAAAAATACTGTAACCAAATAATAATGAACAACTAGAATAAATTACAATAAATTAAAACTTATAGACTTATGATCCTGCTCAGGAGGTATCCATTAGTCTTGATTTTTTTCAATATTCCACATATGGATAATGAAGCACTCTATGCTCCATTTCTTATAGTCGGTAGCAGTATAGTGGTGAAAAGCACAAATTCTGATGTCACACTTCCTGGGTTCAAATTCTGGCTCCACCCCTTAATAACCATATGACTTTGGCTTGTAGGGTCATCATATTTAGCAAATAAAAATACAGGTGAGCCAGTTAAATTTAAATTTCAGGTAAAAAGTATTTTTCACTGTAAGTATTTCTCATATAGAATTTTTCATCACATCTAAAATTCAAATTTAACTGGGCGTCGTGTATTTTATCTGACAACCCTACCTTGGATGGGTTATTTAATTTCTCTGTGCCTCAGTTTGGTCAACTCTAAAATTGGAATGATATGATAGCAGTACCAAGCTCATGGAAATCTGGTGGTTACACGGGAATATATATAAATTGCAACCATGCCTGAACACAGAGTAAGCATTATATAAATGATAGCTCTTATAATTAGCTAATTCCTCTATTTACATTAATATGAGTTTGGTTTGGGCTTCTGCTTTAAAAAGGACAATTAAAGAATTACTTTATATCTCATTTACTACGTGCAGAGACAAAGAATAAAACTGAAGTGTATTGTTATATATACTCACATTGAATACCTTACTTTTTTATTAGGAAACATGTTCAATAACCAGCACTTTTCAACCTAGAAACAGTTTCTTCTGTTATTGTTCATAGAAAGGACCTTTCCATACAGCAATAACTGTTTTATGCTTTGAGAGTCTGAAAAAAATAAGAAAATATATTTTTTTAGTATTTATTTTATGAACTAAAACTATCCTTTACAACATAGTAAGTACTCATTTCTCTATATTTGCTTAGCAGGAATCTTTATATTGACACATGCAAAAGTAACATTAAAATTTAAGAGCCAGTATATTTCAGTTCCTTGCAACACCTTAGAAAAAACCAAACACATAATAAAGTGCATTGTACAAACATTTAAAATACAATCTATTTGTATCTGCTTTCATGATCCCAGATTGTAAATGTCTACTACTATTTTCACAATTTATATGAAAAGCATGATTTATCTATGTTAATTTCAAGTTGGCGCTTAGCCATTTGAATGCTTACCTTCACATATGGTAAACTGTAAGGATGTGTGAAGTTTCATAAAAAGTCAATACCACAGAAAGAATGGAAGAACCAGAACAGTATGAATGATTCTGAAAAATTGGAGAAATATTAACTAAAGTTGCTGGGCATTTTCACAGCAGGCAAATATCATGGTTTTGCCAGTAATCTGTGCTTTAGATTGCAATAAATTGTTCCTATTTTTTTTCCATCATGGAAGACACTAACTTGGCTTCATAAACCCAGGCACGCATGTCATCTCCCACCTCATTTTCTTTTGAGTGTAGGAGGGGAAATATAATACAAACTGTTTTGTTGCACAATAATCTATTTTACAGTTGCATGCAAGGAAAGCATCCCAGAAAACCAGGCAAGATAGCATTCAGATCTTTTCACATCATTTCTATCCTTTACTCAATTCCTTCCTTTACTGTCATTATCATGCATGCAAAGGGCATTCTATGTATACAGGAGTACAGTAGAAATATTTAGTAACACAATCTTATACACATGAGATCAACAATCACTACTTTGAAAAAATAGTATGCTCTCTGCAGATAGATATACTGTCAGTGGGCACAAGTAGCATTTGACTAGACCAAAACATAGGACAATTATTCAAGAAGTGATTTTCTAAATAGGAAGTGAATGTTTCCACTTGGTTTCCATGTTTTATGTTTTTTATTGACACCTTGCTATGAGGTTACACAGGATTTTTCTCCATAATTCTCAAATCTATGTTTGCAATCTGACTTCTTGTTATTTTCAATTTCCTTCTGGAGATCATCACTTAGATGTCATACAGGCACTTCAAACTCAGTGTACTCAAATTGAACTCCTTATCTTTCCCCCAAATTTGGTGCTCCTCTATTCCTTGGTTTAGTTCCAGGCATCAACATTTACTCATTTCCCAAAACTAGATGTCTCTGGCATTTAAAACCTCTCCTATGATCTTGTCCACATCCAATCAGTTGAGTGTCGTTGATTCCACCTCCAAATTATTAATCTATCCCCTCCTCTTTATTCTCACAGCCATTCATTTAGTTCAGTCATTCTCCTGAATTTTTACAATGACCTACTAATGGCCTCTTAGTAGGTCTTTCTGCTTCTAGTCTCTTCCACATCTAATGTATCTTTTATGTACAAACCAGAGTTTTTTGTTTGGTTAATTGGTTGATTTTTTTTTTTTTTTTAAATACAAATCTGGAGCAAATTCCCCACTTCCTTAAAACCATTCAGTACTCCTAGGAGCCTACGGCATTAAGCCCAAGGTCTTTAGCATGGCATACAAGGCTCACAGTCTCCTTTCAAACTCTTCTCCTTCCAAACTCATTGCTGGGATGAATCATATACACTGTTTCTGCCTGTTAAACCAAACTACCAGCTAGCCCTCAAAGAAAGCTTGTCATTTCTCTAAGCTAGTGGTTCATAGCTAAGAGGACACATTATAATCACCTGGGAGATTTTTGTTTGTTTTTTTTAATAGAATACTAATGCCCTTTCTCAATCTCAAACCTACAAAATCAGAATCTGTACAAATGGAGCACAGTACCTGTATTTTAATCAGGTCGTCAGGTGACACATGCCTGGTTTGGGCATTTGACATGATGTTCCTTCTACCTGGAATGTCCTCTTTTCTCTACTCCCTCTCCCCAATTCTCTACTTAGCTCAAACTTCACCTCCTTCATGAAGCCTTCCAGAATCTGCACAGGTAAAATGACTTTCTCTCTTGTGCCTGTTGCTGTAGCAGTTTTTCCTATACTGCTACTATAATCATGTATCATTTTGAGTGCTCCCTATTTTTTGTGCTCTTCTGTGAGAAAGCAAACTGCTGTGGTTTTTTGTATTCCGACCTCTCAGCACAGGTCTGGCACTGTGCTCAAGAAATATGTGAGAAAGAAAAGGAGGGAGGAAAAAAGAAAGGGAAATGTGGTGTGGCCCAAGCTGGCTCTGGGGTCCAAGTGAGAATATGAAAAGACATTCTGTCTTCTATTTCTCAGCAAAAATCCCCTGTCTATCGTTGGGATCCTGTGGTGGGCCTCATGGTATAATATATAACATTTTAACTAATCTTAAAATATCTATTTGACACAAGGAAACAAATTAGTAGGGTGGGGGCTTTGCTTGTCTACAATGTTGAGTTTCTGCCCCAGAAACTTCTGGTAGTTCCTGATAACAGTCCTGCAAGAGGTGCCTGTTATTCTCCTGCTTTGTTCATGTTCTTCTGAGTACAGCAGTGATAGAACTATGAGAGCTTTTACCACAGAGTGACAGAACCTCAGCAAGCAAGGGTGGTAATTTTACACAACTGCCGTTCTTAGAGGTCCTGGCAACAACTTCCTTTTCCTCAGTGTGAGCTGATGGCATAGTCACTTCCGATTTGGTCTCAACTGCCAGTTTTTTTTTTCCTGTTTTTAACTGCCACCTTTGACTAGAACTGTTTTCTTGCGAAGCCTACAAATTAAAGAACAAGTGGTCAATTCAAGACATTTTAAGAAGTTAATTCAGAGGGGAAAATATCACCCAAATTGTTTGTTTAGCATCATTTCATGGAAACACATGAAAGGTTCTCCTGTGACTAAAAACTGCACACTGAAGAGCACAAAGGAGTTACCTGACTTCATTACAAAGAGCCCAGTCACCCAAAGAATGTGTCCAAAGAAACTCCCCAGTCTCTTCATATCCTTCTTTGGCAACACAAAACTATCATTATAGGATGACTGGTGTAGCAAACAGTGGTTTTGTCACCACTGAAGCAACTGTGAGTACATGCAGGCTTCTGAGAGCTTTCACCTTCGGCCCAAGGCATTTAAAGATCAACAGTGCAATTCTGTGAGAGTTTAAACAGGCAGAAAAACTGAAACCAGGAAGATTCGCTTAACACTCCACCTTTTGACTCCTTACTCTACATCTCAATGAAATTGTCTGGACCATGCTTTCCTCTCTCAGTTTTGTAACCAATTGGTAAAAGCAAGAAATTACAAGCTCCATTTTTTTGGTTACTAAATGCAAATATTTCAAAGTGAATAAGTATATATGTAAAAAAATGTTATAAGCAGGAAACCACCTAAGCAGCATCTGCTTCTCCCCACCTCCTCTGTTGCTCTATTCCCCTCATTAGCATCAGGAAGTAAAGCTAGCAAGAAAATTTGTTATCAATTTTTTTGTTGTAAGTGATACTATAATAGAGTATTGTGCAAGCCCAAAAAAGGTGCAAGGTTACTCAGGAGAAGCAATTTCATAGGTTTAATGCTCCTTCACCAAGAATCAATTCGATAGGTTTTCCTTGGGGATGTTTTGCTGGAACGATAGCAAGGATACAACATCTGCAAGAACTATTATATCATGGTTTCCAATTTGATACCCACAGAGAGTAAAAAGGAGACTTTAGATATCACATATGCCTTTATATAAAACAAAAGATAAAAGGGACTCTTGAATGTTGTCCTTCCAAATGTTAGTACAGAGTCCAGTAACCTTAATCAAAATATTCTTATCACTGGATGATGAGCTTCTGGAATTATCCAGATAAGTTCCTTTAATTTTAAATAGATAATTGAAAGGAATTCAAATAATTGTATTGGTTTGCCCTTAAACTTCATACATTTATATAATTTATACATTTAATGTAGTTATTAAGCTTAAAATATGAAAGTCAAAAATGTGAAAACCGGCCTTCAAATTTTTTGAAGTGGAATAAGAAGTCAAATTTATCTCAATGACGTATCACATTTGAACATTCCTAGCTAATGTCTGGTACATTAGAACATACTCCATGATTAAACATTTTTTAAACAAACCATTACATTTTCTTAAAGTTATTTTCTGTTCAGTATTATTTTTCATTAAGTAGTATTCACTCTTTGGGGCAGGTGGTCTATGATTTAGTACAAAAGTAATATAAAAATACCGATTTGTTTCCAGTACCCCTTTGATGTGGCCCAATAACTTGTGGCTTTCTTTTCTTTTCTTTTCTTTCCTTTCCTTTTTTTTTTTTTTTTTTTGAAAGAGGGACAGCCACTACATTGAACTGAAATCCTCAGCGAAGAGTGAACCCTAAGTCTATTTCTTGGTTAGTAACCCCTAATGCAAAGAGCATGGAGCATGGATTTTCAAACCTTGGTACCACTGGCATTTTGGGCTGGGTAATCTTTTGTTGTGAGGGCTGTCATGTGCATTGGAGGACAGTTTGCAGCATCCCTGGCCACAACCCACTACCAGCAGCACCCTATCCTAGGCTCTGAAGATTCAGGGATGACCAAAACTGACAATAATGTTGCCCATTAAGAGTTGGAATCCTACTTGAATAATTTTTACATAAGAGTTGGATCTCTGGCCTCAGGGACCTAATAATCTTGTTGGGCAGACTAAATAAATGAAATTCATAAAATAAGAACAAAACTACAATGTAAGTACTGCTTCTGTTGATATGTAACAAGAGAAATTTGAAGGAGGGCTTGGAGCAACAAGGAAGGCTCAATGGGGTTGGATTTGAGATGAGCTTTACATGATGGATCTTGACTCAAACCCTTGCTACTCAAAGTGCGGTCTAAGGATCAGCAGTATAGGCACCACCTGCAAAATTATTAGCAATGTAGAATCTTGGGCCCACTCCATAGTTGCTAAATCAAAATCTGCAACCCAGGAAATTTTTATGGACATTTAAGTTTAGGTGGCACTTCAGGTTTCTTGCCAGGTTGGCATTATTAAGTGTGAGCTCGGCTAGTGGGAAATAAAGACTGGATTGGGGCCTATCATCATGTTAGAAGTAGTGAGGGCCTGGACTTGGGGAACTAGAAGTAAGGAAAATGCAATTATAGCCTTTATCATCTGAATGGATAAGAAAATGTAGTATATACACATGAAATGGAATATTACCCTAAAAAAGGATAGAAATCCTGCCATTTGCAACAATATGGATGGATCTTGAAGGCATTATGCTAAGTGAAACAAGTCAGACTGAGGAATACAAATACTGTATCATCTCACTTATATGTGGAATCTAAAAAATGCCAAAGTTATAGAAACAGAGACTAGACTGGTCATTGCCAGGGGCAGATGAGGGAAGTTGGTGAAGGCAGTCAAAGGGTACAAACTTGCAGTTACAAGATGAATAAGCTCTGGGGATCTAATGTACAGCATGGTAACTATAGTTAAGAATACTGTTTTCTATACTAGAAAGTTGCTAACAGAATAGATCTTAAAAGTTAGAGGTACCTGACTTTTAATTCCCAGCTTTACCACTTCTTAATTGTGTGAAATATTGCATCAAATTATTTAACCTCACTGAGCCTTTTTTATCTGTAAAATGGGGTGAAGGGAAGCAATATGACCTCAGAGTGCCTTTTAAAGATTCAGTAAGATAACATGTATATAGTATTTAGCATTCTCTGGTACAAAGGCAATGGCATCCATTAATAGTAACGATTTTGACAATAATAGGCTGTGTTTTGAGAAAGATTCAAAAGGAAGAAAAGAAATATTAATTGAGTGTCTACTAGAGCCCCAACATTGTTATGTTGTGTACAGACCTATAACGACCTGCAAGGTAGGGAACTTCATCTTCATTTTAAAGCAGCACTTGGATATTACCTTTTTAAAATGTAGATAACCCCTTGTGGGTTCCCAGAGGTCCCTTCATAATGAGATTCCTGTAATTGCTATTATCAATGTTACTGTTATTATTAGGGTACTCTCAAAAGAGCTTTACTCCCTCCTGGAGTGGAACTTAACATGGGGTGGAGGCAGGGCGTTGCTGAAACCACTGCTGTGTATGCTAAGTTCAACAATATGTACTGCTACTGATCGAATCTCATTTCCCATGCCTCTATTATTCTCATTAAAATTTCTGCGGATGAATCATGTTTTCCACCTTACCTCTCTGTACACATGCAGAATTTGTAATGAAAAGAAGCCCCAGTCTGCCCCCCCCCCCCCCCCCCCCCGCAAATGATAGCATAAGAGGCAGGGGTAGCCTCAGATTTAAATCACCCAAAGCATGTCTGGGGACGGAGAATCCAAAAAGCAGGAGAGTGGCTATGGATCTACCCCAAAGAGAGGGGGTCCGCAAGCTGGGGATACCCGACTGAGGGACTAGGCAGAAGTCCACCAACTGGGTGGCTCTCTGTACCCCCACCGTTCACCAGCTCAGGGTCCGAGGAAAGATTTCTAACACTCCCCAAGTTTCAACCCAAGAGGTCTCCGAGGCTACATGTGTCCCAGTCTTGCACGCCTGCCTGCAACGTGGCCGAGTCTGGGACGCCCTCAAACTCCCAGAGTCACCCAAAACTCTGTCCAGGCCGAGCTGTGTTCCAGGTGCTCCAGTTCCTGGGTTTTTTCCGCGTGCCTGTAGAGTCTCCACTTTCTTGTTCTCCAGCAACCCCAGGCAAACCCCTTCACTTGGAGCCTTAGCTCTCCCGACACCGCCCGGCTGCGGGACGGGGGCAGGGCTAACGGCGGAACCTCCCCCAACCGCCTCCCGGGCCCGCCGAGCGGGCGGGTAGCTGGGGCGCCTCCACCTCCTCTTCCTAAAGCGGCGAGGCGCAGAAGAGCGGCATCACTCTAGCCCAGGTCCCAGCCCCCGCCACACACAGCGCCCCGCACTAAGGAGTAGGAGCAGCAGCAGAGGCGGTGGCAACAGCGGCCGGGGGGCGCCATAAAGGTAGACTGAGTCCCAGGGAGACCAGACGCGGAATGTCCACCTCCCAGCCCTTGGCTAAGCGCCACTAGCCCAGTAACCTCACTTCTGTGTGTCCTTCCAGGCCCGGGTCGAAAAGCCTGGGAGGGCCGCCGAGCTACCCCCGGAGGAGGAGCCTGTCCCAGCCCAAGGCGCCACCACCACAGAAGCAGAGCGGAGCAGCAGTCGCCTTCATGGCCCACTCACCGGTGGCTGTCCAAGTGCCGGGGATGCAGGTGAGGAAGCCCAGGCCTCCCCCGCCGCCCACGTGACTGTCCCGGAGTCCAGAGCGTGCTCCGCTTTGGGCACCGGCGTCAAGAGGCGGCCCCAGGGCTCCCCCAAAGGCAGGGCCGGGCGCTCTGGCCAGGTGACCTGGGAATTGGGTTCTAAGTGTTTCCTGGTGTTGAGGCTCAGTCGTGCACTGCGCTGGGAAGGCGGGGAAGGACTGGGGCGCGCGCATCAAAGTCGAGATGGGGGGGCGGTTGTAAAAATAGGCCAGAGTGAGACACCTGTGCCTGCTGAGCGTGGTACCCTTGGGCACTGAAGACGATAGGGCTTAACTTGGGAGAGATGGAGGTGTCTCCGAATTTGTGAAGTAAAACTCAAGTTGTGCTTCCCCCCCCCCCACACACACACACAAGTTGGGCGGAGCAAAACAAGGGGGTGTCGTTGGCAGCGACATTGATTTGGGCTCTTCCTGTGTGCGCGTACAGTGAAGAGCGAGGTGACTTCGTTTCCCATTTTGGTGCAGCTTAAGGGTGAAGTTGTAACTCACTCCCCCACCTGCCCCAGCCCATAGTTCCGTGGGAGAAATGCAGGATCCCATATCACAATCACCTAGGAGATGACTCTCTAGCCCCCTCCCCTGCCTTTCCCAGAAGATGACTGTTCCATGTGCTTAAAGGAAGCTTTTTGTACTGGACAGGGGACTATTGCATGGGTCCCAACTTCTTACTGGAGATCTACCCGACGCCCCCCCCCAATTATATTTTCATTTTATTAAAGAAGAAATAGCTATGTCCATACTTTTTATGCTGTTATGGTTTTAAATCGGTGCATTTCAAGCTATCTACTAAATTTTATCCAAGTCTACTAACTTTCAAGCATTCACATTTTTTCCTTTGTTCCATAGCCCAAACAACCTACTTATGAATAGAGACTAGAAACACTAAAAGCTTCAGTCTCTCATTATCTTCTAAAAATGTGAAAGAAAACTTTTTTTAAGTTCAGAAAAAAATATTTAGATTAGTAAATAGCTTATATTTCTAATAACAATCAAAGAGCTGTGGATTGGGGCCTCAATTTACTTTTAACTGATGCGTGGAATTCACCTTTTTTTAAGCAATCGACCACATTTTATACATGGCCCCCAAAAAAGTGATTTTTAAGATACTTCCCCCCAAAAGGACCATTTGTGTTAGACATATATCTAATCTAAGGGCTCCAGTGTGTCCTAAGCACCAGGCCTTTTAGCTGAATATAGGGCAAGTCTGAGTTGAGTCCCAGGAAGTTGGTGTGTATTTAATAAAAAACAGAGGAAGAAAGGGGGAAATGAGAAATATTAGGGCTTCTAAAAAGGTTAATCCGTTCAAGCTTTACAAAAGGCCCCCCAGTTTTTTCTTTTCAGGCCACCCCCTCTTCCCTCCCTCTTTCCCCCATGTACCCTGCCCCACACCCCATTCATTCAGTTCTGCCTTTGATTGTATTAAGGGAATTAGTAGTTTGCAACACTAAGTTTTGCTCTATCTGATGTGGAAGAAAGTGTGAAAATTTTCTCACCATACCCTTCTTTCAATTATGTGGAGAGAAGATCTTTACAGAACTAAAGTTTGCGGGGGTTTCCAAGCTTTTCTGTGCATTGTGTGCACGAGAGCCTGCTTGTATTTGTCAGCAGAATGAGTGCCTCCCCTTCATCAAGTTTTGATTGTGGAAAACTCCGTGTGCTGGAAGACTCTGTGTACTAAGGAGAAAATAGTTTCTGGGGTTTATTTCATTTGTTTTGACTTTATTTGATTTATATGGTTTCTGGGCCTTATTTGATTTGCCTTTATTTGATTTATATGGTTTAGGAACTGCTTGCTGTTCCGTATTTCTTACTGCTTCCAGCTTTGTTGAATTATCAGAGTTCCCTATTTCTGGAATTTCTAAATGTTAATTAAGGTGGTTTAAAATGTGAATCATGTATTTTAAATGACAAATTCTACATTTCACTTTATGCCTTCCCAAAGTTGTGATTACTTTGTTCAACCTAATTTGGAGAGGGCAATCATCTCAATATTAACAAAGAACAGACGAATATTTTTTGTCACTTTCTCCCTCTTAATGAAAATGGTAAATTCTTCTTATTTCCATTTTCTCTGTAGATGTGGTTCTTAATTTAAGCATTTGTTGCAAAAGAAATGTTTTCCACAGTTAAAATTGTACAGTACCCTAAAAATAAATTTGACGGCTTGCAGTGTGACTCTTGAGCCTAGGTTTCTTTTACTATTCTTTTGTTCAAAAATATTGCAGATGAGATGCAGAAATATATCATAAGCTTGTGAAATTCCCCTCAAGTTTTGTTAAAGTGTTAGCAGTACCTTTTAGACCTTTAGACTAGTAAGAAAACTTGAATTAGCCATGTGTTCTTGAAATGAATGTATAGTAAGTATCCACAAATCAGGCAGAAGTGGTCGCCTGGCCTATAATTTTTTAACAGTTTATTTTAGAGAATTATGAAGATTGATGGAAAAAATGATTTTTCCAGAAATAAAAACAAAATTACATTATCCACAGTGTTTTTCTTCCCCTCACCCCAGGAGAGACGTGAAGTAGAAGCTGAGCTACCTGTTCTATCACTTAAGACTTCCAGAATTCCTGACTTGCAAACAAAGAAATTTCTGTTGCCACTAGTTTAAAATAGAAAAGAAACTTGGAGTGATGAAAGAAAACCCAGGATTTGGTCCAGTTTAAACTCTTCCTTATGAATTAGTTATTCAAACTTATTGTTGATATTTCTTAATATTGTGGCAATGAACAATTTTTGCCATATTACACCAAATGTTGAGGCTATGAATTTTTTTGTGCTTAATTTGTGCTTACTTCTTTAGTATATAACTGAAGGAATTTTCCATACCAGGAGCTAAACTCTTGAAAAATATTTAAAGCACAACTTCTTTATAGCACAACTTTAAAAAAAATGAACCAATAAACCTGTTTCTTTTCAGCGAAATATTTACTCTTTAATGATTTAAAACATGTTTTTTCTTTGAAGTTTTCAGTTATAAAGTCATACTTAAGTTTAAAATATTTCCCCTTAGGGCCTGCATTAGTATTTCTTTCTTTCCTTTTTAAAATTTATCTTTATTGTTGAAAGAATTACAGATGTCCCCTTTCCTCTCCCACTGATCCTCTCCACCCTGCATCTACCCCATGCCCAGGCCCCATATCAATATCTGTGTCCATAGGATATGCATATAAGCATATAAATCCTTTGATTAATCTCTCCCCACCCACTCCCCCACTCCCACGTTCCCTCTGAGATCCCTCAGTCTGTTCCATGCTTCTATGTCTCTGGATCTGTTTTGTTCATCAGTTTATTTTGATCATTATATTCCACATATGAGTGAGATCATGTGGTACTTGTCTTTTTCTGTCTGGCTTATTTTGCTTAGCGTAATACTCTCCAGTTCCATCCATGTTGTCCCAAAGAGTAAGAGATCCTTCTTATTTACAGCTGCATAGTATTCCATGGTGTAAATGTGCCACAGCTATTTTATCCACTCATCTACTGATGGGCACGTGGGCTGTTTCCAGATCTTAGCTATTGTAAATTGTGCTGCTATGAACATAGGGGTGAATAGGTTCATTCTGATTGATGTTTAGGGTTTCTTAGGATATATTCCTAGAAGTGGGATCACTGGGTCAAATGGCAGGTCCATTTTTAATTTTTTGAGGAAACTCCATACTGTTTTCTATAGTGTCTGCACCAGTCTGCATCCCTACCAGCAGTGTACTAGGGTGCCCTTTTCTCCACATCCTTGCCAGCACTTGTTGTTCATTGATTTGTTGATGGAGCCATTCTGACAGGTATAAAGTGATACCTCCTTGTGGGCTTAATTTGCATCTTTTTGATGAACAGTGACTTTGAGCATTTTCTCATATGTCTCGTGTCCATCTGTATGTCTTCTTTAGAGAGGTGTCTATTTAGGTCCTTTGCCCATTTTTTAATTGGATTGTCTAACTTCCTCCTGCTGAGTTGTATGAATTTCTTATATATTTTAGATATTAACCCTTTATCAGATGTGTCATTGGTAATCATGTTCTCCCATACAGTGGGCTCCCTTTTCATTTTGTTGATGGTTTCTTTTGCTGTGCAGAAGCTTTTTACTTTTTTGTAGTCCCATTTATTTATTTTCTCCTTCGTTTCTCTTGCCCTAGGAGATGTATTGGCAAACATATTGCTACCAGAGATGTCTGAGATTTTGTGCCTACATTTTCTTCTAGGATTTTTATGTTTTCAAATCTTACATTTAAGTTTTTTATCCATTTTGAGTTTATTTTTGTGTATGGTGTAAGTTGGTGGTCTAGTTGCATTTTTTTCATGTATCTGACCAATTTTCCCAACACCATTTGTTGAAGAGACTGTCTTTGCTTCATTGTATGTTCTTACCTCCTTCTTCAAATATTAACTGAGCATAATGGCTTGGGTTGAGTTCTGGATTCTCTGTTCTGTTCCACTGATCCATATGTCTGTTCTTGTGCCAGTACCAGGCTGTTTTGATTACAGTGGCTTTGTAGTATAACTTGATATTTGGTATTGTGATCCCTTCAACTTTGTTCTTCTTTTTCAACATTGCTGTGGCTATTCAGTGTCTTTTGGGTTCCATATCAATTTTTGAAGTGTTTGTACTAGATCTGTGAGATATGCTGTTGGTATTTTAATAGGGGTTGCATTGAATTTATAGATTGCTTTGGGTAGTACAGACATTTTAATGATGTTAATTCGCCCAATTCATGAACACAGTATATTTTTCCACTTGTTTATATCTTCCTCTATTTCTTTTTGCAACATACTGTAGTTTTCCAAGTGTAGGTCTTTTATCTCCTTGGTTAATTTTATTCCTAAGTATCTTAATTTTTTTGTTGCAGTGTTAAATGGAATTGTTTTTTTTAGTTTCTGTTTCTGAGAGTTCATTATTGGTGTTAAAAATTCCATCAATTTCTGGGTGTTAATTTTGTATCCTGCTACCTTGCCAAATTCATTTATTAAATCTAGTAGTTTTTTGGTGGAGTATTTAGGATTTTCTATGTACAATATCATGTTATCTGCAAATAATGACAGTTTTACTTCCTCCTTTCCAATTTGGATGCCTTTTATGTTTTTCTCTCATCTGATCTCTGTGGCTAGGACTTTGAGTACTATATTGAATAAGAGTGGTAAAAGTAGATACTCCTGTCTTGTTCCTGTTCTTAGGGGAAATGATTTTGGTTTTTGCCCATTGAGTATGATGTTGGCTGTAGGTTTGTCATATATGGCATTTATTATGTTGAGGTATGATCCCTCTATTCCCACTTTGCTGAGAGTTTTTATCAAAAATTTGTGTTGGATTTTATTGAATTCTTTTTCTGCATGTATTGATATGATCATGTGATTTTTGTCTTTCAATTTGTTTATGTGATGTATCACATTTAATGATTTGCCAATATTGTACCAGTCTTGCCTCCCTGGAATAAATCCCACTTGGTCATGGTGTATGATCTTTTTAATATATTGCTGGATCCAATTTGCTAATATTTTGTTGAGGATTTTGTCATGTATATTCATCAGGGATATTAGCCTATAATTCTTTCTTTGTAGTGTCTTTATCTGGTTTTGGAATTAGGCTAATGCTGGCCTCATAAAAAGAGCTTGGAAGTGTTCCTTCCTCTTGGATTATTTGGAATGGTTTGAGGATGATAGATGTTAATTCTTCTTTGAATGTTTGTTAAAACTCCCCTGTGAGGCCATCCGGGCCAAGGCTTTTGTGTGCTGGAAGCCCTTTGATTACTGCTTCAACTTCATCAGCAGTTATCGGCCTATTTAGGCTTTCTGACTCTTCCTGATTGAGTTTTGGAAGGTTGTATTTTTCTAGGAATTTATCCATTTCATCCAGGTTGTCCAGCTTTGTGGCGTATATTTGTTCATAGTATTTTCTTACAATTTTTTGTATTTCTGTTGTGTTAGATGTTACTTCACCTCTTTCATTTCTGATTTTGTTTGTTTGGGTCCTCTCTGTTTCTTGATTAGTCTGGCTAAAGGTGCATCAATCTTGTTTATCTTTTCAAAGAACCAGCTCTTGGTTTCATTGATCTTTTGTATTGTTTTTTTAGTCTCTGTGTCATTTATTTCTGCTCTGATCTTTATTATTTCCTTCCTTCTACTTACTTTGGACTTTTCTTGTTGTTCTCTTTCTAAGTCTTTAAGTTGTAGGATTAGAGAGTTTATTAGAAGTTTTTCCTGTTTTTTGAGGTATGCTTGTAGTGTTATGAACTTCCCTCTCAGGACTGCTTTCATTGTGTCCCATAGATTTGGAGTTGTGTGTTCGTGTTCATTTTCATTTGCTTCCAGGAAGTTATTGATTTCTTCCTTGGTCTCTTTGGTAACCCATTCATTGTTTAAAAACATGCTATTTAGCCTCCATGTGTTTGAATGTTTTTTAGAGTTTTTATTGTAGTTGATTTCTAATTTCATGCCATTGCGGTTGGAGAAGATGCTTGATATGATTTCAATCTTCTTGAACTTGTAGAGACTAGTTTTGTGTCCTAACATGTCTATCTTTGAGAGTGTCCCATGCGCACTTGAGAAGAATGTATATTTTGCAGCTTTGGGGTGGAATGTTCTGTAAATGTCAATTAAATCCATCTGATCTTGTCTGTCATTTAGGGTCACTGTTTCCTTGCTGATTTTTTGTCTGGAAGACCTAACCAGTGAAGTCAGTGGGGTGTTAAAGTCCCCTAGTATGACTGTATTGCTGTCAATCTCTCCCTCAAAGTCCTCCAGAAGATTTTTATAAATTTAGGGGCTCCTATATTGGGTACATATATGTTTATCAGAATTATATCCTCTTGTTGGATCCATCTCCTTAGAATTATGTTGTGAACGAACTTGTCTCTCATTATGGCCTTCATTTTGATGTCTATTTGTTCTGATATGAGTCTTGATACCCCAGCATTATTTTTCATTTCCAGTTTCATGAAAAAATTTTCAATCCCTTCACTTTTATCCTGTGTGAATCTTTTGTTCTGAAGTGGGTCTCTGGTAGACATCATATATTCGGTTCATGTTTTCTTATCCACTCAGCCACCCTATGTCTTTTTATTGGAGCATTTAATCCATTTACATTTAAGGTTATTATTTATAGATACTTATCTACTGTCGTTTTCATTCTTTATGCCTATGTTTCTCTCTCTCTCTTTCTACTTCTAATTACAGCAGTCTCTTTCACATTTCCTGCATTGCTGGTTTGGTGGTGATAAACTCTTTTAGCCTTTTTTTTTTTTTTTTGGTCTGGAAAGCTCTTTATTTCACCATCTATTTTGAATGATGGCCTTGCTTGATAGAGTAGTCTTGGTTTCAGATCTTTGTTTTGCATTATCTTGAATACTTCATGCCATTCTTTTCTGGCCTGTAAAGTTTCTGATGAGAAATCAACTGACAACCTTATGGGGGCTCCTTTGTAGGTAACAGATTGCTTTTCTCTTGCTGCCTTTAAAATTCTTTCTTTGTCCTGAATTTTTCACATTTTAATTATGATGTGTCTGGGTGTGAGCCTCTTTGGGTTCTTCTTGCTTGGGACTGACTCTCTGTGCCTCCTGAACTTGTATGACTTTTTCCTTCGCTAGGTTAGGGAAGTTTTCTGCTATCATTTCTTTGAACAAGCTCTCTAACCCTTGCTTACTTTTGACCTCTTCTGGAACTCCTATGATGCGAATATTGTTATATTCATTTTGTCGCACAGCTCCCTTAGACTGTCCTCCTGTTTTTTAATTGTTTTTTCTTGTTGGGTCTCTGATTGAGTGATTTTTTTCTACTCTGTCTTCTAATTCACTGATCCAATCCTCAGCTTCCTCTGGTTTGCTGTTTATTCCTTCCAATGTATTCTTTATTTCTACTATGTCATTCTTAATTTCTGCCATGTCATCCTTCATATTTTTCAAATCTTTTTTCATGCCATTGAGCATCCTTACAATCAGTATTCTGAACTCTATATCTGATAGATTGCTTATCTCTCTTTCATTTAGCTCTTTTCTTAAAGACTTTTCTTGTTCTTTCATTTGGGGCTGAGTTTTGGTCTCCCCATTTTTACTGTCTGTTTGGGGGTTTGTTTCTATGTATTAGGTAGATCTGCTAGGACTCTCAGTGTTTTTGGAGGGTCTGTGGTGTGGGCCAATGTCAGATGCAGGTTGTGACTGGCCTTGACTACCCCTTTTGGAGCTATCAACACCTCATGGCTTGAGGTCCCCTTTGCTGCTCTGGGTGGATTTGGACAGGACCAAGATACACACAAAAGTCTGCTTTTCCAAGGCTTATATCCAGAAGCAGATCAGGCAGAGATTCAAAGCACCCTGAGGTCTGCCTCTGCTTGCAGGCAGATTAATCTGATTCTCTTAATGAGCCTCAGGTTGTAGAACTCCACACTGTGGGGAAGCTGATTGTTATCAGTCTCTTAATGAGCTTCAGGCTATAGAAGCTTCTCTGGGTAGGGCAAGAGGTTTTCCAGCAGGGTGGGGCAATTGCTTCTCCCCCAGGCAAAAGCTGCTTGGAAAGTAAATATCTGCCTGAGAAAGATGTCCTCTGCTGTATGGGGGAATAACTAGGCACAGGAATCCAGATGGGTGTCCTCTGAGCTCTCTCTCCAGAGCCCATAATCCCAGATTCTCCCCACACAGCTTCAGTCCACTCTGCCCTTCCTCTGCTGGAGCCCAAGGTGAGTGGCTGCACAGGAAACTTTGTGCATTGGCTCTTTAAGAGGGTGCCTGCAGTTCCAGCTGTCTCTCCCTGGCTGACAGAAACCGTGCTGCTTTTCACAGCCATATGTTATGTAGGCACCTTTCTCAGTTCTGGTGCTCTTGGCTGGGAAGCCCACCCTGAGTTTTAGATCCCAGAGTCCTCAGTGGGAACCCCCCACAGCTGAGATCTCCCTTCAGACCTTCAGCTGCTGCCTGTGGGAGCCCAGCCAGCCCTCTCGTGCCTCCACACTTCCCACCCATCTCTGTGCAGTGTCTACTTTCCCTGCTTGGTTATGAGGGTGCTCTCCAGCTCGTCTTTAGTTGCAGTTGATTATTCAGGATGGATTTCCTATATTTTAGTTGTAATTCCAGTTTGGTCCTGGGAGAGTGGCAGTGTAGCTTCCCCTCACTCTGACGCCATCTTGATCCTCCAAAAGCTTTGCTTCTCAGTAAGCCATTGAAAATACTATCTCCTGTCTTAATTTTTAAAATATATATTATTTCAGACACAAAAATTGAAAAATTGTTCTAAGCACTGGGTTTATATGGACAAATAAAGCACTTTCTGTCTTCAAGAGCTTAAAGTTTGGTAGAAGGAAACGGGTATATAAACTGTTATAAAAAAAAAAGAAACAACAGGCCAAAATGGAGTGACTTTTGCTAAGCTATGTCATCAAACCAAAACTTAATAAACTAACCTAATTGCAGTTTTCTGCATTAGTATTTCTGAAGACAAGTATTCTAAACTGGTTGTTAAATCTTTCATAAAATGTAGGTAGGAGAATAAAGTTAAATGTTGAATTGGAGTAGTAAGTGTTATTATGTTGTGCTTCTTGTTATGCATCTTATGAAATAATTTTTTAACTTCTTGGTAAGGAATTTAGAAGTTACTTTTCATGTATCTTTAAATATGATCAAATTGGTACTATTTTTTAAATTGTTTAAAGTTTGAGATGGAAATGAGGTTTAGGGATTAATGAACACTTTATTGAAGACTTCTATTTAAGAGGTAGAAAACATTGGCCTGCATTGGTGAACTTAAGGTTCTGGGAAGGATACAGAAGTATACTAATGGATCTCCTCCTTTAAAAATCTTAACATGTTGTCAGGGAGTTAAATCTAACACATGAAATATCAACTAATGCAAATTCTATGATACTTAGTCTATAATAGAAGTCTCTGAGTGGAAGAGTTGAAGGTTTACAGAAGGTAAACTGACCCCAAAGGATTGTTAAGATCTATATCGGGGAAAAGCATTTCCAACCAGGGAAAAACTGAGCAAAGGCATGTAGACAGGGAAAGGAAAACCTGCCAAGTGTGTGTGTGCACACAATCTATGACAGTGGGATAAAATCACTTGTACTATGATAAAGAATTCCTCTAGAGAAATAATAAAAAGTAAGACTGGAAAACTTTTTTAGGTCCAGATTATAAGGGTTCTTGAATAATAAGGAAGGATTTTGGTCTTTGGACTAGTGATTATACATTTCTGAATAAGGGAGACTCAATGAACAAAGTTATATATAGGAAGGGAAATCTTAAGATTGGATGAATGGATGATCTGGACAATTGAGAGGTTGAGGCAGTTTGATCTACTGAAGGTTTTTCAGTCGGACAATCATATCTGTCCAGATGCAATGGACCTTGCATTAACTGCCTTCCATATGCCTAATATAGTGAAGAAAAAATATATAATTACCAGATTGAATAATTACTAGTTAAAGAAGGAAGAATCTAAGCTTTTGTGATGTTTAATATGGTGAACTTGGAGAATTATGATACATCTTAAATAATTGGAAAGTCAGGGAGAAAAATCAGATCTAGTAGGAAGTTAATGATTTCCATTTAAGGGGAAATATCTTAAACTTAAGTATGGTTTATAACCGAAAACTTCAAAGAAAAAACATGTCTTACACCATGAAAGAGTAAATATTTGAGTTGAAAGAAACAGTTTTATTGGTATATTTTTTTTTCAGTTTCTGTTAGGTTTGAAGTAACAATAGGATGACAAAGTAAGAATATAGAGCACTATGTCTATTATCTTGATTGTGGTGATGGTTTCACAGTTGTGTGCATATGTCCAAACTTATCAAATGGTATACATTAAATTTGTACATTTTTTTGTATATCAATATGCCTCAATTAAACTGTTTTTAAAAAATACTCAGCAAATACTTGAAAATGTAGATTTGATGCATTAGTCATTTATCACATATTTACTAAGCATTTACTATATGCTAGTCTCTTTACTTAAAACTGAACAATATGAGCCCCCAAGGAGGGAGAGGGCCATAATGCCAGAGAGAATATGTGTAACTGAGGGCCCTCATGAGACAGGAAACATAGGTAAAGGATGAGCTTGTAAGGAAAGGACCAGTAACTTTAAGGTGCATGGGAGGAAGAGAAAATGTGTCAGGATCCAGAGGGAGTTAACTGAGGGGAATTCTTTAACATTTTAACTTTCATCATGAAACCTAAATTGGAGAAAAGGAATTCAGTTTGGTGCCAGAATCTAGTATGTGAGGTTCTTATCTCCCTTGTACCTTCTGAAGGAATAATCGACTTTGCAATTTGAGGTGAAAGTGGAAAGCATTGCATTGCATTGATAAACACAAACCATTGTCCTTGTTGGTGAGTGGTTGATACAGAGATGTTGAATATGCTAATGATAATGGCAGAAAACCAGCTGGAACAGAATAACCCAAGACAACTGTTAACTGGGAAAGTTGGAGGTAGTTGGAAGGTATGGTATTATGGGGCTAGAGGCTATAGGAAGAGTAAACAGTAATTGAGTCTGGTAGAACATGTACCTTGAACAGTAATGAGAGTCTAGAAATGACATTTGACAATAAAGGTCCATCATGTACCTCCCTTGCTTGAGTCAGAAAATGAGAGAATGTAATTTAGAAGGTACTTAAGAAACCTTGAACATTGTGATACTGTGTTTTTTATTCTGCCTTTCATTTATTTAGTGACCTTTATTTAGCGACCTTGAGCAAATCATCTACAAAGTAAGGAATAATAAAAGCTCATTTTTTTGCCTCAATGAAATGTTATTAAGATGAATTAACTAAATCTGTCGAATATATTTTGAGCTCCTTTATAAAAGTTGTTATGCTGTATATGGGCAGTTTATCCTACATAACAATGCTAGGCTAATCACATGAGAACACTGTCATTATCTTACCTCTCTTCTGTGTGATAGCCCACATTTTTCTAAATCCAATCCCTTTCCCCCCCATACCACTACCACCACCACCACCAGACCCAAAATCCTCTGCCCAGCTTTCTATACTTTCTGTTATTCAGCTCCTCTCTGCAGATCTAAACTTAGTTGTCACTACTGTTCAACAAGAAATCCCTTTTTGTTCTATCATGCCAGTTACAGTTCAGTAATCACTGACTGACCAAATCCTACCTGATTTTCAAGGTCTCTATCTTACTTTCTTCGTGAACTTTCTCTGAATGTTCCAGGTTACAGAAATCTCTCCCATTTCCAAGCACCTATTGTATCTATTGACAGTAGCCTATAACCCAGTCCTTGATTTATATGTTGCCCTAGGTCTTCTATAATTATGTATGTTATACTTACCTCCCAAACTAGGTTGTAAGTTTCTTGAAGGCAAGGACCACATGTTTTCTTTCTTTATACCATTAGGTATGAATTATATGTAAAAGTGTTGGCTGAGTGCAATAGAGATTAGACTTTTCTAACTTTTTTCCAATCTGTTTCTTTAAGTGTACATGTTGTGTGATGCTTAAATTCTTATAGCTCATAAAGGCTAGTTTATATGTACACGATGTAGATTTTTTTTGTACTTACTAAAATGATTTTAATCTGTTATGTCTAAGAAAATATACTGATAACTAATCAGCTTTTAATACACTGAAGCTCTCATTCCCATACCTTCCAAAGCCTTTGAGAGAATAGGAGCCTCATTGCTTTCCTAGTAACTAGGGCTGATTTCAAACACATCTGTGGCTTTGGGAGAAAAAGAATGTCTTGTCCCTTCCCTCTGTTTCTGCCTCTAAAAAACAAACAAAGAAATAAAAACAGAAAGTTTTCTGTCCCAGCTGTCACATAAGAATCTGATGAATTTCATTTACAATAAGGTGTTGGATTAATGGCTTAGTGTATGACTTCTCCCATGGATGTTCATATTTTACAAGAAATAGTGCCTTAAAAAAGGAAATCTAATAGTAAAATTTGGGGCAGCTTGCTGATGGTTTTTGACTTAGTCATGTCTTTTGAAAGAGTGGTGGTTTTACTTGTTTTATTTGTTGCTAGAAAATGGAGTTAGGAGAACAAATATTAACACCAGTATTAGGTGTGATCTAACAAGCTTCTTTTCATTTTTCATCACTAAGTCCCAAAGAATTTCCACTATAGGAACATATAAAATGTTTCTGGAGGAATGCCATAAGGTAACTCATTTTTAAAAGAAAAAAAATTAATAAAATATACACAATTAACATTTTCACTCCTTCTTAAGTACATCTCTCATTTGGTCACTTGACATTTTAGGCTAAGGTGCTATCTGCTAGAGACAACATCTTTGAATTAATGCTTATAAAAATCAAACATTTTTAAAAGATGTTGACTAATTCCTCTTAACATTTCTATGAAATAGGAAGAGTTACCCAATAGGAAAATGCCTTCAAATATGGATTTAAAAACAAAATAGCAAATTGCTGGTCAATTCTATCCATCATCCCCTTTTTGCTCCTCCCCAAAAGCTCATGTAATTGAGGTGGATCACCTGACTTGCACATTCAAAGAAACCAGAAAACTTAGTGCAAAGCAGATCCTGTAATTCTCCTCTATTCTTGCCTGTCTCTCCCCACCACTTCTCACCAGCATTCACTTCACTGAAGATAAAGCTACCCTCCCCCTCAGCCTTTTCTGGACTTGTTCCAGCATTTTCCTGACAACATCCCACTTGCCTTTCATTTTCTTCATTTATCATATGATCATGGATTAAAATGATCCATACCCTAAAATGCCAAATTAGCTAATTGGTATGGCATAGCTCTGGATATTCTAGCAAAATTAGAACAAAATTATGGTTCATACTTCCTTTGAACTAGAGTAAGCAAAATTGTAGACAGCTCAGGTGAAAGAGTTGAAAATATTATATATATATATATATATATTTGGAGTTGACAATACCTTTTATTTCCATTAGCATCAGGAAACTATTGCCTTGTTTGGGCTAGATCTTTCCCAATTCTGTCTTCAGACGAGTTTGTTACTAAAAAAAATACTTAACCACTGATATTTTTCAGGTTACTGAGGGAAGTGGGACCTTTAGTGTTCATAATAACAAATACTATCATGCTTCCGTGTGTTCACAGAACAGCTACTCAGCTCTGTATGAGAAGGACTTTTGTTCATCCAGCTTTGGCAAAAAGATATTACCGGGGGAGGGGGGGAGAAATACTCCTCCACAACTCGATGGGAGCTCTGTAGTAGTTCTTCAGCACAGTTGCCTTCTACCACATTGTTGGATCTCAAGTATAGACATCTGTCCTCCAGTACTGACTCCATGGGCTCCACCCTGTCGGTGTCCACAGCACAGAGCCCATCGGCAAAGGTGACAGCTTGCTCCAGCTGTGCCACGGCAGTGGCCTCTTGGATGCCAAAGTCCACAAGCGCTAGACCTAATTCTATATTTTAAGTGTGCACGGTCCTCCTTTCTGGTTAAGTAACTTCAAAAATGTGCCGTTGAGGAAATCCAAGGCATTAAGCTTTTGTCTTTTTCTCATGAAAAAATGTTTACAGGAAAACTTTTCAATCTTTCTTTGTGATACTTGTAGAGAGATTATGTGTTCTTAGTGATTTTTCCCCAAGCCCCTTTCACCTGTTTAAAAAAAAAAAAAAAAGTGGGGAAAAGGAATATGTAAAACCCTATTAGTTTAAAATGCAAAGCACTGAAAAAGGTAGGATTCAAATCCACCATCATTGGATTTTTCAATTTGTTTATTACAGAACAATAGAGTGTCTTACTGAAGAATAACAGTTGCTTTGAATTATAGAAACAGCTTACTAGTATCAACTTAATGAAGTTTTCCTGGATTTGAAATCCATACCACACTAGATGAGTTAGGGAATTTCTAAGCACACTAGTGAATTACTCTACCAGGTTTCAATAGTAACACAATCCTAGGAGTGAAATTTTGGCAGGTGGAAGAAATACTTCAAGAACATCTAGACACATCCAGATTTTTCTTTGAAAATGCATTTTTGAATCGCTCAGTTAGTGCCTTTTTATTCCCCTCCCCCATCTTTCCATTAAACCACTGGCTTTGGACATATCATTTTACAGTATATTATATTAAATTGGGACTTAATTTGTTGGTGCAAAGTAGCATAAATAACACAGCAGACAGTGATGGGGAAGGGATGGGCAAAATAGATAATTAGGTGGGACATAAGTTGTTATTAATGCAAGAAATTTTGAAGGAGCTGAGCCAGTAGAAACCATAGTCATAATTTCTTCCCAAAGCCTCTGCCTCATCATTACGACTGCCCACTAAAGCTAGGCAAGTTTCTCGATTCCCTGGTCTCAATTTCCTGCTGCCTGCCTTAACTTTAAGCAGAAGCAAAAAAGAAACCAATCCACAAACCATGCACACATGCTACTAAGTATGGTGATAGAAAATAGAACTTTGACCTCTTGTGGTTAAGGAGGCTATAGTCAGTGTGTCTGGCAGCCTCAGGGAAAGAAGCATATTTCAAATGTATGCTTTAATTGATACTGACCCCATGGGAAGGACAGTTAGCAAGCTCATTAATTAGCGCTCTGTTTGCTTCTCTAGTTTTTGTGCAAATCCTTTGTTTGAATTTAACTCTGAGCCTTCCTGCATGCCTGTCAGTAAGTGGCAATATATTGACTTTCCCAGGCTGGACACTGGTGATCCAGGTTTAATGTTTTGCACCCTTAGTCTGCATGAAACAACTTTAAGCTAGAAAAGTTTGCGGCAAAGTTTGGAAGGCCTACTTTGTATATAACGAGGTGCTTGATGCCTATCTCTGATATACAAGGTATAAAAGTCCCTGACCTTAAGGAGTTTATACTATAATTGGAGAAACCAGACACAAGTACATATAGAAATCTGAAAACGCAGAACAATAGAGATGAATTCCAAATAGGATAGATACTGCCATAGAAGCATTCCAAGGAAGACCGGACTAAGGAAGGGAACTCTCATTTACAGAGTACTTTTCTGCTAGCACTCATGCTTTTGCCACTGCACTACATTGCTTCTGGGCAGGGCGGCCTTCAACACACCCTTAAAGGAGAGTGAGGGACAGGCAAGAGTAAAGGACAAAGGGGTACTCACAAGGTTCTTTCTATAACAGAGGTTTGAGGTAGGTGCTTATTGCCATGAACTGTTAGGACCAAATTATAAAAGGCCTTGAATGGCAGACTGAAACCGTTCTTTTTAACCCTGTTTACAACAAGGAGTTTTTCAGCAAGAAAGTAAACTGATGAGAGCAATGTTTTTTTGTTTATTTGGAGAAGAGTGTCTTAGGCTTCCAACCCAACAGGCTGGGTTGGAGAAGTAGAAGGCTAGATATAACATGCAAATATTGTAATAGCCCAGGATTGAGATAATAAGGATTTGACCTAGGGCAGTGATGGTCAAACTTGAGCATACAGAAGAACTACCTGGAGGGTTTGATAAAACAAAGACTGCCAGGCCCCACCTCCAGAATTTCTGATTCACTAGGTCTGCAGTGGGGTCTGTGAATTTAATATCTAATGACTTCCCAGCTGCTCTGCTGATCTGAGAACCACTCTTAGCACCACTCAAGGAAGACTAGCATACCTTGGTGACTAATTGGATAAGGAAAGGTGAGAAATATGGGAGAGTATAAAGACTCAAAGATATGGCTAAGTTTGAAAGAAAATAGGTTCATTTTTAGAAATGTTGAATTTTAAGTGCTGACCACACATCCAAGCAGAAGTAATTAGTTACAGGTTTGTTCAAGAGTAAAGATCAAGATTGGAGGTCCTGCATGGAAATTGATAGATGGAATTGTGAGAAATTAAAATAACATTATTTCCAATGATCATTCCAAGAAGCTGAACTTAACTCTGTGTTAAATTCTACAGCTTCCAAAATCTGTCACCCATCACTTCTGTTTTCTTTGATCCAGGTAGGTTGAAAGCTCGGTATATGTTCATATCTTCAGATGCAAACAGTTTGATTAAGAATATGAAATCTATTTGTGCTTATAGTTGTGAAAATGCAATTTGGCTAAAGTAAAATAAAATGCCAGAAAATGGCAATATTCCCCCCCAAAGATAGACATTTTTAAGACTTTTTTTTTCTAATTTTGATATCTCTCACCAATTTTTATTGTTTAGAATCCCTTTCCCTCATGCTGTTATCCCACCCCCCCCCCCCAAAGCCTGGACTTAATAACCCTGGACTGTTATTATGTCAAAAATACCCGTTCACAGTCAAGACTTTGGAAGCCAATTTGTGTTTACATATGTAAATTCCTGGAGAGGAGAGGAAGTTACTTTTGAATCATTAAGGAAATATCAAGCCACTTCCCAAATGGCCTTTCTATCTCCAGCTTCTGCTTTCTAAAATATCCTCTATACCTGTCAGATTAATGTATTACCATTTGCCAACAGTTACCATGTCAGAGAACTCAGAGTTTAACCAAAACAAAGGATTGGGACTGAAAATAAGAGAAACCAATAGAGTCTACTTAATGAGTGTGCCAACACCAAACAATGTGAACAAACGTGATTACCCACCTTATTCATCAGCCTTGAGCCTAAATCACTTTTCAGTTTATAAAATGAATGCACAACCAATAAAAACAAAATTATCCCTCAGAATGAAAGATTTTCCACCAATGAGGATGTTCAGAAGCATGTGCAGAAATGTACCTCTAAATGTTAAAGGGTGTTTAATTATCATTAGAATAAATTCCTTGAGTTCCTAGGAGACTTGCTCCCTGTTTAGGGAATACAATTTGTTTGGGTGTAAAAATTCCGATATGATCACCTTATACCGCACACCTGTTATGTGGTAGCTGTCTGTTTTCCATGGTACTTAATTACTCTTGTGACCCATTTTTCATTATTCTGGGTGGTAGATTAAGGTTTTGATGGAGAAAATTGATGAGAGCATGTATATATGCACATAAAATGTACAGTTGACCCTTGAACAACACAGGAGTTAGGGAAGCTGAATCCTGGGCAGTCAAAAATCTGAGTATAGCTGTTGACTCTCCTAAAACTTAATCATCCCTTGATATTCATGGGGGATTAGTTCCAGAGCCTCCCCTGCAGATACTCAAATCCTCAGATGCTCAGGTCTCTTATCTAAAATGGTGTAGAACAATGCATATAGAATGCATACAGTCAGTCCTACGAATCTGAAGATTCCCAACTGTGGATGGAAAATACTGTTTTACATCAGCCTTTTGTTGATTCCAGGGATACAGAGGGCAGAGTGCATATTTATTTTAAAAATCTGCATATAAATTGACCAGCACAGTTCAAACTAGTTGTTGATCAAGGGTCAACTGTATATTGTGCATGAAGTATATTTTGTGTTTGAAAACACTTTTAATCTATTCAAGAAAATAAAGCTCAAAATTTGCCTATGGAGTTTTCAGTCAATGCTACCAATTTTAGACATAACTTTTTAAAAAGTAGAAATGGGAATTGTACCCCTCTAATGGGTAAAAGATAAGATTATCACTAAGTTCAAGAAGCAGAAAATTACAATTTGGCAATGTCATTTAAGAAGGTTTTTATATAACAAGAATTCAGTAATTTTTATATACTCAGTAAAAATTATGATATCCATAGATTTGCTAAATATTTATTATTAGATAGAAAATATATAGAATTCTTTACCCCCTTTAAAAAGATTTACTCTAATATGAATACATATGTGTATGTATACCTCGGTCTAAATACATAATAAGGTTATGAGGGTTTTATACATGTTGCATTTTTATCATGGCTAGTTCTTCCTTCTGCCTTTAATATTTAAAGTGTTTTAATTCTTGGAGAAATTAGACTTGCATCAGTCTTATTCTATAAGGATACAGATCATGGGAAATGACCTTTAATGAAATTCAATAACAGTGTTGAACTATTTTAGTGAATTAGAATGGAATTGAACATTATATAGAATTACATTTATCAAGATTCTCAATTTTCTGCTTAATTTCTCCCATAGAATAACCTTATAGAAAATCACCACATCAAAGGAACTGCTTTTGATAAATGTAAATCAGTTTACCTGTTAGTATAATCAGAGGTATGTGGATATTATACAAATAACTTTTTGTTAATGGAAACTTGTGATCATTGTCTAAGCTCTTATTTTGAAGCTAATATTGTTATAGGTGTGTTATACTGTGTATTTTATATTGTGTATTTTAAGGTGATAGGGAATGGAAGGGATAGGGAATTAGATTCTCTTTCAGTGACAAAATCTTGTATCCAGAGAGCTGCTTTAAAAAAAAAAAAAGAACTATTTATTTCTTTGTGAAAAAAATGGTGACTGTCACTGAAAGATCTTTTTTACTGTGTCACAGGCTTCCCAAATGACACATAAAATGAAAGCGTGGGATTTGACTAGTTAAATAATGAATCAATTTCGAGGTTTTAGCATAAGTGACACCTCCATGGTCATCCTTTTGGACTGTGATTTCTGGTAATAGCAAGTGAAAAAAAAACTATTACTGCTGTTGCTATGGATCTTCTATCTGCTGAGGTTCAGGCATCATTTTGGATGGAGGCTGCAGTGTAAACCCTGCTTAGTGAAGGTAGAATTTCATGATAGCAGAGGATTACTGTTGCCTCATGAGCAAACAGCAAATATAGGTGGGGGGAAAGGTGTTGGACTCTGGAAGGAGAGAAAGACAGTATTTCCAAGGAAGGAGAAAAGTAATCTTTTGCTTTAAAGATTTGAGAATTCTCTATATTTTTGAGAATGGGAAATTTCTCTACTTTCTGCAGAGAGGAGAAAAAGCCAACAGAAGAAGAAAATGGGGAGGTAATAGTAATTCATTTCTTTCTTCTTGCTTGTGACTTCTGTGATAAGAGTTATGTTTGCATAATTGATTTGTTATGGCAAGAAAATGTCTGTAAAGAGTATATTTGGTTGGGAGAAAGCTTGTGAAAGACCAGGGGAAAGAGCTGCCATCATAGGAATGGTGATTTCAGTTGCTTTTCTGTTTAAGATGTGCAATTTTTGTGGCATGTGTACTCGGCCAAAAAATTGTTTCTAGACACTTGGAGCCATTTGGGGTGGCCTTTTTTTTTCTCTGTAGGCAAAATGAACACTTTCCATTAACAAGGAAAAGTGCCAGATTATCACTGGATTATATTTGGCTAATTTAGACTGTTACGGGTGGCGGGGGGGGGGCGGGTGAAGAGAAGGAATTGTTCTTCCAAATGACTGGACTTATTATTATTGTTTCTTTTCCAGTAGGTTCTGGCCTTAAAATTCTCTCTCAGGAAATGATTGAAACAGTTCTTTGGAGCCTTCAAGGCTGAGTAATATCTCAGATTTATTTTAAAATAAGTTTGCTTAATGACTTTTTAGCACTACTTGATTTATGTCTTGGCTGAGAGAAGAGTTCTAAGTAGAATGTAGTCCAGTTACTTTTTTCTAAGAACACTTGTGGATACTAAATACTGTATTAATTCTATTGTTGGCTTTTAACTTTCCAATAATTTAAAAGATATAAATGCCTTCACACTTAAAAAACAAACATTGTTTTTTGCCCAGGGATTACAGCCCCCTCCCCACATGCCATGCAGTTATAATGTAAGTGTGATCCTAAATGAAAGGTGAAGCACAGTTTTGGACGATTTTTTGAAAATCCTTTAACTGAAAAGATGATCTGTATCTTATGAAAGAATAATTTTATTTAATATGGCCAAGTGGTTCCAGAGCTTAAGAATTTAATTATTTTTCCTGGTAAGCCACTAAATTGTTTTCTCCTATTTGAATGCTGAATGTAGTGTGTTCTGTTCCTTGGTAATATGAAATAATGCCTGCACGAATCTCCTCAAATATAAAGTGTGGAGAGTGTATAGGTAACCCTTAAGCTCTAAAACTAAGCCTTGGAGATTCTGCTCAGGAGTCTAGATTAAGTTAGTATTTATAAAAGATAAGGCACATGTGACTATTTATATATAAAAATGATCAGGTATCCATTCTAAGCAAATTTTGAATTAGATGTAATTAATTTTATACCGAGGCAATGAATGTGTAATTACTTTTCTACTGTGTATAATTAATTTTCTACTAAGAGGTAGTGAGGCTGTAACACTTGGCTTATGATTTGGACAAAAATGAAAGTCCCTTGAAATTTTGGATTTTAACTTCTCCCTAGTAAATATTTTTAAATGCCTGTGTTTTTTAAAAAAATGATAATGATTACCTTCCTCCAGTAGTATTTTTGGAGCTTTGTTAATGTAATGCAACCTTTTATCAGGCAGAGTTTTCATCTGAGCCACAAAATATAGAAAATGATTTGAGTGATTTGAGCTAATGTTTTCTCAATTTTCCCGTGAAGGGCACAACTAAGACCATTCTAGATTCACCAGAGAGAAGTTTATTTATTATATACAATGGGTTCCTTACAGCAGCAGTCAGCAAACCATAGACAAGGGCCAAATCCTGCCTACAGCCTGTTTGTGTGTAGCCTGCAAGCTAAAAATAGCTTTTACATTTTTAAATAGCTGTTTAAAAAGAAGAATATGTGACAGAGACCACAGACTGTAACTGGCCCACAAAGCGCAAGACATTTACTACATGGACCTTTAGATAAAATGTTTGCCGATCCCTGTTTTAAGGCATGGAACCCATTGAGAATTGCTGATCTAATTAAAGGAAGATTATAGTATTTTCTCTAAGGTTGGCGATGCAGTAAAATAGTAGGAAAGTTTATTTTTATTGTATTAAGTAACTTATACATTGGTCCCATTATTGTTATGCTTAATTCAAGAAGTGACTCCAGATTATAGTAAAGAGGTAGACATGTTTTTGTTTCTTTTCTAGGCATAAATTTTAATGGTTGAAGTATATGGAAAGTTGTATTGGTAACTTTAATGACTGATAAATTTTGTGTGTTTATACAGATACATTTAAACATTTTTTGTAGTTTCTAAAGCAAGAAAATAAAACTGGACAGATTTTATGTAGGAATATAAAGGAGGTCATTGAATGCTTTGATCATTATTTTAAATTAAAAGGCCAAATCTATTAAAGAAGGAAAGTGACTAGGGAGCGCTAAGTGTCATATATAATCACATTTGTTTCCTCCTGTGCTGAATAAATGTCTTCACCCTACAATTAACATCTCAGGTACCTTGTCAGCAGTAAGGAGAATAGTACTTAATCAAAATTTCATTAAAATTATGAGATCATAGCATGTGAAATAATCAGGCTCTACCAAATGCTACTTAACTACTTGATTTAGTGGGGAAGGTGCCATCAGCCATAAAATATGTATTGGTAAATCAGAAAATTATGAAGGGAGAAAAAGAACAGCAGACATTATTTGTAATTAGCTACTACTGATTTCCTTTATCTCCATATTCAGTTAATCATGAATTTCTATCAGTGTTTTTCTCTGGAAAATGTCAGACATCAGACCTTTTTTTTTTAAATCATACTCTTCTGTCCTTTGTCACTAAATAGAGTCGAGGCAATGTGCAGACATGATACAGCTGCCTGAAATACAGACTTTATTTTTTCAGAATCATCAAATGAAAGCTTTCAGTGGGTCCCTACTAGCCTGACCAGAAATTCCTAGGAAAGTTGAATTAAGCCAGGCTATTGAGATTGTCAGGAAAGGCATCACTGGCTACTTGAGCTTGCTTTGAGACTAGGTGAAAAGAAGAGGGGGGAAAAAAGGAAGGAAATGATATTAGCCAAGGCAAGAAAGGACAGAGGGAGTTCTAAGGTTGTGTTTCTCAAAATGGTTGTGGGTCCTTTTGGGGTGGGCATTGAAGATTTGTTTGGTGACTGGTACTTTCTCTCTGGTTAGGGCTGTGAACGATAGGGTACAAGCCATTTCAAGTTGTAGATCACAGATCTTTTAGGGTAGCACACTGTTCAAAGAATTTTAATTACTTTGTTTTGTGTGTTTTTTAAAATATATCTTTATTGATTTCAGAGAGAGGAAAGGAGAGGGAGAGAGAGATAGAAACATCAATGATGAGAGAGTCATTGATCGGGTGCCTCCTGCACACCCCTCACTTGGGATGGAGCGCACAACCCGGGCATGTGCCCTGACTGGGAATTGAACCCCGATCGCCTGGATCCTAGGTCGACGCTCAACTGCTGAGCCACGCCCGGCCGGGCAGAATTTTAATTACTTTGAATTGCTCATCACACTTATTTTGGCTATGTCAATTCAAGAACTAATTAAGGAACTTTGTCATTTGTCTCCATCCTGATAGTTTGTTGTTGCCCACCCCACCCCTTGCTAGAAATCACTCATTATAAAATCAAAGAAATCCAAGTATTTTATAAGGGTCATTTCCAGTTCTAAAATCCTATGGTCTTTTAAAATTCTTAAACAGATTATATAGATTTTTTTTTTTAGGAAAAAAAGCAGATTGTGTACCTATCTTCGCATTTGGCACTGAATGTTGATTATCCTTAAAGGAGAATTACAGTTTTGTTAAGGTGACTGCTAAATGAACAATGACTATAAATTTCAATGAATAAAATATGTTATCTTAGCCATAGTTTTGTGGAAAACACATAAACAGCCTTATGTTTATAATGGTATTTGTTAAAAATTAAAAGATTCAACTCATTGTAGTAGATATCTCATAATTTCAATAGCATTTCCCCCTTTATTTGAACACTTAAGTTGTCAAATGTGCTCTGGCAACATGAATACATTTCAGCAATATCAGCACAGATCAATACGGGGGAAAAACAGTGAATTTGTACCTTTATGGATAAGGATTAAGATATTCACAAGTGCTATTGACAGTGGGGTGTAGGGTAGGATGGAGATCAATTTGAGAAATTTCAGTTCAGGAAAAATTGGTGAACTTTGAGGGGAGATTAATTTACAACAAAAAGAAGAGGTCTCTAAGCTGGACTTCTTTGCGAAAATGGAAATATGACAGTATTTAGGATTTTCCCCCCAAATCAACTGATACTCCCTGTGCAAGGGAGAGGGAATAAAAATAAAATCATCATCAGTGAGAATGTTAAATCTAGCCCCTGTTTTGTTAATATATCAATGTTTTTAATGTAAGCTTATTTCTCATATATGTTGGGTGCATCATGGTGCTGAGCGCAGAGCTAATTTTTATGCCCATTTGTAGTTCTTCTTAGCTTAGCTTAGGTTTTCAGGTACAACTATTGCACGTGTACACACACACACACGCACACACACACACATATCCCTTCTTGGTTTCTGAGTTAATTCTTATTTATTAATGTACTGCTTCAAATCTTTTAAAGAAGTAGATAGGACATAAAAATAACAATAAGCATTATATTTTAGCCCTGCACCCATACAAACACATAAGCAGACACTCTGATAATATTTTTCACTTTTGGAAAATGAAAAGTACATTGTTGAAAATATTAGAGACCATTCTTTTAGAACAATCTATAATCTTCTCTCAGCTCCATTCTTAGTGTTTGCCAAGATTAAAATTGTTTGCTATTGACCACATCATGCCATCAGTATCATTTTCTTGGGATCACAGAATGTTAAAGCCAGCAGAACCCAAGAGATATTTTTCCTAAGTCCTAAAATTCCACTCAGTAACTCTTTGCAAATACTGTTTGATTAAATTCGTTCAAAATATAGATTTGATTAAAGAGGGAAATTATACTGCAGCCACTTTCTCATTAAGAATGAAAAGGTAAGTCTATGTAAAATTCCACTTTTTCAATCAGTGTTAATTTTCTAAAAGAATTCATGGTGGTAATAATTTAGTGCTGTGCTTACAAGCTTCAAACATATTGATTTTAATTGGAGTTCTGCATCTAGAAGGAAGATAGACAGTGAAAAAATCCATTTTGTTTTAATCCAGTGCATTTTAATAAGAGTGCTAAAGATTCACCATAACATTATCTCTGATAGTTCGATATTTGCTATTAGGGGCCTCTGCTTTAGATTCTATACAAACGTATTTATTTCTGAAAGTACTGAAATGACATCCTTTAATGACATTCTCCAATATGAATAGCATAAAATCAGGCTCTCAGTGTCCATCATGTTAAAGTGCCTGTGTGGGTTTGATTAAACAATGGCCTGAATAAATTAGGATACCTGTTTTATAATTTATATATTAGTAGAATCTTTGTCTTCCTTTTATTATATGACCTTGTCCCCCTTTCCAAATGCATATTTTATAATTAAGGCTTGTTATCAGTCCAGGTCATATTTATGTAACTTCCTGTCTAATCAGAAATATTCTCTTTAATTTTAACATTAATGCTTTATGGTTAAACTTGATCCCTGATTGAATTGTGGATTTCTATATGTGTTTAGTCCAACTAAAGTGAAATGTAAAGCAGAGTGATACAGACTGTGGCTCTTCAAGGTCTCTATTTTTGCATTGGAGTACAAAATCATCCTGGGCTCTACTGGACATAGAGTAGTCATGTGGCTCTGGTTAATAGTGATTGCAGTTGTGCTTTCAAAATCAGATTTGCATATAGCAGTGATATGCTACTACGAACTCTCCTTTGGATATAGCTCCATATTATTTTAAGACCTGCTGTTCTGCACACTAAAAAGCTGGAGACTGTTATGCTTGGTGAAATAAGCCAGTTAGAGAAAGACAAGTAACCGTATGATTTCACTTATACGTGGAATATAATGAACAAAATAAATTAACAAACATAGAGTAACAAAAATAAACAAAAATAGAAACAGATTCATCGATACAGAGAACAGATGGACAGCTGTCAGAAGGGGGCAGTGGTGGAGGGGGCTGGGTGAAAAAGGTGAAGGGATTAAGAAAAATAAAACAAAACAAAACTCATAGACACAGACAACAGTGTGGTGATTCCCAGAGGAAAAGGGGAGTGGAGGGATGTGGAAGAGGGTAAAGGAGGGATAAATCATGATGGGAGGAGACTTGGCTTGGGGTGGTGAACACACAATACAATATACAGATGAAGTATTATAGAATTATACACCGGAAACCTATATAATTTTATTAACTAATGTCATCCCAATAAAATTATTTTTTTTAATAAAAAGAGCTTTGGAAAATTTTTATTATGTCAATCACATGTGAGAAAAGGGATTGACTTACAATTTCATACCTATTTTAATATCCTTCAGTTTATTGAATGTAATCTCGGTGCACCAACAGTCAGAAATCAAATAGTAAATGAAAGGACAACCTCATGTCAATGATTTCATCTTAGGAAGGCCTCCAGGTAAACACCCTGCAAATATCCAAGACCCACAGTATACAAAGCACTATACTGGGTCCTGTGAGGGTAGGTGGTGCTTAGTGAGATAGAGCCCTATTCTTAATGAACTTACTCATTAGAAAATAGAGAAAAAATAGAAAGGTCATGTCAATGAAAGACAATGCAGGGATAATAAAATATGTGCTGTAATGGAAGTTCAAGCAAAGCGCTGTGGGAGGGCAGAAGAGGAAGCAATTGGTTCTGTTTTGGTGATCAACTTCCCCTTGGAAGTTGGAGAGGTATTTTTTTTTTTTTTTTATTTCAGATGAGGAATTTTCAGAGATGGAGGAGATATAGAATTAATGTTGATGGAGAAAATGGCATGACCCAAAGGCTCAAAAATAAGAAAGTAGAATTGTTCTTCAGTGGAATATTACATTTAAATTTGAATGTCTAAGCTACTACTCACTGAAGCCTTGGGTTGGAGATATGGCAAGACATCCCTGAAATTTTTCCTTTGGGCACTTTGTTTTGTTGGATGTTCTACTTCTGTATGTGGTCAGGTGTAAACTAGATTACTTACTGAATGCTACTTTACATTCTGAATGAATTTACTTTACAATCGAAGGATAGGACGTCTAATAAAAACTTAGGCCCTGTATGAGCTGAACTCTGGCCCCCCTTAACTTCCTTGGAGCAGCCATTTGTATAATGTGACATGGCTAGTGTGGGGGTGAGAGGTCAGATTTTACAGTACTCATTCGGTTGCTTTTTCCATCCTTGGCTTCTGAGCCTGCTTTACTATAATATTAGAGAGTTGGGACTTGAATGCAGTGAACTAGTGATTCTGAATTTCTTACTTGAACAATCGAGTAGTATATAGTTTTGTTTGAGCCATTTTATTCCACTATGGAACTGGCCATGTGGTCTATGCCAGTTCATCCCTTACCTTAATGATTGCTTCAGAAATAGAATTGGCAACTGCTAATGATACAAGCAGTGGAACAAAGGAACTTGGCTTCTAATACTTCACAAATTCACAGTGTGAGAATAATAGATCATTTAGAGCTCATTGAGCCCACGTCTCTCCCTCGTTATACAGATGGTGAAGCCAACATTTAATCACTCATTTCTTGTAATTTCCGGGATAAGCAAAATTAAGCCAATTTTGCCTGACCTCTCTCTTCTCTTTCTTTACCCCTGTAATACATATAAGAAACCAGACCTCCTTTTTCCTTCAGATTGGTTATATGGTCAGAGAGAAATGAGTTAAATGATGCAGTGGAATTTGCATTCAGCATTGTGATGATAGCCTTGACTTTTGGTTTGTTGAGAGAAGAATGTGATTGTTTACAGAATGTTTCCTTCCCCTTACCCATGGAAATAATTAAAGGTTTAGTCAAAAAGACAAAATTAGTTATTCCCTTTAATTTAAAAGGTCTTAGATCCAAAGATAATTTACCTGGCTGAACAAACTAATCTGACATTTCTACTTTCAATTAAAATAACATGAATTTAAAGGCCTGTCTGGAAAATGGAGCTAATAAAACTGCTGCCTATTATGACTTGGTTTCTTGCTTGAGGATTTGTAAGGTGGAGGATGTTATGGTTAAATTCCTTATTATCCTGTCTGTATTTTTTTTTTTTTTTTTTTTAGAAAAATGTGGTATGTGGTAAAGTGATAATAGAATCAAATAAATGTTTCATTCTTCTTTACCGGGTTGTAAATTAAACTGTTTTACAAAAATATGTAAAGAAATGCATTCTTTACATCCCAGAATGTGTCCCACTTACTTCATTGTTTTGTTCCTCTGATCTGAGCTTGGGTAAAGAGGAGAATACAAGTTATGAGACAGAGGAAGCTTTTCTCTTATCCTGAGTAGAAGGATTTAAGATGAAAGAATATTACCAATTATTCTTTTGTTCTTAAAGATGAAGTAGACTTAAAATTATGAATCAGGAGAAACTCCTCAAACTGCTATTATTCATGCAACTATGTCAAAATCTTTTGTAATAAATTTAACAATGTTATCCTTTACTAAAATATTTGCATTCTAAGTATTTTTGCTAATGTACATTTAAAAGTAGGAATAATAAAATAAAGAGAAGATGAAAAGGTACTTATAAATTTAATTTTATTTCTGCCTTACAAACACACTTTTCTTGTTGCTATGCACAATACTGCTGAAAGTTTACATTGTTGCCTTATGAGTAGAAAATAATACTGTGTGAGACCTTTGACTTTATGCTTTGCCATAAGACCAGGGCTACCTTGCTGCTGCCTCACCTATCTCAAAACTGTCTTTTAAGTGAGTGGATAAAGACAGGTACTCAACTTTGAGTTGATAAAACACTGTCTGAAGACCAGAAGGAAACACATGGCTGTTGTAACTACATCTCCTTTATTTCATTGCATATACATAAAATCAGACAATTTGACTTCTACTTTATGTTGCAAAAGCAAGTTATAATAGCCTTTGAGAGAGATGTAAACATGTGAGTATGCCATAAAAATAGGTAAAGTAAGAACATTTTCTTCATTGTGTTTAGATAGGTATTTTGAGCTCTCATGAACATGAAAATATAAGAAAAACCTGACAACTTAAAGAAATATGACCACAAGTCCAATTAATTCTTCATGTTTAATTTTGGAACATATACAGACATACTTAATTTTTATCTTGTCTTATTCTGTTATATGCAAAATATAGTGAAGCTACATGTTTTATTTCAAAAATATGAATCACAAACGTCTCTTAAGAATTTCATAAAATTTTGTCACACACTTGTAATATGAACATGAGGTTGTACAAAGTAGAGAAATATCCTTCTAACGTCACATTTTCAGAAGTTTAGAAAAACTTATGAGGAGTTGTTTCTTTAAAATCTTTCTCGTTATTAAAGTAATTTGAGTATTCACATGGCCGTTTGAACAATTCTATGGTTATATAAAACCTGCCACGTAAATATTTTTTATTCTGGAAAATTTCATCAATTTGAGAGTCTTTTTAATGAACAGAACTGAAAATCTTAGTGTTAAGGGTTACTGAAGTCTACAGTAAATCACTGATAAAGCTGGAATTGGAGCTGTTGGCTTCTGGACATTGGATCCTATGGGAATCATGGTGTGGAATACCATCACTACCTTGCCTCCCACACTCTAAAGGTTAGCCTATTCCAGTCTAATTATTGACATGGGAAAAAATGGACCAAGCACAGTAACCTTGCTAAAAAGTCAAGATAACATATAGCTCACTTCTCTGTAAGATTGTAATATGAACTATTTGGTAATTGTGCATATAAACAAGGATCAGCTAATTGCAGAGTAGTTCAATAATTGTAAGTAATCATATCATTTGAAGAATAAGAAAGTCCTATTTTAAGTTTTTCAAGATTTTTTAAGTTTCAATTTTTTTTTTTTTAACTCTTGAGATGTAGGGCTATTTCTAAGTAGACATTGGACAGCTGTGTGACTTGTTTATGATAGAAAATAATTTTGGTTTTCTATAAAAAGAATGTAGTTTGTTACAGATTAATCTAAGCTGTAGTGAAAGAACCTTAGGCTTAAAAGTCAGGAATCCTGGGTTCAAGTTTGAGCTTTTCCACTAATGAACTACTTTAAAACCTTGAGCAATTTACAGCCTCTCTGGACTACAATTTTTTCCCTATAAAAATAAATTTTGGATCAGATGTTTGCTAAGTACCTATTTATCTCAAAGTCTATAATTCTTTTAATTCCAGGATTTATTTTTCCCTTCATTACCTTTCCCTAATTCTACCATTATTTTGACATAAACAGCCTTAAATAGCCTTTCATAGCTTCCATTTGTTGGTATTAGCCTAGGACACAGCAGGCACACAATAAATGCTTTTTGTTGATGGTGGTGATGCGTTGGATCAAATGACCTATACATTTCCTTCCAACTCTAAAAGCCTGTGACTGTTATAGTTCTATCCAGGGAGAACTCAATTGTGCTTGGATCATATATAACACTTTAAAAAGTTAGTATCCTGCAATCTTGAATGTAAGCAATGCTAAGAGGTATATGTCTGTTGATTTTAATCTTTATTTTTCTTCTGGCAGTATCTGGATTAGGAAGCACTCAATAGATTTATAAGGCAATGTTCATAGGACATTTGAAAAATCTCAACATAGGCAATCATAATAGAACTAATTGAATTTGAGATGCATGGAATCACTACAGAATGACTTTTATTCACATGCATTCTGCCTGTTACATGACAGGTAATAGTATAGACATGGAAGTAATCCAGAAAAGCATTTTCTCTCTAGCTTGGGAGAACTAATCTGAGTAATTTAAATACTAGGTAGCTAACTGGGTGTATCTCTAGTTTTTTAGCACATTGCTAGGATAAAGTTTTTAATTAATCTCTGTGATTGTCAGGGCATCTTGAGTTCATTGCAGGTCACTCCTGGTATTACCTCTTGAGAATTAGAATGGAGTAAGCAGTCTTCCTTTCTAAGCTTTGATATAATTAGCACATTTTTTTACTCATTATTTGCTGTATACCCTTCCTCATCAGTGAGTCACTGAGAGACCTATACAGATAATCAGTCTTTGTACAAAGTGTAAACAGCGTCTTATAGCTGAGAGCATTCATAGAATGGGTTTTATTAAGGTAGGAAGGCAAGTGGAAAATGCAATTTGAGGTCAGCCTTGCTCAGCTTGGTTCATAGTTCTTCAAGATTCTTTCAGAATATATGAGCTCAACTCTTTCTGGTCAAATCCCCTGAGAAATCTACCCTCTTTCCTAAATCTATTATGTTTTCACTCTCAGCTCCAGACTAGAAGTCTGGTTTAGCTACCTCAGATTCAAAGAAACTAAATTTGGTACATTTAGTTCTTTCCATCCTTTGGCTCTCTGGGTCTTCGTTCTGCTTAGAACCCCAGGGTGAATTCTAATTCTATCTATAGTTTTTTTATTTCTCCTGATCACCTATTTTAATGCCCCTCAATGGGTGTCAGGACAGGCTACCTTGGCATATTGGATATTTTAAACTGAAGGAGTTTGAGAAAATGGCAGAAGCAGAAAGGTTACTTTGACTTGTTCTCCCACACCACCCTCCCCACTGAAACACCCCTGCTCTTCTTCCTTGAAACTGGTCTTAAGACCCTCATGTGAGAGGTACTCTTCCTATACCAGGAGGAAAGAAGCATCCATATCTCCAAAGACAGGGGGACACAAGGAAGAATCTGAACAAACGGGCCTTGCTTAGTTTCCTACAGTTTAGGACACTTAGCTCACATCTTTCCACAACTTTGCAGTCTTCACCAAAGCAAACATAAAACACACAGGTTTAACCATTTATTTGAGCCTTTGTTTCCTTATGGAGGCTCCAATGTTATGTAAAGCTTATATTAAATAAATTTATATACTTTTTTCTGTTCATCTATCTTTGTCAGTTTAATTTTCAGACCCAACCAGGGACCCACAATTTGTACCCATTTTCTGCTAGCTAACTAGAAGTAAACTTTTACTTTTTGTTAATGTTTACTATTACCTCAAAGTTGTCATCAGTTAAATCTTAACCTATTTTCTACCCTATTATTATATAGACTATATTGAGTAAAAAATGTTCAAGAGTACATATACAAAATGTATGGGATACATTGTATATGTTTCTGTAAATGTTGTTTCTAGTCTTATTTGAGGGTAGGTACTAATTTTAGAGGTGTGTCCATAGAAGAAGCATTGGAGACTTAAGTTTTAAAATATAGGTATGTATATATAAATAATAAGGTGTTCTTGGTTTTATTTTAATTTCCAATTTTTCCTCTTAGCATGCGGAGTTAGAAGAGAGCCACAGGCTTGCTTGGGGAAAATGGTGATAATGAGTTCCATATAATCAAGGATACAAATTCAAGATCTGTCTGCTCAGTGGTTCCCAAATGCTGATCTTAAAACTGGTGCCAAAATGCCTACATGGAAAATAGTTTGGGGTACTTTTTAAAAAAATACTGATTACTAGGCCCAATCTCAAAGATTCTGAATCAGTAGTTTTGGAATGAGGCCTAGGTATCTGCATTTTTAAAGTTGTACTGGTAATTCTCAAGTGCAGCCAGGGCTGGAGGGCACTTAGAGAACCTTCAAGACTTCTTCCAGCCCTCTGATTCTGTGATTTAAGTATACAAGAAGTCTTCCTTCATCTGCCCTTTACTTTACATAGGAGACAAACAAAATGATCATCTTATGTTTTTCCCTTTTGGACTTCCTTAAGAGTATTTCCATACTAAAAGGTAATTGTTATAATTGCTTTAATAATAATGCTACCTCTGCTTAAGACTTAAATTTGTAACAATATACTTTTAGTGAAGAGATCAATTTCAAGCAAAAGAAAGGTAAAGACAGTCAAGGAATAATGTGAATATTCTGAGGTGGACCTGTGAGGTTTTTATTTTTGCAGACCAGTTTTTGTGGGGTGTGGATAAATCGTCTACCATTCATCATAAATCAATATGAAGTTAATTAGCCGTTCCTATTTGTTGCTGCAGAACTTAGGGCTCCTTCCTGGGCTATGGCTTTGAGAAGGTAATACAAATACAGATATAGTAGTAAACTGCAATTTTGCCATAGAGTTAGAAAGACTTTGAAATTTTAATATTCTTAAAAGAATATTTGATTTGAGTGGAGACAAAGCCAACTTGATTTTCTTAGAGGCTCTGAATAAGAATGATATGAATAAGATTGGATAAATCAGCTTCTTTATATAGGTGGTTTTTAAATTGCATTACTTGGGATGTTTATCATTTATTTACTTGACTTTCGCCCTTGCATCAAAAAAAGAATCTGTCTTAATATTGTTACTTAGGATACTCTGGTGTAAGAAGCTGGTGAGATGGTAAAGGGGGATTAGAACTTAAGTATTATCTACTCCAAATTCAGGAATTGGCAAATAGGGCAGAAATCTCTATCCTTATACAGTCAAGTAGGTGAGGTTATACTACTAGTGATATGATTCCCTCCACTCTGGAAGTTGGGGTTTTGCATGAGAAGTTTTAGTCCCCAAATAAAAGAGTTGGAAGTACAAATATTGTGTAAATGATGGATCTTTCTTTTTTTCTTTCTTCAAGTTGGTATTCTTTGATTTAAAATCTAAAACTATATTGATGAGTTAGGGTTCACTTCAGAGCATCTTTGAAATGCAAAGTGTGACTTGACTTTTAAATCTTTGTTTTAGATACTTTCAAGAGCCCATTTATTCTAGAAAGCAAGAATAGCTGTGTTCTCCCTGGGGTTGATTGTTTCACTCAAAAATGTGAATTAGAAAGATTAGGATTTAATCTTGGTTTCTTACAACAAAATTTTTTGTTATAAAGTTAATTAATATACTTCCTGGTTGACAGTGTATCAGAAAATACATACTGTATTTTTTAATTTTTTAATCATAGCATATTTGTAACTTTTAGATTTGTTTTATAGTTACATCAGAAAAACTGAAATATTTGTTCTTTATATTTTTCCAAATCCACTGAATTTAGAAAGTTATAAGGAGGTGAACTTGTCACCAAGCTGTTTGACAAGGTGTTTTGTTGTTGTTGTTGTTTATTTGTTGTTGTTTTGAAGGATAGGTTTGCCACAAGGTACTGGAAATACAAGAACCATCACCAAAAGTAGAAAAAGAGGTATCTTTGGTTTACGTACTATGTACTAGTAATCACAATGAAATACAATGTCTTGGTAAGAAAGAGAACACCAAGAGCATCAGTAATGAGGATACTGAAGTTTTGGAGAATGTATTATAACAAAGTGTGAACATTAAAAAGGCATTTCTAACCTACTGAAAGTCTAAACTATTTTTAAAAGCCTATATGGGAAGCTCAAGATGTATTTCTTTCATGTGGGTACTGTAGGTGGGTGGGGATAACAAGTAGCTTGCAACATCAAAGAGACTACTACAATGAAAGTGCAGCTTTTAGAAACAGGAAAAATCCAACCCAGGACAATAGGGAAGTTTATAAATTAAGCAGGTCATGTGCAAACTGTATTTAAGCAGGTTGAAAAAAGAAAAGTTGGTGAAAAAAAAAGTAAGGTAATTATGTTTTCAAGTTGCTCAAAATTAGGCAGTTTACTGGAGAACTAGTGGATCTATTTGGTAAAGATGGTGCAGAGAACTTGATGAGAGAAAAAAATGAACTTTAATGAACTTTGTCTAATAAAAGAAGACATAAGGGAACATGCTAACTCTATAATTATCTCCTGAAATTGATGACTCGGTAAAATTGTAATTGAACAGATGATCTAGGTCCAATTGACAAATTAAATATAGACAGCTCACCAGAAGTAGATAGCATTCTCCTATATTTTGAAGAAACTCAAAGTAAAGTTTTAGGTGCAGAGTAATAAAGCACTTAAATATAAATTAATAACATTCCTTTGGGGGAGGTTTGGAGATCTTGTGTTTCTACGTGATTAGAAGTATGTACGACATTCAGCAATATGAGCTTAAGTAGGCATATAAAGGTTGTCTTGTGCTGGCTGGTTTGGCTCAGTGGTTAGTGTCAGCCCGTGGACTGAAGGGTCTCTAGTTCAATTCCAGTCAAGGGCATGTACCTCTTTTGCAGGCTCGATCCCAGCCCTGGTCAGGGAGAGTGCAAGAGGCAACCAATGGACGTCTCGCCCCCACATCAATGTTCTTCCCTCTCTCTCTCCCCCCCCCCTTCCATTCTCTCTGAAAAGCAATGGAAAAAGTATCCTTGGGTGAGGATTAAAAAAAATAAAAAAATAAGGTTGTCTTGTAGTCATACAATTTTAGTTAAAAGTTGTATATGATAAGATAAAGGAAAATTTTGACCCAGGAAAGAGCAGTGAATTTATAAATCCAAGTCATGCCTGTACATTCATCAACCTAAAAACGTGTCCTTGACTAAAATTTTATGTCGAGTTACTCTGGATTCCCACTGTGAGATAAGTTGTGAAAGTTCAGCATATTACCATTTCCTCATGAGTACTAGCAATTATGGTAAAGGCATAGAATCTTATTTCAGCCACCGATGAGGACATTACATGTGGATAACATCTCAAGTAAACAAAAAAATAAGACTTGTAGATTCTTGAGTCTTTTGTGTTCTACGTTGCTTACATGGTGGTTTAAAAGTGTAGGTGGGGGTGATTGAGATGTCCAAGTTGGAGAAATGAAAGGAGAATTAAAAGGTAACATATTGCTGGTGGAATGTCAGAATTTTTAATGATTCACCTACCTATAGCTTAGGTTAGGAGTTCTCTCATTATTGCTATCATAGCATTAATGTGCAAACTATCTATAACAGCTGCTTTATTCTAAACTGTGCCTGGCCCTTTGGCAGGAATCAGAGACACACCATATGCTGTATAGGATTGTTTGTGGCAGCAGGATCAGCTAAGCACAGTGAGGGTGCATGATCCAGTAGAATATGGACTAGCTGATCATTTGGATTTCCTGTGGTTCTAACAAAGCACATGTTAAGGGAATTTATATGCTTTAAAAAAATTGTTAATGTCCTATATGATTTATTTTCCTTCATTTAAAAGAATTGATGGAAGACATTTGTGTTCTTTCCTTTCTTTCTCTCCCTCCTCTTAGAATAATGTAGTTGATCCAGAAGAACTGTTCACAAAATTAGAACGCATTGGGAAAGGCTCCTTTGGAGAAGTTTTCAAAGGAATTGATAACCGTACCCAGCAAGTGGTTGCTATTAAAATCATAGACCTCGAGGAAGCTGAAGATGAAATTGAAGACATTCAGCAAGAAATAACTGTTTTGAGTCAGTGTGACAGCCCATATGTAACAAAATACTATGGATCATATTTAAAGGTAATGTGTGTGCTGTATTAAGTCATAATGTATTTTCATTATAAGTTTTTCTTTCTTTTTTAAATTCTTTTTTTTTTTTTTTTAAAGGCAATGTCTTAAATAAATATTTGGCAGTCTTTAGCCTCCAGGCAGAATCCAGCTCCATTTAGAGTGCCAAGTATACTGTGTATAGATCTAGCAGCTGTATCCTCAATGCATCCCAGTACTCGGCTGCACCATTTTTTTCCACACCTGAACTTTTGGATTGATGGAGGAGCAGAAATGCAGCTGGTCCTTGAGACATATCCTTTGTTAGGCAAGAACTTTCCCCCTGTGTTTTCACACATTATTTTCAATGGTCCTGTCTGTCCCAACCTCAGAATTGATAGAATATGTAAGTCTGTAACTTAGTCCATTGAGGTTTGGTAGTTATTTACACGTCTGTCTCCCTCTAGGTTGTGAGCTCCGTGATGGCAGGGAGTTTAGTTCAACCAGTCTTGGTTTTTACATCACTTAGCACAGAGCATGGCACATATCAGCAAGTGATAAATATTTGTTTAAATGGAATTTAATTGAATAATATCTGTTCCCTCTGCCCCCTCCAAAAAAAGTTGGATTTTCAGTTTCTAGGATCATGAAATTAGCAGACATCTAATGTTCCAGCAGATGGAGATGTTACTGCATAACAGAAAACTCTTTGGTTAGTAAATCTGAGATTTCTTGGGTTCCAGAGTTAGAAGTCCTATTTATGTGAAGCATAAATAGAAAAATCTAGGCTAAGATAATTTAAATTATGTTAAAATTAAAATTGTTTTCTTAACTATTAGTTAGATCTTTGCTTTTCAGGGTTTACAAGGGTGAGGGAAGGTTTATTTTGTTCAATTTTTTTTCTTTATCTATCTCTCGGCCAAAAGGGGTATGTTTATAACTTCTCAAGCTGTTGGCCCGCATAAAAATTAATGCTATCTTTTTATGTTCTGCGGACCAAATAAGCCCTAGGGATAGTCTATCTATAGATATAGAAATTCATCAATAATTTTCCTGCCTTTTTACACAGTTTGATTTATTCTAATATTACATGAATTAGATGAATGTACAAATAATGCATAGTAGACTGAATCATTAAACAGCCAAATAGTCACTATGTGTCTTACACTTTACTTAGGTGATAGATACAAAAATGAGCAACTTGCTACTGCCATTAAGGAGCTCACTGTCCCACATTGTACTAAAAAGGTGCAGATTTTGTGATTAAGTATATACAAAGTACAAATGAAATATAAATAAGCAAGTAGTCAGTTCTATCCTTTTGAGGGAGTTGGTGTGAAGGCTTCAAGAAAGGCTTTCAAGAAAAGGTGCTTCTGCTGGCAATTCCTGTTCAATTTACTTCTTAGTGTGAGCCATTATTCCATTTTAATGTGTGTGTGTGTGTGTGTGTGTACGCATGTATGTATATGTGTGAATGTGTGTGTGTGTATATATATATATATATGTATATATAATTATTTGATTGTTTGTAACATATTTGCATTCATATTCTTTCCTAGAAAGCTTATTTAGTGATCAGATTCTATTTTATTTTAGTAATCCTATGTTCACTCAGTCTCAGTAGTTTTAGATCCCCCTCCTAATTCCCAAAGCAGGCTTGGTTGTAGGCAGCCCCAAGAATTGTCGTTCTTGTTGTTGTTGTGTGTGTGTATGTGTGTGTGATTTTTTTTTTATCCTGGTTTACTCTTTCTGGATTGAATCCTGGTAATTTCAGACCCTTCCTATTTTTAAGCATCTGTAACAGATAAGCCATTTTTTGTAACTAACTTAAAATATTAAATAAACCCTATTTAAAATTGGCTATCTATATTTTAATGAAAATGGGTAGTAAAATGGTATTGACTGTTTTATTGGTTGCTTATATATAGCCTTAGTTCATATTCAGTACTCTTATGGAAAATGAATTGTAGCTCAGTTTGTATTATATATTATTAAGATTTCACCTTTAAAAAAATTCCCCTCATAGTATACATGTACCAGTCACCCAATAAATGCTTAATTTTTAAGTAAATAAAACTGATAGTTTTTGTCCAAATTTTGACTGTAGAATGTTCTCACACCAGTTAGTGATACAAAACCATTACCTAAGATGCCTTCTTAAAGGATTAAACAGAATTATTTTTATTTCTTTTACCCATCATTAATTAAAGTCCATGGTATGAAAGACTACTTTAAGGAACATGGCATTTCATGATAAAATTGTAGAAATTCACAGCTGGCTGATATTATTTGTATCCTGAATATATTTATCTTAAAGTAAATAAATGTGTGTTAACTCTATAGACATACACATATACACAAAAAGAAATATCTTATGATTTTATAACCTTTTAATATCTTTTATTTAAACTATTTTCTTAAATTGACCAACCTGTTTATTTTCCACTTGTATTAAAACATAGTATGGCTATGTGGGCTTGCATTTTTTAAGTAAAATCATATCAAAAATAACAGGGCTCTGTTTAATGAAGTCAATGTAATTCAAGGCTACATCCTTTAAGTACCATCAGGGAACTGCACTATCAGTCAACTTATGTTCTTATTGTGACCCATCCTTCCATTTTAGATGGCATGGGGAATTTTGTGAGTCATGTCAATTGAGTAAAGTAGGACATGTGGTTTTCTTAGGTTGTCCTTGCACAGGATATCATACATAACCAAGACCTCACTGTGTGCTGGAGGAAAAGTTATTGCATTCGAGAGAAAATTATATGCTCTTTGGAACTGTATGCAGTTGTAATGATTTTTTTGAGACATGAAAAAATGTACTAGGTATTCATTTTGACTGAGTTCACTGTATAACTTCATTTTTATAAACAAGAGTAAAAACCAGACAAACACTTCAGTATGACCACAGTATTTTCCTTTAATTTTAGTTCACTGCAGATTTTCTTGAGAGACAAAGTTAGTCTTATAAAGTGTACTAAAATAAGCAAACCCTTCCTTTCTGATCTCATAATATTGGAAGAATCTTTTATAATCTTTAAATATTTTTCTAGTTCAATGTAAATATTAAAATGAAGCTCACTCAGGCATTGAATAGAATTTGAATCATGCCTTTATTTGCTATTGAAAAATGCCTTTAGATTTCTATTTATGTTAAGAAAATATGCCCCCCTCCACATACTACAACCAGTGATACTTATCAAAAAAACAAAAAAGCAATTGAATGATATAAGTAAAATATTCCAGAATAGAGTCTGTACAATTTTGTGGCATTCTCATTCTCCCTGATACTTTTGTGTGTGCATACTATGTGTATTGCCAGCGTTTGGTGAATGTTTCTGGAATATTCTTTAATTTAAAAATAATATGAGTTTTCTTTTTTTTATATTCATTTCCTTTTTATTGAATTTATTGGGGTGTCACTGGTTAACAAAATTATGCTGGTTTCAGGTGTACAGTTCCACAATACATCATCTGTACACTGTATTGTGTGTTCACCACCCCAAGTCAAGTTTCCTTCCATCACCATTTATCTCCCATATATCCTCCTCTACCTCCCCCACCCCCACCCCCACCCCCCTTACCCTGGCAATCACCATACTGTTGTCCATGTCCATGAGTTTTCCCTTATAAAGCATGAAGGAAATTCAAGGGTAAAAAATTTCTCCTTACAACGTTTTTTTTGTTGTTGTTGTTTTTTTTCCCCTCAAAATAAGAATATCTTTAAACTTCATATAAAACACCTCTAAGAAGCCCCATATTAGGTTCAATTCAACAGACATTTGTTTATATGTATTGCTTTCATTCTGCATATTTTCCCTGGTCAGTCTGATCCACTTTATTCTAAATTTGTGTCTGTGGTTCTAGCCTCTCTCCTTAGCCCCAGATAGGTATATCTAACTTGCCTCATATTATCTACTTATCTGTGGGTACATCAAGGTGCAATAATCTAAAACTGTGGTGTATCATTTGAACTAAGTGCTGAGTATAATTTTGATGTAGGTTGAGATGTGAAGGTTGGGTATAGACAAGGCATTCTAGACTGAAAGAAAATGATTCAGGGGTGGTAAAGTATCTGGCAAGATGATCATTACTGTCACTTGCAGTTCTATAAAATTTTACATTCTTTTTTTTAATTCTCACCCAAGGACACATTCATCAATTTTTAGAGAGAGGGAGATTAAAGGGAGGGAGGGAGAGAAACACTAATGTTAGAGAGAAACATCTAATGGTTGCCTCAGAGATGCCCCAACTGGGGAACGAACCCGAAACCTAGGTATGTGCCCCGACTGGTAATTGAACTCACAACTCTTCGGTGTATGGGATGATGCTCCAACCAACTGAGCCACACTGGCCAGAACTATGCTACATTTTTTTTTTTTTTTTACTGTGGTAAAATATACATCATAAAATTTACCATTTTAACCATTTTAAGTGTACAATTCTGAGGCATTAAGTACATTTAGTTTGTTCTACAACTATCACCATCATCCATCTCCAGAACTTTTTAATCTTCCTCAACTGAAATTGTACACATTAAACAATAAGTGTTCATTCTTTCCTCACCACACTCCTTGGTAACCACCATTCTAATTTCTGTGTCTCTGAATTTCACTACCTTAGTTTCCTTATATAAGTGAAATCATACATTTGTTCTTTGGTGACTGGCTTGTTTTACTTATACATGCTGGCTTACTAGTCAATGTCATGATTGGCTATTGGATTTATAGACCAGCCCACTTCATTCAACATGTACTTGATATATAATAATGATCTCTCAAATGCATATGAGTATTTTGAATCTATTTTCTATGAAGGAATGAATCCCAAGTTCCACAGCAGCATTTCTCTCCCCTTTGGCCAAGTGTCTGCATTAGCAACAAACAGTGAGGTTCAAAGGCCTCATGAGGTAAAAGAGTTGATACACTCAACACCAGTAATTTGTTAACACTAGACTCCACCCTCTCCTCAGTAAATAGTACAATTCTAGAGCACTTACACTTTAGGCAATTTGAATTTTGGAACAGAGAGCCACTTCCTAACCCTTAGCTGACCAACTGTGTTGATGCAGGACTTTAAACTTATTCCTCTGACCCATTATTAAAATGTGTGGATCATTTTATAAGTGGAGAAGTAGAGTTTTTCCTACAGAAGCTTCCAATGCTTAAATGTACCGGATGTATGGTTATGGTTTCCAGTCACTTGGCTCCTTTAGAATTGTAAACCAGTACATAGATATCATCATGGCTTTTTAAATTATTTAAAAGCAAACCAAACATACTTATTGGCTTTCTCCAACACAAACATCTTTTACCAGAAATCAAAGGTAGAAGTTTTAGTTCCTCCAAAAGAATAAAAACAGGATCTAGAATTTTTTGGTTTTGTTTTGCTTGTGATTGGTGTTTTTATTGAGACCTGCTGTGGCCAAGGAACTGATAAGAAGAGCCTCTGTGGGTTAAGCTTCCTTGAGCAGGGAGGAACCCCACCAGCTCACCATTTATGTCTATGCCCACTAAGGCCTTGCTTCAACACTCATGTCTGCCTAACAATCTTCTGAATGTTCAGACCTATGGCCATCCCCCATTGAGGCTTGTATCTGGAAGTGGTGATCAGAAGGAAGCAAACAGAAAAGCTGTTGGGCAGTTCAGGTTCTCTGTCTATCTCAAAAGAGTTCTAGTTCCACTGGGGGGGGGAAAAACTTGCTTTCTATGAGGAAGCCTTTTTTTCAGATCTAGAAGTTAATTAGTCATAACTAACCACATTTTGAACTTTCCATGAATACTTTTAATGAAGAACAGAAGTTGGTACAGTTCTTTTTTGAATTGGTATCAAACACACATTGTTTTTAACTTGGAAAACGGGTGCTTTCATTCATACAGGACTGCACAAACAGATAAACATGCTTTATAAGATCCTTTTATTTTAAATTTCAGGTGAATGAGAAGCATTCTGAATTCATAAGGTAGAATATAATAGTTATTAGAAACACACTTGTGCAAAAGAAAAATTCTCAGGCTATACAACATTGTGAGAATCACTTTTTTCTCTTGAAAAGAATATAAATACACATCAGGTTCATAATTCTGAGGTTCAGAGTGCCTAATTTCTATACATGAAAATGTGTTACATAACCCAAGCCTGGAACTCCTCTTCTCTTCCCAGCATAATGGACAATTATTTCCTCTCTTTCCTTCTATAAACACTGTGGCTAGCAAAGACTCTCAGCTCTTTCTTTCCTCAGGTCAAGCTGGCCTGTTCTGACAGGAGAGAATGGATGTCAAGATTAAGAGGAGGGCACATTGTTCCTCTCTTTCTCTCACACATCCTACAGAGTGCCAGCATCAAGAAAGAAAGGAGGAATATTTTTATCTTAAGTTAACCAAGCCCTCCCTCGCTGGTCCCTAACCCTAGGCCCCATCCCACTCCCCACACTACAATGTCACCTAAACACTCATATAACATTACTGGAATCCATTCTCTGCCATGATAAAGCTTCAGCCTCATGAAGATGCTTGGACATTTTGAATGAAACTCCTGAGTACTTCCCAGGGATTTTAGAATTTCAGGGCTACTGACAATAGCTTAAGAATCTTCATCGCACAGCTGGGGCTGTAAAGGTAAGAAAGGTGTTCCTGGCATCCCAAGTTGAAGCACAACACTGAATATAGTTTTCCTCTAGAACATTGTTATGGTATAAATGGTAGTTCTCTGCTACTCTTGCTGCTATACTATGGATACCTTTGCATTACATTGTCTTTAGGGGACTACCCCAGGAAACTAGGCATTATTTTTATGGGAAAATGCTTGCTTTCCAAATTCCAAACATCTTACTTAAAAATGTACTTTTGGAGCACAATCCATTCTCAACTTAGCTACTTGCCAGTATAGTAAAACCAACCATTTCTCTTCCAGTCAATTCTGTGATCCCACAAAAATTCAGAGAATACCACTCATGAAATGGTATGGAGAGAGAGGTGTCCCTAGTATTTCAAGCTATAGTTGAAAGAAGGAAGAAAAAAGACATAATGGGTTATTCCAATTTTTATCTGATAGAGCCAAATGATGTGTGTGTGTGTGTGTGTGTGTACAACTGTTTTGGAATTCACATATATGTATTCTCCCTATGCGCCCCATTTGCTCTTGTACAACTTACAGTAAAGTTAACTCCACCTGGAGTAATCATATTCTTGTTAAGCTATATAATCCCTTTTTCTTATCTATTTACCTGGTTAGGGGGACAGTATTCTTTTTAGGTTCCACACGTGTACCAAAAATGTTCATTAATCATGGTTGAATAAAGTTGTAAAGTACATAAAAACAAAAACTAAAAGAAGGCAAAATACCCAGTGTCCTCAAACTCTAAAATTGCATGAAAACACCAAGAAGCCCTATTCAAAATTTCTGCAAGTTTCCATTTACTTCCTCATTCTTAAATGCATCTTTCTTTTCCCTTTAATATTATCATTCAAAATAATAATTTAAAGTTATGGTTTATATTTTCTGGGTTTTATAAAATTGCTAATAGCTCCATAATAAGAAATAATAATTAGCTACTTATTTAGCTATATCATAAGCTAACTAAATTTCAAGGAGGGTCAAGTCTCAGAACTTTACTTTCATTTGTATTGTTTTATGGAAAAATAATATTCAGGCTTCTAAACACCTAATTTTAAACCTGTATTTTAAAACCAGTACATTAGTATATCAGTTTTAACATTTATGTTAGTTATGTTATTTGGCTCAGGTTTGTAATTATAAATTGTTTCATGGCTTTTTCAGGGTTCAAAGTTGTGGATAATAATGGAATACCTGGGTGGTGGTTCAGCACTGGATCTTGTAAGTATTTTTAAATAAACACACACACATCCATACTACAACTTTTTTAATTGGGGTAAACAATGGCTTTTGGGCAAGCTAAGTGGTTGCTTTAGTTAATATGTTCACATTAAACTCTTTTTTTAGGACTACTACCCTTAGGTATATTTAGTTTTATTGCAGGATTGAGCATTTTGCTGACATTCTTAGAGTATGTAAGAAATGCAAATAGCTTAATAAAATGAAGCCCCCCAAATGAGTGTGTGACAGCTGCTGTCAGTTTAGAGTTTTACTTTGTAAGCTTATCCCCGAAAAGACTAAGTGTTCTTAGATTTTTAAAAATATGTCATTCAGGTAACTGTCACTAAAAGTGGTTCCTGAGCCCTGCCAGTGAGGCTCAGTGGTTGAGCATCGACCCATGAACCAAGAGGTCATGGTTTGATTCCTGGTCAGGGCACATGCCCTGGTTGCAGGCTTCATCCCCAGTAGGGAGTGTGCAGGAGGCAGCCAATCCATGTTCCTCCCTTATGGATGTTTCTATCTCTCTATCCCTCTCCCTTCCTCTATAAGTGGAAATGAGTTGTACTAACTGAAAGTGATTAAATATTTTAAATAGGGTTTAGTCCTGACTGCCAGAAAGTCAAAGTTTCCAATAATCCTATGAACAGAAATAGCCATAAGAGATTTTTTTTTTTCCTTTAAACAGAACCATACTTAAACCATTCTAAAGTAATGGTAATTAAACTTAACGGAGAGTCTTATCTCCTTCTAGGAATTAATCTCAGTTTAATCAGCTAAGTTAAGTGATCCTTTCTTGTGTTTAATCTAATTCTCATATCCTTAAGTTTGAGTTCATTTTTTTCAGTTTCCTCTCTAGTGATAGAACACAAGTGGTGTTTCTTTGTATTATAATCCTTCATGCATTGGAGTCAGATCTCATTCTTGTGTTGAAGTTAAATGATCTCATTTGCCCTGTCACATAATTTTGTTATACAATAGTTTGCTTTTTCCATTAGCCCCATAAGAAGTCTTACAATTTTTCCATGATCCTCCTTCCACTTTTTAAACATTAAGATCCCTTTCCAAATTTATCACAGTTAACTTATCTGGTCTCCCACAGTGCTCACAATGTCTCTTCCCTGTTTTGTAAGCATTGACAAAGCTAGTCCACTGATTTCATCAGGAACACTGACAGGGATGTTAGACATTAGACACTGGCCCAACCCTAACTAACACAGTCTGTATCCTCCTGTGGTAGTTTGGTCAGTTTTATGAAATCTCTGAATGAAATGATTTGAGATCTTAATCTCATCCTGACATTCTGATCTCTGCCTAATCAAATGTGAATTAGCACAAATTCAATAAACTTAAATTTTTCTTAGCCTTGTACTGGCTAAGGTTCCAGAGACCTAGGTTCCAGTCCTGGTTCTTCCATTGACTAGCTGCCTAATGTTGGGCAAGCCATTTAACCTCTTTTTCTTAATTTCCTCAAATGTTAAATGAAGAAATTAAGTTAGTAGTTGCTCGTTTTATTTTTCTAGCTCTAAAATTTAATAATATTGTGATTTAGTTATAAATATCATTTAACTGGACTTTGAAGGGCAAGCAAATAATGAGAAAATGTGCTATTTCTTCTTCATGTATAGTCCTGTACAAATGGACGCTATCATTTGGGGGAATCTAATAAAAGATTAGCCTTAGAGGCTTAGGCTACCAGGAACAAGAGAAAACAAGAGGGATGTGAGCAGAGAGAGTTTATCATTTTAAACTGGTACCTGACTAATGGATTATGACTGCAACTTTTAATTTATGTGAACATTTTATAGTGTATACCTCAAGATTCTCTCCTATACTGAAAAATTTGTTGTATGTCAATCGACTTTGAGTATAGTGTATGATATTTTATTACATTTATTACACCTCATTTCTCTTCAGCATGAATTGTAGTGGCTTACAATAAAAGCACATATAATAAGGATAATAGAATAAAACAGGAGCACCAAAAAAAAAAAAAATGGAGGCAATATGCTAACTGTAAGAGAAAACATAACATAACATGTTGCATCAGCGACAGGCTGGAAGTCAAAGGATTGCAGGGAAAATCCCTAAATGCACAAGTATACATTCTTTGAAAGAACGAATGTCCCTCTCTTGCATATCCTCAGTTGACTACAGAGGCGTATTACCCAAGGTCAGTACACTGTCCTGGAGGGATAGGTATTAGCTATTAGAGACATGGCACAATCTTCAGTCATTGGAGAAAAGTTCAGTTATGCACTACAAGTACAGTGGACCAAGATCTTGGCATTTTCTCTCCCAAGGCTGCATTGGGGGAAAAATTCTCTATTCCATCTACTTTACTTTCCTTTTCTTTCCAACCCCCACCCTTTTTTCCCCCTTTTCTAATCATTATTAAGATGACTAAGGAAACATTTTAACCACAAGGTTTGGGATAGTTTTCTGACTGGTAACGAGCCATAAAAACTCAACTGTACTACTACCCCATTCTTATTTCCCTGTCACAGAGTCTCCCCTCCCATCTCCCTCCAGTGCCCAGTTAATTGAAATTTTACTTTTACTGAATTTGAAACTGGACCTAAATATACCAAATAAGCTAATGGATCTTTAGGGCTCATTTTTTGTTTGTTTTTACTTAAATATACTTTTTAAATCCTGTTTTAGGTAATACACTAGCTTATCCAGGCCACTTTTAGAAGTCCTTCAGAATGATAGCTAGTACCCATTATATGGACCTGGCCCAATTTCTTAAGTAACTGAGAATATACCTCCTCTGGCCTTGTCAACATTTTATGATCAGTGATACTATGTACTAATCTTGAGTAGCATGACATTTGTCTTTCAATTATTTGGTAGACCCTCAGAATTTCATTGCCAGTAATCAATAAAATAATATTCCATTTTCACCACTTACAATGACTTTAATCACTACTGTTTAAATAGAAATTTCTGGGGTAGAAGTTGATAGATTTGAAAGTAAATAGTTAATGTTACCTAGGAAAGGCTTCTATGGAACTATGGATATGCCTGGAGTATACTCTATATCCAGACCACAGTTAATATTAAATGGTGAGACCGAAGTATGGGTTCTATTTTAAGCTGTTAAATTTCAACATGAAAGTACCCTTTATTCAGAATAAATATGGCATTCATGAAAGATGAAATACACAAGGTGCCAAAGTGCTGTGAATCCCTCCCAATGTGAGGCAGAGTGGGCAATGTTTGATTTTCACCACCTCTTCCCTCCTTCCAGCAAACAGAACTTTACCTCAGTTCTGACTTTAGTTTCCCACCCTTTCCTATAAATGTTGCACAGTCTACTGTTTGTGCTTTATGAGGTAGCAGAGTTTTAAACTAACCATTTATTTTAAAGAGAGATTTTCAGATATTCCATTACAAGTTCTCCTGAAACCTAATCATTGCTTCCTTTATATTCCAGTTGAAACCATTGGCTTTGGTACAAGGATAGGGAAAGAAAGGAAAATGTGTTACATTTATTTAAAAACCCGTATTCTTCCATGATTTGATAATTTTTATAGTGAAAGTCTGAATAGTTTAATTATTATTTTCCTTGGTAAATTTTGAGTCCCGAAAAGTCTCTATGCTTTTACAATGTTATTAAAATGCATAGATGTTAAGAACTGTGCTACAGGTGACCTATTTGATCAAATTGTGTTGATGCTAAAAATTAGTTCAGTGTAAATATTTAATAACTTTTAAACAACAAATGTCAAAATTTAAATAGCTGATTTATTTTTACCTACATGAAAAAAGAAAGCTAGTTTTGTCATTAAGTGCATCTTAAATTTTTGCTTTACATTTAAGAACCTCAGGATTTGGAGCTAGTATATAGGTAACACTGCTTGTATTATTATTATCTTTCAAGATTAAATCCAATCATTTTAAAACCCTTCTAGCACTTTGACTTAGCTTTCTTACTCTTTTCCCTTGCCTTTTAAATTTTTTCTAATTTATTTAAATATTAGTTTAATAAACAGAACTGCTTCATACATCTAAGTGGTTCCTTTATTTCAAAGATAATATCAAGTTTGAACTTTATTGTTTTAAACTTTCATATGTGTGTGTGTGTGTGTGTGTGTGTGTGTGTGTATGTGTTTTCCCATAAGCTGCGAGCTGGTCCATTTGATGAGTTCCAGATTGCTACCATGCTAAAGGAAATTTTGAAAGGTCTGGACTATCTGCATTCAGAAAAGAAAATCCACCGAGACATAAAAGGTATACAAAAATTTAATATGAACCTAAGAAAAATAAGTGCATTCTGAGGAGGCTGAGATTTTTTTCACTGTCTTTCCCCCCCCCCCCCTCCTAGCTGCTAATGTCTTGCTCTCAGAGCAAGGAGAAGTTAAACTTGCTGACTTTGGAGTTGCTGGCCAGCTGACAGATACACAAATTAAAAGAAATACCTTTGTGGGAACACCATTTTGGATGGCTCCAGAAGTTATTCAACAGTCAGCTTATGACTCAAAAGTAAAGTGTTACCTGTACAAACTGTTTTGTTTTTGATAATAAGCTTTATTTAACATACTATCCTATTTAATAAACTGCCTTAATTGTCCTTCATTTTAAAGTATTTCTAAAGTTAGAATTATGTCAAATGTTGCTGCTAAATTATAAATTTCCTTGATGCTAATAATATTCGGACTCTATTCCCCTCAAATTTTTTTCCATCACACTTAGAATAAAATCCAAAATATGTAGTATCACATACATGGCTCACTAGGATCTTGCCCTTGTCCACCTCTTCAGCTTCATCTCATATCACTCTCTATATTCTTTATCTGCTTCAGCCACAGTGGCCTCATCGCTGTTTCACAAACATAGCAAGTACACTCTGGCCTCAGGACTATCTGAAATAACCTTTATCCCAGTCAGTTCTCTGCTTTAAGCATTATCTACACAGAATAGTCTTCCCTAGCCATCCTGTGTAAATTTGCAGGACTCTGTCATTCATTATTTCCTTATCCTGAATTATTTTCTTCACAGAACTTAGCACTATCTGACATCATATTATTTATTTATCTATCTCTTCTACTAGAACATAATCCCCCTGAGAGCAGGGAATTTTGTCTGATTTATTCACTACCTGAATCCTCAGTGCCTAGACTGTGGTACTTGGCATAAAGTAGGGAATTTGATACTTTTTTAAAATAAATGAATTTTGTTAAGAAAAATTTATTAACATCACATTTTTGAGACTAATATTGTTGTGACTATTAAAATTCCATAGGTTATTTTGTGGCAGTATTTTGAAATGGAATTTCAAGATTTTTTTTTCTTTCTCTTAAACTTAGGCTGACATTTGGTCATTGGGAATTACTGCTATTGAACTAGCCAAGGGAGAGCCACCTAACTCCGATATGCATCCAATGAGAGTCCTGTTTCTTATTCCAAAAAACAATCCTCCAACTCTTATTGGAGAGTTTACCAAGTCCTTTAAGGAGTTTATTGATGCTTGCCTGAACAAAGATCCATCATTTGTGAGTATATGAGGCCACTGTTGCCTATTATTACATCTACACAGAACAAATGTGTTTTTTCCTACAGTGAGGAATACAGTGCATGTGAAAATTGTCAAAGATCTATCCGGGAAACTGGTCCTTCCCTCTATATTTCTAATTCTATTCAGTTCTTAACAAGATCCTTAGTTCCTCTTTTCTTTCCCCTCATTCTTTTTCTTTTTTTCATGGTCTGTGGCTCCTTCCTTATGCTAGTGATCATTTCCTATTTCAGGGGGAAAGAAATTTGAGAAATAAAAATTTATTTAATAAGATGCCATTATTAAAGTATATGTGTAACTATTCACAGTGATTTTTATTCAACTGTGTTTTCACTTTTCATGAAAATTTATACTTTCATTTAATTATTTTAAAATTAATTTTAGAAATTCCAAAATCAAGTTATATACTTTTCTTGAAGTTTAGTGAGCTCCACTCATTTACCTAGAAAATTTGACTACAGTTGTTTTACTGTTTTTAAAATAAAGCTGCCTGTTAACTTCTAGAAACTAGAAATATATAAGAACTGTTAATGGGGAGAAAAATGCTCATCTGTAATATTTTGAAGAATAAAAAAACCCCACTAAGTTTGATACAACTATTTTTAAGTGGATAATTCATATTCTGATATTAGTAAAATACTAAGGGAGAAATATCCCCTATAACACCTGGTATTTGTATTTAGATGCAATATAAATTAATTAATCTGGGAGTCATAAAATGTGTGCAGCTAATAACAAAGTTACAGCCTTACTAGTTTTCATCCATTTTTTTTCCAATTTACAGTAAATACAATAAAAGTATTTTAAAGCACTATTTTGAAATGTTTTAAAATTTTTACTTTATTTTCAAAATCCTGCATGTGTTTCTTTACTTTTGAGAAGGCCCTGACTGCCAGTTTACTGGTAGGTAGGCCATCCATTGCTCACTGAGCTTTAACAAATTGGTACCAAGGCAATGAGTTTAATTTGGTTGTCTTGAGCCACTTCAAAAATAGAATTAGCTATAGTCCTACAGCATTTGAGTTGTCCTCGTGTATACAGATATACTTTCACACCTTTTAACTTAATAATTGAAATGATTTCTCACCCTCTTCACTCATAAAGAGCCTAGAAATATTTATGCATGCTTCATTTTTTCCTTAGCGTCCTACAGCTAAAGAACTTCTGAAACACAAATTCATTGTAAAAAATTCAAAGAAGACTTCTTATCTCACTGAGCTGATTGATCGATTTAAGAGATGGAAGGCAGAAGGACACAGTGATGATGAATCTGATTCTGATGGCTCTGATTCGTATGTACAAATTATTTCATTTTTATTTGCATAGTCCATTTTAATATTGTATATCTTTTAACTATGACCCAGTATGCTTTCTCTAGCATAAAATATAAACCATATTTTAAAGTTTTACTTTGGAAACTGTGAAAGTCTTTTAAAATCAGCCTGTGGAGTACAATGAATTTGGAAACATGTTTTTCTTAGAAGTGAATTGCTCTAGTTTTAAATGGTCTCAGTCTAACCCCTAGTGGATACTTGAGTATATTACAAAATTTTGGAATAAGATTTGATGAAAGGTGCTATATTAGTTTGCCCAAAATGATAAGGGGCTATGTCTTCTCATACTTTGTTGTCAATCTGCAAAATCCCTCTGGAGAACTGACCTGCAGGCCTTCCCCACCTCTTGGCCATGGACCAAACCGTAATCTGACTGGTACATTTAAATACAGTAAATCCTCACTTAACGTCTTTGATAGGTTCTTGGGAACTGCAAAGTGATACAAAATGTCTTATAATGAAACCAACTTTACCATAGAATAATCAATATAAACAAGCATTAAGTTCCTATGATATATGTCTGGTCACAAAAACATCACCGGACATCTAAATAAAGCATTGAAATAAACGTAAGCTATACACACATATAAGACAGATGAATAAAAACAAGTCAGATAATGATTTTCCAGCCCACTTATTCCAACTCAGGGTCACGGGTGAATGGAGCCTTTCCTGGTAGCTCGGGGCACAAGGCGGGACCCACCATGAACAAGACGCCTTTCCATTACAGGGCCCCTCACACACACCCACACTCATGCAGAGTCAGACCTCTTAGACACACCAATTCACCTCACATGCACATCTTTGGGATATGGGAGGAAACTGGAGTATCTGGAAAAAGCCCATGAAGACATGGGGAGATTGTTGAACTCCACAGAGATAGTAGCCCTGGTGGGTAAAATATTTTTTTTTTTTACCCTCATCATTACAATGAAACGATGTTATTTGAGGACCTGCTAAATTTATTTATATAGATTTGTACCCTTTAAAAAGTTGTACTGCTTTTTAACTGCAGCATTTACATTAACATTTTAGTCTCTAAGTCCATAACTTAATTTAGACTAGAAAAGTCCATAGACTACACCAGAATTTAGTCCTCTGCAGACTGAAATACTCTCAGAGTCCTGCATTGATGAGGAATTGTATAACTTTTGAGAGGGGGGAAAAAAATACCAGGATAGCTTTTGTACCCTGTCCTAATGGTGGTTGGCCTTAGCTGCCATGAGATTTTCCCATGAAGCCTTAAAAAAAATAAGCTAGCCTGGCCAGACATGGCTCAGCGGTTGAGCATCGACCTGGGATCCAGGAGACCGGGATTCGATTCCCGGCCAGGGCACATGCCCTGGTTGTGGGTTTGATCAATGACTCTCTCATCATTGATGTTTCTATCTCTCTCTCTCTCCCTCTCCTTCCTCTCTCTGAAATCAATAAAGATATATTTTTTAAAAAATAAGTAAAAAATTAAAAAAAAATAAGCTACACTACAGGAGATCTTGATCCAGCCAGTGAGGAGGGGTAAGTGTAGGACTTTATATATGGTAAGAGATCTCCATATGTGATTGTGATGCACACTTAGAGTTGAGAACCATTGCTAGTCTTCAGAAAAATGTAGTATCTACCCGAAACTGAGATCAAATGCTTTCTTATACTGTTATTTTATACATTGGGACAGTCTCTCTTCAGAGTTTGACTGCATTGATTTGGCATTTTTACCAAGCTGAATTATTTTTAAATTTATTGAAATATCTTTGGGAATCATTTTAGGGAATCCACCAGTGGAGAAAATAATGCTCATCCTGAATGGAGCTTTACTACCGTGCGAAAGAAGCCTGATCCGAAGAAACTGCAGAATGGGGCTGTATGTACATGGAGAGGATCACTTCCTCTTGATAGATTTCTTCAAACTATGTAGTGAGATTTCAATGGTCAAAGTTGTTGGAATTTAATACCCCTAAATGCCTGTCCACCACACTGTGTCCCTAGTATACTTCATTTGCCATTAGTTATGAGGTAATTAAGAAAAAGTCATAGAAGTAATTTATGTGGCCACTAGTATAATTTTAAATGCATTTAACCTAGAGATATATACATATCCAGTAGAATCATGGATATCTATTGTAATCCTAGAAGTTAGAAACCTTCTGGATGATGGATGGGAATTAGTGATGGGAAGAAAGTATATAGATTTGCCTTATATTGGATCTTTTGAGAGGAGGATTCAAATTAATGCATATTTACTATAGAAGAACAAAGAAAAACACGAATGAATATTTTAATTTCATGTGTATAATCTGTATTCTTTGTTTAAAGGAGAAAGATGTTGTGCAAACCCTGAGCTGTTTGTCTATGATAATCACACCTGCATTTGCTGAAGTAAGTACAGATTCATCATCGTTGACTATGTGTCTTAAAAAGTATAGTAACTTTAAATGTTATAGCTATTCATCTTTCTCAGCTTAAACAGCAGGATGAGAATAATGCTAGCAGGAATCAGGCAATTGAAGAGCTCGAGAAAAGTATTGCTGTGGCTGAAGCTGCCTGTCCTGGCATCACAGATAAAATGGTGAAGAAATTAATTGAAAAATTTCAAAAGTAAGTTTGAAATGTCATTTTTTTTAAATTGTTTTAGCCCTAGCCAGTGTTGCTCAGTGGTTAGAGCATCGGCCTGCCCACTGAAGTGTCTTGGGTTCGAGTCAAGGGCATGCACCTGGGTTGCAGGTTCGCTTCCCACCCCTGGTCAGGGCACTGTGCAGGAAGCAGCCAGTAGCAACCAGTCGATGTGTCTCTCTGGTATTAATGTTCCTCTCTCTCTCTCTCTCTCTCCCTCCCTCCCTTCCTCCCTCCCTTCCACTCTCTCTGAAAAGAATGGAAAAAATATCCTCAGGTGAGGATTAACCAAAAAAAAAATTATTTTGACATTTTCTGTTGGATGTTAATTTATGATGCAATCTAATTACCTTGATACAATCATTTCAATTATTCCTTACAAAATCACTTTTTAATAGTTGTATGCGTAAAAACTGTTTTATTCTATAATACATCGACTGTACACTGTATTGTGTGTTCACCCCATGTCAAGTCTCCTTCCATCACCATTTATCCTCCTTTTACCTCTTCCACCTCCCCCCACCCCCTTCCCTTCTCATAATCACCATACTGTTGTCTGTGTCTATGACGTGTTTTTCTTTTTGCTTAAACCTAGATCATTTTATTAACCAATGTCACCCTAATAAATCAAATTTAAAAGAAGAAAAAAATTTCAAATGTTTTGTCACCCATTTTAAACATTAGCTTTTGGAATTATTATCTTCAGGCATTACAAAGTAATTTTCTACTGAATGAAATGGCTTGTTTTTTTTTCCCTTTCCCTGCTGATAGTAGTACAGACCAAAGGTTATGTATGGAGCATATTTTTATTCAGGCCCTTGTAAACACAATTTAGGAATGCTTTCATTTTTGCTGCTACTCTCATCACACCACTATTTACATAGTTTCCAGTACTAAAGTTCATAAATTTAATCCCCATAAAAAAAGTTAAGGAAAGGATTTTAAGTAGAGGAACTCAATGAAAACTTTAAATGTTACTTATAATTAACTTTAGTTTCTATACTGTGTCTTAAACTGTTGGTTTAATTTTTGTTCACAGTCAACAAAGTCCTTACATTTAATTTTAAAATTCTCATTTTAACAAGGCTTTTGTATGCATACGCAACTCCTTAGCTCAAGCAAGTTATAAAGCAATACAAATTTTAGCCTTAATCCCATTATATTGATTTTCAGTGCATCTTTATATTTCTTTGCATTTCTGATGTCACTGGCATCAAATAGGAACAAACTATATAGCCTGTAAAAGCATACACTCTCATATATCTTTATATTTGATAAAGCTAACTTGTACTTATAAATTAAAGCCCCTCTTAAAATCCATTAGATTTTAATGGAAAACTCCCCTCTATTTTCCAATTTGTAAAAAAATCAATTGGCAGTTGCAAAATCAAATGCAGAAGGGATTTTTGAACTTTTTAATATTTTTAATGTCTATATGTTAGGATTCAATAGAAAGGATTTAGTTTGCTGAATCAGTTTATTTATTGTAGATTTCAGATAGATGAGAAATATAAGCATGCATAGTTGCACACTAATTTAAGTTTTTCTCAATTTTATAGGTGTTCAGCAGATGATTCCCCCTAAGAAACTTCTTGTTATTGGCTTTCATTTCATATGGATACAGAGAAACCCACCAAAGTTACTTCAAGCTTAATAATGCTTAACTCGTGAGCTCCATGTGCCTTTTGGATATTTGCAACATTGAAGATGTGAAAAGCTATTCAACTATTTTGTGATGGTGTTTATCGTTTTATATTTTAAAGAGATTATTTTGTAAGGAGTAACTTGCAATATTATAGTTTCATCTGTTTTCTAGTAAATGTTGTGATACAATTTTGCTTTTAGATATCACTATTACTTAAGTTGCTAGGATGAATACCTTTCATGTTTTGATTTTTAGTTAACTGTACACTGATGAAACATACAAGTCTTTCAAAGTCATTCTAAATATTCAACTTTTGTAAATCATCAAGCCTCAGAAAGGTGTGTTTTTGTTAACACAACCATGTTCTAAAAATGACTGTTGGTGGGGAGGTGCAAACAAGTCATACCTTCTTTAAAGAGTAGTTTTTAGTAAACTCTTGGAAATGGTATCTGGAAAAGTATTGACTCTTCTACAAATTTGGTATGATATTCCAGGTAGCTTGATGACAATCACATTGAAGAGCCCTGTGTTTAAAGCATTTATAGGCAACTTGTAGCAACAGAGGTACTTCTTGGTGTGCAGTATTTCCCTTCTCTTTTAGAAGAGGAAATTAGCCTTTATTTAGTGTGGTTAGGGATTTAATGCAATAGCAATTAGCCAATGATTGGTTTTTGAAAATATTGTTGGAATTAGGCTTCATTTTTAAAATCTTCAATTCAAATAGCATATTATATGCTTGGATTTGGGGAGCTTAAAAAGCTGATCTTCATGTGTTTGAATACCTGATCAACAGGTAGGAATATAATTTACACCATCATATTTTTGTCATGGTAGTAAAATATGTTATAAACTATTTATACATTTTTGTTCTTCATAATTATCCAGTACATAAGCATCATTTGTTCATTTTTGAAAGGGTATTTAAATAGGCATTTTCTAGTTCATATGAAAGTAACCATAGTACAGGATGATTTGTGTCTGTACAAAGGTAAGTTAGACTGTACAGTTAATTTTTAGTTATATTTATGGTACTGTTATGTGGGTAATACCTTTTTTAAGCCCAGTATATATATATTATGCCTGCCTAAGTTCTGAACTGTAGTTGTAGAATTATTGATATTAGTTAATTTTGATAGTTAATGTTTTATTGTTTGGAACTGCACAATTTGGTTTTTGCACAAAAGTTATTTTTAAAAATCAGAGTAATTGCCAAATATTAGAAGAAAGATATTTTTCAAGTGAAGAATACAGTTTTTAGTAAAAGTGGCCATTACCTCCTTTTTTGTAATAGTAAAGACAATTGAATAAGTTATTGTCATGTCATATGCCAAGAAAATTCTTTTCATTGGTGCCTATACTTTAACAATTACTTTTAACACATTGTATTTTTAAGTAATGGTTCAGTTAAAATTTTCACCTTCTATGTAACTGAAACTCAATTACAGTTTATGATCTGTAGATGTCAGGAAATAAATTTGCCACTCATGAATTAAAAGAATGTTTTTGTAAAAGTAAAAGCAACCAATTTACAAATTGATTATTCAAAACTTTACAACACAACCACATCATGAATAGAAGTTGTATTGCTTATTCATTGTAGTTATTAATCCTGTAAACTGTTTCTAGATGAAGCATATGCATACGCCAGTGTTTCGGTGGGGCAGGGTTAAAATAAATATTTAAACGTCATGGCCGTCAATGTTTGTTTTCTTGAGGAATGTATGGTGTGGTATTTTAATTGTTTCAAATTGATTTTCCTTTGCCCTTCAATTTATTGGAATTTTAATACCAATATTTCCATCGGGAACTAAAAGATAGTCTTCATATTTTATCAAGCATTGATTATAGCTACAGTGAATATATGTCCTCATTTCTGCCTCCTGTCCTGAAAAAATTATTAGTAGAGTCCTCTTTCACTCAAAAATGTCCTAGGTCAGACAGTAAATTATATGGTCCCTCTGATTATAGTTTTTATTAGGGAATCTTATAAAGATATGAATCCTATAGTTCTCAGGGGAAAACAAATTTTACAAAGACCTGCAGAATTGAAACAAGATACAGCACAGAAGCCTAAAAGAATTTGAGTTTTTCTTAGAGGAAAGGTCAAATGTGAACTTAATATAGGTTCGAGGATGTATAGTATTAATGTATAGGTAATTGGACTTTAATAGTGGAGCCAGCGAAAGTAGGTTTACAGTTGTGAGTATGAGAAACACAGAGTTAATAAAGCACTTGTAACAATCAATACCTGTATGTCTTTTCCCATTCAAATAACTAGAAACCTACTTTTTCCCACCCTTGTATATTCTTATTATAAACTAGCTATTCTAGACTTGTGAGTTGCTCGATATGATTTCAGGAGCAGGAACAAAAGTGCTAGAATATAGGAAAGAGGTAAAGGGAGGTATAGTAAAAGGGATTTTTCTGATATAAAGACTAGGAGAGTAAGGAAATGATTCCATCCATCTTTTCTCCATTAAGTCATATATAAAAATAGCTTGCTTATATAATTGCAACATTTTTGAAGTTAGTACTTAACAAAATCTTATAAATATATTTTACTTAACATTAAAATCTATAAACAAAATTATATTCTTAAATAGAATGCTAAGTCTTCCAGGGGGAATAGAAAAATTATGAATGGGTAAAGAATAGACTTTTGGCTTATTAACTCAGTCTGGTTTTAGTACTATCATTTTTTTCAGCTACCCCAATTCTACCACTTCTTTAAAAAAAAAAAAAAAATATATATATATATATATATATATATATATATATATATATATATATATATATATATATATATCTTTATTGATTTCAGAGAGAGGAAAGGAGAGGGAGAGAGATAGAAACATCAATGATGAGAGAGTCATTGATAGAGCCCGCAACCTGGGCATGTGCCCTAACTGGGAATCAAACCCCGATCGCCTGGATCCTAGGTTGACGCTGAACCGCTGAGCCACGCCCGGCCAGGCTCTACCACTTCTTTATCCTTGACTATACATTTTAACCTGCCTCCCTCCTTTTACTTCTTCTCTAACTGTCCCTTAGTAATAGGCTAGAATCAATCACTCCTGAAATTTATTAAAACAAAAGGAAGGACAGAGATTAAAGATGGGGGCAAACTGAGTGGAAGCTACACTGACACTCTCCCAGTACAAAACTAGAATTACAACTAAAATAGAGAAAAACCATCCTGAATAATCAACTGCAACTGAAGATGAGCTGGAGAGCACCCTCATAACCAAGGAGGAAAAGTGGAGACTGCATAGAGATTGGTAGGAAGTGCAGAAGCATCAGAGTGCTGGCTGGGCTCCCACAGGCAGCAGCTGAAAGTCCAGAGGGATATCTCATCCAGGGGGAAAGGAGGTCCCACTGAGGACTCTGGGGCCTAAACCCCAGGCTGGGCTTCCCAGCCAAGAGCACCAGATCTGAGACAGGTGCCCACATAACATCTCGCTGTGAAAAGCAGCCAGGTTATTGTCTACCAGGAAAGATGGCTGGAACTACAGGCACTCTCTTAAAGAGCCAATGCACAAAGTTTCCTGTGCACACAGTTACCTTGGGTTCCAGCAGAGGGAGGGCAGAGTGAACTGGAGCTGTGTGAGGAGAATCTAGGGTTGTGGGCTCTGGAGATAGAACTCAGAGGGCACCCATCTGAATTCCTGTGCCAAGTCATTCCCCAATACTGCAGAGGCAGACATTTACCTTCCAAGCAACTTTTGCCTGAGGGGGGAGCAATTGCCCCACCCTGCTTAAAAACCTCTTGCCCTACCTAGAGGAGTTTCTACAGTCTGAGGGTCATTAAGAGAATCATATTAATCAGCCTGCAGGCAGAGGCAGACTTCAGAGTGCTTTCAGTCTTTGACTGATCTGCCTCTGGACCCGGGCCTTGAAAAAGGAGACTTTGATGGGCATCTTGGTCCTGTCCAAACCCACCCAGCCCCAACAGAGGGGGCTTCAAGTGATGCGTTGTTGATAGCTCTAAACAGAGCACTCAAGGCCAGTCACAAACAGCGTTTGACATTGGCCTGCACCTGAGACCTTCCAAAAAAGACCCAGAGTCCTAACAGGCCTACCTAATATATAAAAACAAACCCAAGTAGGCAGCCAAAATAGGGAGACAAAAAACAAGCCCCAAATGAAAGAACAAGACAAGTCTCCAGAAAAAGAGCTAAATGAAATGGAGATAAGCAATCTCTCCAATACAGAGTTCAGAATACTGATTGTAAGGATGCTCAACAGCATGAAAATGATATGGAAACAATGATGGAAGTTAAGAATGACATAGCAGAAATAAAGAATACATTGGAAGGAATGAACAGCAGATTGGAGGAAGCTGAGGATTGGATCAGTGAATTAGAAGACAGGGTAGAAAAAATCACTCAATCAGAGATTCAAATAGAAAAAACAATTAAAAAACAGGAGGACAGTTTAAGGGAGCTGTGGGACATGAAAAGTAACAATATTTGCATGATAGGAGTGCCAGAGGAGGTCAAAAGTAAGCAAGGGTTAGAGAACCTGTTTGAAGAAATAATGGCAGAAAACTTCGCTAACCTGTTCAAGGAAAAAGTCACACAAGTTCAGGAGGCACAGAGAGTCAGTCCCAAGCAAGAAGAATCCAAAGAGGCCCATGCCCAGTCACATCATAATTAAAATGACAAAAATTCAAGACAAAGAATATTAAAGGCATCAAGAGAGAAGCAATTTGTTACCTACAAAGGAACTCCCATAAGGCTGTCATCAGACTTCTCATCAGAAACTCTACAGGCCAGAAGGGAATGGCATGAAGTATTCAAGGTAATGCAAAACACGGATCTGAAACCAAGATTACTCTATCCAGCAAGGTCATCATTCAAAATAGATGATGAAATAAAGAGCTCCCCAGACCAAAAAAAAAGGCTAAAGGAGTTTATTACCACCAAAGCAGCATTGCAGGAAATGTTAGAGGGACTGCTGTAATTAGAAGTAGAAATGGAAGCATTGCAAGAAATGTTAAAGGGACTGCTGTAATAATAAGAAGAAATAGAGAGAGAAACATAGGCATAAAGAATTAAAATGTCAATAAATAAGGACCTATTAATAATCACTTTAAGGACTTTAAGGGAGAGATCAACAGGAATACTGTCATAGTTGTGGACTTTAACACCCCACTGACTTCACTGGATAGATCTTTCAGACAAAAAGTCAGTATCGAAACAATGACTAAATGGCACACTAGATCAGATGGATTTAATTCATATTTACAGAACATTTCACCCCAAAGCTGCAGAATATACATTCCTCTCAAGTGCACATGGGTCATTCTCAAAGATAGACCACATGTTAGGACTCAAAATCAGTCTCTACAAGTTCAAGAAGATTGAAATCACATCAACATCTCAAATTACAGTGGCATGAAATTAGAAATCAACTACAGTAAAAACACTCAAAAACATTCAAACACATGGAGGCTAAATAGCATGTTATTAAACAATGAATGAGTTACCAATAAGATCAAGAAAGAAATCAAAAACTTCCTGGAAACAAATGAAAATGAACACACAACACACCAAAATCTATGGGACACAGCAAAAGCAGTCCTAAGAGAGAAGTTCATAGTACTACAGGCCTACCTCAACAAGCAAGAAAAAATTTTAGTAAACTATCTAACCCTACAACTTAAAGAATTAGAAAGCTCCCTTGTGAAGTCATCTAAACTAGAGCCTTTGCTTGCTGGGAGTTTTTTTGTTTTTTTTAATCACTGTCTCTATTTCATCAGTTGTTATTAGCCTATTCAGGTTTTCTGATTGTTCCTGATTCACTTTTACATGATCTCACTCATATGTGGAATCTAATGAACAAAATAGACTGAGGAGCAAAATAGATCCAGAGACGTAGAAGCATGGAACAAACTGATGAATCTCAGTGGGAAGGCATGGGTGGGAGAGTGGGTGTGGAGAGATTAACCAAAGAACTTATATGCATATGTGCATAACCCATAGACACAGACAATAGTGTGGTGAAGGCTGGGGGAGGGGGTAGATGCAGGGTGATGGGGATCAAGGGGTAAAAGGGGGGACATCTGTAATACTTTCAACAATAAAGATAAATTATTTTAAAAAAGGAAAATAATACTTACAACTTATTTTTAATACATGGATTTCCATCACTATTTGTTAAAATACTATTCATCTCATTTCCTTGCTACATACATGCAATAAGATATAGCAAAAAATAAATCCTTGCAGAAGATTAGATAAACAAACCAACAGTTCATTTTTATCTTTCACTACATATAATAGAGAGTTAAGAATAGAGAAGTAATAAGTCAAACATTATTATATCCTCAGCAGGCATATATCTGGCTTTAGAAATTGATTAATTCATTCATTTCTGAGACTTAAAATTTGGCCAAGTCCAAGATAAATTATAAACTTGTGGGTGTTGAGAGAATCTATGACACCATCTTGTTCCTGAGCTTTAGGAAGGCCATGCTCCCCCTAACAGATGTTATAAAAATTGAAATTCTTAACATATTACAGGACCATTTTTACTGGGCCCCACACAGATAATGAGGACTGAAACCTTTAGTCATAGCACTATTTAAGAACAAAATGACTAACACAGTCACGATCTACTAAATGACTAAATGACATCAGAAGCCAATTCTATATGCCAACCCATCCTGTCATCATTCTTCAGTATTAAGGAGCCTGCCCCTCATTTATAATGTCTCTATGGGGAAATGTATCTTGGAGATGACAAATACCCACCTCATCTTGCCACAGTGCTGAGAGGGCATATTCCACAGTCCCTTCAGAGGGAATAGACGAGTAGAGGTTGACGAACAAGGCAGCAGTTGAGTCTCATATGCCAAATGCCTAAACTTTGAAGACTCCCTAAATACCAATGAATAGGAACTAAGAAAATGGTTTATGCAGAAGGTTCCTTCTTTTTACCTAAGTTGGTAACAGAACTGGCCCAGAAATGGTCAGTTTACACTTTTAAGCTAAAAAGTAATTATGTGGTTTTAACAAAGTCCTGTCTTCAGCAGTTGGTGTATTGGAAGAAACATTTTCATCTTCTTCATCTAGCTGTAGACTACCAGAAGACAAGCGGATTCTGGCCATGGGGGACCTCATTCCTTTACCATACAAAGAGTAATAGTCTGATTTAATAATCTCTGGTTCAGAATCACTGGATTCACTAGCTACATACCTTTCTGCTGCTCCCTGATCCATTAGAACTTTTGGAGACTCCTGCTCTTCAAACACATAAGTAAACAGGTCAGCTTTACGACTCAGAGCAGGACAAGGCCCTAAAGGTCTAAATTCTGACCCAAAAGGAAAACGGATAGTTTTCATGTCTGATTGGCTCTGGGACCGTTTAGGGGGTTGCTCTTGAATATTATATGCAAATGCATCTTCTAAATATGGATCTTCTTCTAGATCTACATTGATGTTGCTCCTACCACTAGTCCTAGCCATAGTTTCTTGGAGTTCTTGAAAGTCTTGCTGAAAGCTCTTCATTCTAATATTCCTTGGGCTTCTTTTGGCTGGCTTTATTCCAGTGGGCTCTAGACAGCTTTCTGGCCTTTTTCCTTCCTCTGCCATAATTGGAGACCATCTGGGCACCTGGGGTGGTTTGTTCACATAAAAAAAGACTTGGGGAGGCATAATATCAACCTGCTGACCAGTACATGGAATATAGGGCACATCTGTGTATGTTAGCCTCCTTGCTGGACTCACTTTGCTTGTAAGGCCAGAAGACGTGCTAATGTGATTGTCAGCAAACTTACAGCTTGTTTGGAAGGAGCTTAGAGGACTTCTTTCCTCAAAGTAGTCTCTGGGATTGGTGTCAGGATGGGCATAAATAAAAGAGAAAGAGGAACTGCTTTGTGACTGATGTAACAATGTGGGATCTGCCTCTGGTTTGGAACGCTCCAGTTCTGCTGCAAATGTCACCTCCACTGCAGAATTTCTCCTCCTACTGTCTAGCACAGGCTCAGATGCATGCACTCCATTCACATTTCGGTAGTACCCACTGCCATATGCTAGTCTCAAATCTTCCACCTTGAAAGAAAGGACATGTTGGTAAAAGAAAGAAAAAGTCATTTAGTTGGGGTGGGATCAGGGATCTAAATTAGTCTTAAGTTTTGAAAAGGTGGCTTTTCACAAAGTTATTTCAAATCGTTCTATTCCAGGGTTGATAAATATATTCAGAAAGAGTAATAACTTGTACCATATCCCAATTCATGTGCAAAAACTACACATGCCACTATCCTTTCTCAGTGCCATCCCACTCCCAAGCTCCAAGCTCTCTATGTATTTCAGCTGGCATTGTACTTCAAGCAGTGTGGTTTAGTACCTATATCAATGAGCCAGGAGTTCTAACTTCTGTCCTGGCTCTGTTTGTGACTTGCTGTGTGACCTCAGGCAAGTATTCTAACGTCACTGCTCCAGACTCCTGCCTATTTTCTGGAAAATGGTGATAAGGAGGCCCATGAATGGCATGAGAGAGTCATATATTTGATGGTTCCTTTCAACATTATACCTTTGTGATGCCTTTCAGATAAAAATTGCCTGTGACTTGAATGAAGACATGAGAGGTTATGAGACCTATAATTAATATTTTTAGTGAGAGCAAAAGAAAAATTACCACAGTTAATACTATAACACTCAAATGAAGCCATCATCTCACAGTTCCAGGATAATAGCACTTTGATCTTAATTAAGTTACAAAATTATACAGTGAAAGTACTTTAAAACCTTAATCCAACACTTTATATCTTCCTCTATGCCTTGAGATTTTTATAGGTAAACAAGCAGAGCTTTTACTTTTAAAAATACAAAGCCATAAAAATTCATTTGGCTCTACATATTTCAATATGTTAGCATTACAGATTGCATTTTAAAGATGTACCAGATCCTTCCACCAGGAGGTACACCCTAGTAGTAGTCTACTAAATGGTCCCCTATTGGCTGGAAAGATTGAGCTGACAGACCTCCACAGGAGGCAAATGACCTCCACAGGAGGCAAACCTACTCAAACACAGTAACCTTTTTACACACTGGGAGATTCTGGCAGAATCAATTCTTGGAAGCTGTTGAAATGACGCATTACACTTATCTAAAGAAAAAGGCATTTTCAGAAACCTTACTTGTTTTGACACATCAGAGAGGAGGTCTGGTGAGGACCTGCACTGTCGTTCATGGTACTGGGATGGGTAATGTTTCCTGAAATTACCGAACAAAGAATGAATTGAAATGTTCTCTATGTGAACACAGGATACATATAAAGCTCTATATTCAACTTAAATTCAACTTGAGAGAGAGAGAGAAACACAACCATGTACCTTTCAAATGGTAAGCTCTTCAACCTCCCTTTTTTCCCATATTCCAAAAGTTGCCTTTGAGTTCTTCCACTATTAAAAGAACAAGACAAACATTTTATTAATACTAGTTGTAAGAAAGTAGACTACAAAACTCAAAAACCTCATTAATTGTTGAAATTAAGAGTCTAGATGAATGACATATGTCATGAATCTTTGACCATCACATTAATGATAATACCCACTTACCTAACCAGCAATCATAGAACAACCTCAACTACTCAGAATCCAGAAATTTTAAAAAGCCTCTGAACAGGGCTATATAACAGTTGAAAATTCTGGCCTTGGCAAATAATATACTTTTTTATAGGCATTTTCTCTACTTCCAAATTTACACATGATTTCTAATGAGGCTATTTAACTGGTTTCCTAATCCACTACAGAAGAAAAACAGCTAACTAAACAGTAGAAGTGGGTTGCTCCAGTCAGACATACACTAGCAAAAAAGCCAGCTGACTGCTGGGAAAAACACAGGAGCCAAAAAAGAAATCACAGGAATAATAAAACCCCAAAATTCTGGGCCATTTATCACTGAGATACAGGGTCTTACATGCTTCTCCCACCCTGAAGCCATCATTGTACTACAGCTGTCCACAGATGATAATAAGTAATATTTATCATTACTTAGGCCATTTTAAAAGGTCAAGATATGATCAGTATCATCTGTTTAACAAGTTGGGGAATGAAAGAATACATTTTGGAAAGATTCCATCAAAAATATGTATGTTTTAAAAAATCTCAGTTTTTACTGGAGCAGGCCTCCACTATTTGAAAAATCCCTTATGGGAAGCATTCACTTAGAATATTTTTATCTTAGCAAGAAATTTTGAAAGTTTTTTCCAAAGAATTCCTAGGTTGGTGTCTTCAAGTAAAAAGATCTTATTTAGACCTCACTTCTATTGCTCCAACATGTTACCTGTAGTAAGGAGCTTCTATTGCATTATTGCTCAAACTTTTTAATCTCTTGGCCCTTCTTGTGCTTACTCACACACTATCTTTTCCTAACCACCACCAAAAGGACGTTGTTGAGCTTTCTTTTCCATGGCTTGCATGTAATTTTCATATAAGCAAAACAATAGGTTCATTGAATATGTTTTCTCAAACTGCATATGCCCCGCATCCTTGCAGAATTCTGATCTAACCCCTTAAGTGGGGTGTTCCCTTCCCCCTGCCTCCCATTTAGAAAATATTGACTTAATATGTCACACAGAGAATAAGCAGTAAAGAGTATAATTCTTTGATTGAAATGAATTCTTTATTGCTTCTAGAATTCAAGCTCCTCCTACTGCCTTCCATGTTATTGAAAAGTTGTGTGTGTAGTTTGCCTATTGTGCAATATTAAATTACCTATAGCGAAAACTGGAACCCTTGCTGCAGAGTAGGGTTTTGGGCTTTGATTTGGGCTCTTCAGAGAGTCTGAAGAAAGCATGGTATTCCACACAAATCTTCCAGAAAGCCTTGCAGGCATCTCGGCTGGCCATGGTGAACTCCAAGGTGTCCTTGCACAACACCTGTATAAACCAAGTTCCATCAAGCAAAATAGCCTTCAAGAATATAAAGACCTTCAAATCCCAAAGCCTCCCAAACTATTGGTCCAGGTGCTCATGCAGCTTCTGGTTTTTCACTTGGCTCCCTATAGGCTTCACACCTACTGAAACCAAATTATTGGCAACCTTTGGAGGAACAGCCCGGGCCACTGCTCAAAAACAGAGCCTTCTCTAAAAAGCAAATCTTACCTTGCACACCTCCCTCACCTCAAACACTTTTTTTACCCCCCTCTTTTCTGCCAGGAAAATTTTTATGAAGTTGTAAATTAGGTTAAAATAAACATCAAAGCACAAGCTTTCAAGGTAACAAGAAGTTATAAAAGACCAACAGGAAAGGGAAGAGCGGAGGAGGTTTCCTTACAGATGGCAGGCTTTATAGGACGATTACATGTACATGAGGCTTTTTAATATACCAGCTAGAAGCACTTCCCCTCTATGCTGTCTTGTTCTATGATGCTTTGTATTGTTCACTTAGCTTGTTCTAATTTGCTCTGGGGGAGCTTAGTCTTACAGATGTAAAAGTCAAGTTGTTTTCCATTCCCTTGACTCACTATATACCCCTATTTTTCTCATGCATGCGTGTAACCATATTTTCAGAAGCCTCACCAACCCACTTTGATGGTGCCTCCCATCTCTTATTCCTTTTCATGTTCCTACATACAGCCCTAGGACTTGCCATGAGCTTCATACTGGATACAGTCTCCTGGTGATACTATATAAGGCTAAGATCCAGAGAATGAAGCCCAAACTACTGGATCTTCTGTAGGTCAAAAAAATTGTTGATATGTATTTTTCACTTACTTTATAGTCATAAAAGAACATCCTTTCTAGCACCTTTGTCTTACCCTGTACAATGCAGCCTTGACCAACAGTTGCTTCTTTTGCTTAATATACACCTAACTCCCACATCCTGCTTTTGTAAACTGTAAGTGTTCAATTATTTGGCATGTAGTAGGTGATCAATTATTTTTGTTTAAGGAAAGAAGATGAAAATACTTTATAAAATGGAGCAGAAAACAGAGAATGAGTATGTCGACAGTCCTAGATCTAGTCACTTCTATTTGAATGATTAGATCCCTGAAAAATGGTTCCTAAGGAAAGTTGAATTTCATCCAAGCCACCCCATTTTCCCGTTACTTTATTCATTCTGAAAGGCCAATAGGATTTCTTTGTGTTTTGCATTTAGTAAAAATGTGACTAAGTAAAGCTCTGGTTTACTTATGTGGAGTCAAAAGAGGGAGCATATCACTCCTCAGGGCCAGCTAGCTTTCACCTCTCACATTCAAACAATTTGCAGAAACAAGAAAGAAATCCCAAGTGTACAGAAAGTAACAGAATTTATTAGAAAGCTACTTACCAAGATGTTGGCATGAAGTTTGATGAGAAAATGCTTTCTCTTAAAACTCAGCTTGCGGATTTTAGCCCAATTGAAAGTATTAATCTTTGTATTTCCCTATAATGAAACACATGGCAGATTTCAGGATGAATGTCAGCACACGCTGGTTTTTAAGACAATGCAAACCTGTTAGAAAATGTATTTCATGAACAACACTACCCTTGATCTATCTCTTGCACAGACTGATCCTGTCTCAGTTGATAGAAGCTATGGCCAATGAAGGCATTCCAGGTGGGACACAAGCCCCTTTTACATGTGTTACTTAGCACCCCATGCTTCTTCTAGCACAAAGCACACTGAGAGAGATCACAACTAACATGATGACCTTGCTCACCTACCCTCCCCACCTGCTCCTATACAGTAGGAAATATCAAAGATCAGGGGGTAGAATGGAATAGGTAAAAATTCCCTCCTGAGTGAACAGGTATGCCTGTGATCCATTGGTCTTTTGCCCATCAATGTGACTCTCATGCTCTAAAGTTTACAACCAAATAAACGAAAAGGCAAAGATTATTTTAGCTAAGTCTGTACCTGACCAGCTTTGTGACTTAATTCAGTGCTCTAATTTGCTCCTTTGGGTCAGCGGGTCTGAGGTCACCCCTTCTTCTTTCACATGTAATTCATTCCCAAACCTGCCTAGGTATCTGCTTTTCATTTTGAAGTTTAGGCAAGTGTTCTTGAATCTTAACTTGGCTATAAATTCACTGAATGTTCACAGATATAAGTAGACCTAAAGACTTTAAAAAATGCTGTAATAATAGCCTCTGTCCAAGTTCTGTGGAGTAAGGATTAATGAGAAAGAGAGCCCTGAGTTGGTTTCTAACCTGAAAAACAAAGTCCTGGGTAAAGATGAGCCAGTAATCAGCAACAATTGCTGGCAGGAGTGGGCACCAATTCCCTATTGGCTGACACTAGGTGCCTCCAATAAAACCAGTAACTAAATGAGAACACCACATTTTGGAACCTTTGCTTCTGGTGAATTTGTTACAGCCTAAGGTTTTAGGATGCCAAAATCCATATTTTTATTTAGAGTCTAAAAGTTCCTCCTGACATCCTCCCTCAACCATACTGACCTGATCTAATGTGTGAGCTCCTCAGAGTCAAAACAATCAGCTATAGACAGCAAATGGAAGCAAATCATACTGAGGAGAGAAGACTGACCCAAAACATTTCAAAGCATCACCTCCATTTCTGGCTGGTGGTAAGACTGAGGGGCTGGGTCACCTTGGGAACAAACACTAAAGTTTGAACCAAGATAACTCCCAAAGCTCTGAAGGGCTTCAAAAGAAAGAGTTGTTACCCGTAACACCAGTACTCCCATGTGAGCAACAGCCAGGTGGATTTGCATCCCTTCACCATCACTGGCGGGGTGAGGCCTGATGCCATACATATCCAACTTCCTCGCTATGTCCAGTAGTAGAATGTCAGATTCAGCTGGGCTCCTGCCACTGCAAGGGGAAAGAATTTATGAGCCTAATAAATGCAGCAAGAATGACAGCTTCACCCTGAGAGCTCCAGGAGTTCAGTGTTTTCTTGGGTCTGAAGCTTCTCTGACTGAAGGGTTTGTTTTAAGATTCTGTCCTCAGCTGCGGTGGTCCCTGCTGGTGAAAGCAGGTGCCAGTTAAAGTACTTACATGTGCTTCTGATGAAAGTGCATGATTTTGCTCTCTAAACAGTCTTGGTTCGGTAAGTACCGGGTTTGTGCCAGATGTTTCCTATCTGTTTCTTCATGAAAGTCTCCCAGTTCTGCTGCATAACAGAAAAGTGACATTTTTCACATTACCATTGAGGAGTTAAGCAATGGGGTACCCAGTAGACCCTCTGACCTCCCCCAAACAGCCCTTTCTTTGCACCCAATGCAGGCCGAGGCCTCCCATCCCATGCTTTATGTCTATTTATGGGGGGCGGGGGGTGTCTAACTGGTTCTTTTTCAAATCAGAAGCAGTGGGTTGCTATGAAGTCCCTGTACAGCAAGTCCCTGTATAATAATTCACAGATACAACATAGTTCTTAAAGGCCACAGGATCAGAGATGAATATTTTGTTATTTTCTTCTCCTGCATTCTGTTTATGGTCTCTTCTACATCTGACCAGTCCCTGTTATGAGTTGTATTGTGTCCCACCCCCTTCTCAAACTCATATGTTGATGTACCAACTCCCAGCACCTCAGAATGCAACTGTATTTGGAGATAGGCTCTATAAATGAGTGATTAAATTAAATGAGTCATAAGTGTGTCTGCTAATCCAATCTGACTTGAGTCCTTATAAAAGAGGAAATTTAGACACACAGAGAGACAACAGGAATGCAGGTACACAGAGGGAAAACCAGGTAAGAATGCATCATGAGGGTAATAATCTGCAAGCCAAGGAGAGAGCTTCAGAAGAAACCAAAACTTCAGTTTTGGAATTCTAGGCTCCAGACTGTGAGAAACAAAATTTATGTCATTTAAGCAACCTAGTCTGTGGTATTTTGTTATGGCTGTCCCAGCAAACTAATTCAGCCTCCTAACTATGATGCAAGCCAGTCACAGCTATTCATCACTCTATACATTGGGAATCTAGTAAAACCCCAGCTATCTGTAATCCACAGTAGATAAATCCTTCTGGAAACCATTCAAGCTTTTTCAAATCACTTGCAGTTTATCTCTGATCATAATCTACTCTTCTTTTTAAAAATCTAGATGTCTCCAGTTTATTGTTAGAAACTTCTATTATAGTACTGACTACAAAGGCAATTGAGGTATATAGGACTATCTGCCCCCATAGTAAATGGCTTCAAACTGTTTTGCTTTTGAATTCTTGTCTTCTTTACAATTTTTATGCCTTCTCCCTCTGTAAGATTGATATGAATCACTTCATAGTTATTGACTTCCCCTGAAGAGGTAGGTCTCCACTTGGTTCTAAATTGTGACTTCTAATCTACCATAAAGTGGAAACCCCAAACTATTCTCCCAATTAAAATTCACATTGTAACATTAAAATATAGAAATACAGATATCCAAACCTGTTAGTAGTTTATGAATTGTAAAAGTATATAGACTTTACATGTAATTCTGTGGTGCTCTCCTATTGGGTAAAATACATGGACATGGGGGCGCCCATATCGGGTGCAAGAAGAAATATAAAATATTTGTACTGAAAAGAAAGAGATAAAACTCTCTTTATTTGTAGTCAACATGGTCCTGCGTGTAGAAAACCCTAAGGAATACACACACACACACAAATGTATTAGAACTAATGTATGAGTTCACCAAGGTAGCATGATAGAATTATCAATATACAAAAAGTCATTGTATTTGCACATACTAGCAACCAAACAATCCAAAAAAATGAAACCAGGAAAACAATGTTATTTACAACAGCATATACAAAGAATAAAATACTTGCGAATAAATTAAACAAAATGTGTATGAGACTTATATACTAAAAAGTGCAAAACATTGCCAAGAGAAATTTCTAAAAGATCTATATAAATTGAGAGACATTTCTGGTTCATGGATTAGAAGACTCATCATTATAAAATTTGTAATTATGCCAAAATTGTTGTAAGAATTCAATGAAATCTCCACCAGCATTTTGTAGAAATTGGCAAATGATCTTAAAATTTACATGGAAATGCCCCAGATGCAAAATAACAAAACAATTTTGAAAGAGAAGAACAAAGCTGGGAGATGTACACATCCCCACTTAATATAAAGCTTCAAAGCTACAATAAATAATACAGTATAGGGCATATATATTAATGGAACATAGTTGAAAATCCAGAAATAAGCCGTTATATTTATGGTAAATTGGTTTTTGACAAAGTTTCCAAGACAATTCAATGGAGAAATAATAATTGTCTTTTCAACAAATGGGACAAATGGATAGTCACATGCAAAAATTTAAAAATTTAAAAATGAAGTTGGATTCCTATCTCCCAATGTATACCATGTAAGCATACAAAAATAATTCAAAATGGATCATAGACCTAAATCTAAGAGGTAAACCTATAAAAGTTCTAAAAGAAAACTTAGGAGAAAATCTTTGTGACCTTAGGTTAGGCAAATAGTTCTTAAATATTACACCAAAAGCATGATCCATTAAAACATATTAAGAAAGTAGAATTCCATTAAAATTAAAAACTGTTGCACTCAAAAAGAAAGCATTAAGAAAATGAAAAGTCAAGGCACTATTGGGGGAAAGTAGCAAATTACATATCTCATAAAGGATTTTAATCAGAATATATAAAAATATTTTAAACTTCAACAAGACAACCCATTTTAAAATGGGCAAAATATTTGAATAGGCATTTTAACAAAGAAAGCATAGAAATTGTTAATAAGCAGATGAAAAGGTGCTCAACAGCATTAACCAATAGAAATACTAATTATAATTGCAATGAGATACCTCATCATATCCACTAGAATGGCCATAATAAAAAAGATAGACAACACCAAGTGTTGACAAAGACGTGGAGAAATTGGAAACCACATACATTTCTGATTCTATTGTCATAATTTGAAGAACAGTTTGGCAGTTTCTTAAAATATTAAGCATTAATTACTGTAAGATGAAACAATCAGTTGCACTTCCAAGAATCTACCCAAAGAAATAAAAACATGTGTCCACATGAATGTCCAAAACATTATTCATATTAGTCAAACTGGAAACAATCCAAATATCTATGACCAGGTAAATAAACAAAATGTGATATATCCATAAAATGAAATACTACTCAGCAATAGAAAGAAACAAACTGCTGTGATTCATGCTCAAATGCATTCATTCATGAATTTCAAGAACATTATGCTGAGTGAAAAAAGGCAGATGGAAAAGACTGCATATTTTATCATTCCGATTACATGAAATGTACAGAAAAGGCAAATCTGTAGAAACAGAAAGTAAGTTAGTGGTTGCAGAGGTTGAGCATGAGAACAACGAGTGACTGAAAATGAGCATGAGAGATCTCTTTTGGCATCATGGAGATGTTCTAAAACTGGATTATGCTGACGGTTGCACAACTCTGTAAATTTACAAAAATTGTTGAGTTGTAGACCCTATGTTGGCCCTATGGAAAACATAGGAACACATGAAACTGCTTGTTTTTCTCTCCATGTAAGAGATTGTCATAACAATCTAGGAGAGACCCATGACATAAAATGAGTAAATATTATCAGTAACAAAAGTAGCAAATGTTATAAGCACCTTCACTGATACAATGCTGGTCCAAACTACCATTATCCCTCTCTCTTCTGTAATAGCCTCTTAAATGGTCTTCCCACTTCCACCATCCCCTCATAAGGTCTATTTTCTTTTCCTTTTTATTGAATAAATTTGACATGTAACATCGCATAAATTTAAGATGTACAGGATGTTACTTTGATATTTTTATATATCATAATATGATTGACATTGTAGCAGTATTATCACATTACATAATTATAGTGCACTTTATGGTCTCTATTCATTATACTACATGTTAGAACTCTATGGCTTATTTACTACTCATTACAAGTTTCTATTTTCACCATAGCAGCCATGATCTTGTTAAAACCTAGTTCAGATCATTTCACTCTTCTGCTTTAAACACTTCAATGGATTCCCATCTGAGAGTAATGTTCTAGATCTTTAATATTCTTTTAAAGCCTTCTACGATTACTCTCTACCTCTTTCCCTCAGTTCCATGCAGCCACAAAGCCTGCTTAATATTTCTTGAACATTCTAGCATGCTCCCACCTCAGGCCTATTGTGCTAGATGTTTTCTCTGCCTGGAACTTCCTTCCACCAGGTTTCTACATGGCTTGCTCTGTCACCTTTTTCAAGTCTTTGTGCAGCTGTCACCTTCACAGTGAATCCTATCCTGATGACTTTATCAAAAAAGTCAGTACCCACCCTGAGAATTCCCCATCACCTTTTCATACTTTATTTTCTCCAACACATTTATCACCTTCTAACATACATAATATATTTCCTTCTTTCAGTTATTGTCTGATTCTCTTCCACTGCCAAAATGTGAAGTCCATGAAGGCAAGAATTTTTGTCTGCTTAGTTCACTGTTATGTTCCCAGTACCTCTTATAGTACCTGGCATGTAGTAGGTACTTTCAATAAATTTTTGTTGAATGAATGACAAATAAGTGTTACTAAAGGCACTCATAAAAATGAGACTTCATTTGAAATGTACAGATTGTGTTTGGGAAGGGCTGTCTGGCTAGAGCCAGAGGGTGTGTAAGAGAGGCTTAAGTGATGAGGTCAGTATGTGGAGGTTCTTGAATGAGTAGAACATAAATATTGGGTGAATTAATAAATTAGCAAATGAATGAGCAACCTGGTTGTGTTCTGCACATTGCCTTAGCATCCAGTGAAACAGTCTGACATGGATGGATTGTAAAGAGCTGACTCCTTGAAACTTTAGCGTTTTTCTATGGAAAGAGCATCTATTGACAAAATACCCTCTAGAAAAGCTGAAGCGTTCCATGCTATGCCTGAAATGGCCACTAGGGAACATTCAAATCTGTATGCTGTACCATTAAGAATGAAATTAGGCTCCCCCATCAGAGGCTGTCACAAATCCTCAGTCCCCTGACTGCTGCCTTAATAGACAGCTAATGGTGAAGGATAACTCTTCCAACATTGTTTTCTCTATTTGCCTTACTCTGTGACCCCGGCCAAGCCAAGCACAATACTGGACATATAGTTGGTGTCCTTGACATTCGAGGCCCTTCAAAATGATTTTCTGCCACCTTTCTTAAACAGACCCTATGCTTGAGCCTTAGTTGAGCTGCATCTTCTGTATATATGAATTCTTGTCCCACTACCATTTTTTTCATGCTGTTTTCTCTGCCTATTACTAGCTATCCAATACCTATGTGTCCCTTTAAGGCCCGGTTCAAAAGCCACATCCTCCATAAGCCTTCCCTGATTACTATTGCTCTCACTGCTCACTGCCTTCCTGAGATCCTGGGGCTGTCATCACCTGTTCCAGTCAGGAGTCATTGACTGATAAACACTGATTCAGAAACTGTCCCTCTCCAAGCATTTCATTCTGGTGTTCCAAGTGAAAACAGACATCTACCCATTCTGGGCTGTCAGGAATGTAAGAGATACACAAATGAACTTGTGAGACAAACAAAAAATGAATTTATGATCCTGCAAGAATGGTAAGGAACAGCCTATCCTTGGAAGGCCTCTCTAGAAGAGAAAGCACAGCCAGCCCTAGAAGAAATGCTATCTCTAGCTGCCTCTCAACCTTGTCCTTAAAGGTACAGAAGCAGCCTGGTCTGCCCAGTTTCACCCACTCCCACGCAGGCCCCCACTGTTTCCCAGGCTCCTTCTCCCTGCCTTTATTATTCAGCCTTGTCCAACTATGGGGAACTCTAAAAGATGCCTGGGGCCTTTTTCCCTTTTAGCCTCTCTCTACCTGGTATACTCTGTGCTTTGTTCTCTGGGATCATGATACAGAGCAACACAGAAATCACATCAAACGTGACAATGTGCCACAGAAAGCACATACCAGAAATGTATCCTGGGGCAAGCAGAGAGAGTGGGGCCTGCCTGGCAAAGTCCATGCCTGGATTAGTCCAAACCAGTTCCTGGACAGCAAGCCCCAGGCAGTGGGGAGGGGAAGGTTAGAGCCAGACACAAGAAAGTCAACATTTACTTTAATCTACATAAACACAACCACTCTGTGACAAAATAGCCTTGTCACTATTTTAAAGACCAGGAATCTCCGGCACAGACAGGTGAGGGCACTTTACCCAAGGCTACAATAATTAGAATGTAGCAGAAACAGGATTTGAATACATATTTCCATGACTACAATGACAGCCTCTTTCTACTGGACCATGCTGTTTCTATATATCTTATCTAGGCTTTCTCTCCTAACATAATGATGGGCATGCGGAGGGTGCTCATCTCCTTTGCTTGGTTCTCTGCCTAGTTGATAGGCCCCAAAGCCAACATTTGCTACTTACATTGTAAGATGTGAGATACCATCAACGCTGTACAGTTGTCACTGCATGGAAGCCTTCCTAGAGCCAAATCCTTCTTTATTTGAAGAGTAAAAAGATACCTGCAAGGACGTTGGGAAAAAATCTCTTGAGAAAGAAACAGGAACAAAAAAGAAGCATTTCCCTTCTCCCAGATCCAAAATGTTTCAAGGAAGAAACGGCACCCACAGTCAGTGAGATGCTTTTTTGGGATAGTGAGTAATGCATAGGCTTAGCTTCAGCCTCAAACCAGCACTAGACCACAACTTAGTTGATCCAGCACTTTGGCAGGATTCACAGCCATTAGGAATCACCCCGGCCAAATCCTCTTGCCAACATGAAGGGGTTGGCCAATCATCCTCTGGTGGTTTCTGCCACGTAGCAAAGCCATATACCCAGCCAGCAAGAAAGGGAAATTCAGCAAGAATCAGCCTGCTCAGTAGGCCAGTACCGCTCTGTGTACAAAATACAATCAAGTACTCACTATCAAAACTATTTAAGAGGTTGGCAGAGCCAAACGATCACCTCATTTCACAATTAGAGGAAGATAAAGGTTAGGTGATTTGGGCAAGGTTATATCACCCAAAGATAGTGAAACTGCGGACAGAACTCAGGTGTGCCGCTGAATTTAGGCCTCCTCCTATCCAAAAGATTGTGTTTCAGAAATCAAGGACTTGAGACCATGCTTCTGCCCCTTCACCTGGACCACCTTCTCTGTGTCACCATAGCCCAGCCTAGCACTCTGCATAGAGCAGGTACAGAATTACTAACAATCGAGTGGAAGGAAGCCAAACTGTACTTTTCCCACCAACAGCTCATCAGGGACCCATAAAGTGGCAGTTGGTATCCAGAGCTTTGTCAAACAGATAGCATTTGTCTCACACTGTTAAGTTATTATCAAAGGAGAATCAACTTTTAAAAAGATGTGTATAATTAAGATTCTACCACTGATTGCTTTATCCCATGGTCGAAAGTTGGTTCCAATATTTTATTTCATATATTAAAGCATTTATTGTATCTGCTGTGGGCATTTCCCTTTATTTATATAAACCTCTATCTGGACTTCTACTTAAAACCAATTAGGCCTTGAAGGCAATGTGGAGAATCAAAATTAATTTCAGGTGATAGATGAAAGTCTAGATTAGAAAAACAAAAACAGAAACAGGTAAATTAACAGGTAATTACTCAATTTACAAAAGCATTTGCCATTATAATCTTTCCTACTGTGAACTCCCCTAATGAGTTAGAGATGATTCAATTGGAAAATTAGTATTTGCACACAAGTCTCAGAAACTCGTGTATTGGACCTAAACAAGGGGCATCCCTATCAAGTCAATTATAGTTAAGTATTCTTAGATGGACCAATGAGGAAAAAAATAAAAGAATTCTAACCTTTGCCATTGCCTGCTTTCAAATATATATGTAAATACATTCATCAGCCTTAATTGCTAAAGGGAAAGTGAATTTAATTTTGCTCCTAGCAAGAAAAAAATGAAACTTCTCGTCATTTGACATGCTCATTGCTGTTAAGAGGGCAGCTGTCTGCTACAAATATCAAATCCTTGCTCTGAACAGCTGATGAATCATTTATAATCACATTGATTTTCTCATTCTTTTTTGGTGGGGGGAGGAGAGAAAGTTTATCTTCATCAAAACTCGTGACAATTTGAGACTCAACTGAAATGGGTTATGGGTTGGCAGATGCAAATTGATATAGATACCAAGATATCATGTTATCCAGGAAAGTAGCTTACAACTCAAAAACGTGGAGAGAATTGAGAGAGAGAAAGAGAGGCTGATTTGTGAAAAGTTACCTCTGCAAAGACCCTTCAGAAAAGAAACACCCCTGTAGAAAAGGAGTGAAAAAGAGCTGGCCATGAGCTATGTTGGTGAAAGACTTCACAGAGAATAACTGCCAACATCCTGTGATTTTGGTTACATCACTCTAGCTCTCAGGACCTGTTTGCTCATCTGTTAACCAAGAGGGCTGGACTAGATTATCTCTTATATATCTCTTATGTCACTTCTACATGTAAGAGTCTGGAAAGCAGAGTAAAGTTTTGGGGAGTGTTATGTTGAAAATGTATTTTTGAAGCAGTAGGTTTACATTATAATTTTAAAGGGCATTTTTAATAAGTATGAAAACACTTTTTAAAATGTTTTAGCCCTAGCCAGGGTGGCTCAGTCAGTAGGAGCACTGGCCCGTACACCCAAGGGTTGAGGGTTCATTTCGCAGTCAGAGCATATGCCTAGGTTGTGGATTTGATCCCTGGCCCCAGTTGGGGCACATGTAGGAGGCAACTCTCCATCTCTCTCTCTCTCCCTTCCCCTCTCTCTAAAAATCAATGAAAATGCCCTTGGGTGAGGATAAAAATAAATAAATACATAAAGTAAAATGTTTTATGTTTTACTTTTTAACTTAATTTTTATAAGTATAAAATTATTTTACTTTTATGAAGTTTAATAATTTATCATAAATTATTAGTGAATTATATTAAATTATTAATAATATAATTCTTTAATAATTATAATAAAAGTGTCGATAATTTATATTATACATTATAAATAATTAATAAAAATTTATACTTTTTACTTTTTAAATTTTTTATAAGTATATGTCATCGTTACTTTCTACCTATGGGATACACATACACACACACACAATTTTCAGTATCATGGAAATTAGCTGGCATTACACTTGTGCTGTCAAGCTGCCCTCTGATTTGAACACAGATGCAATGAAGACAAGCACTCTATTGCAGCAGTTAATGGCATAACCCCCAAGTAGGCACCCATGTTGGCTACCACTTCTGTCCCCACCCCTTGGAAGAATAACACTTTGGGTACCAGTCAGGCCCTTCTTCTCTCCAGCTCCAAGCTATCTCTCAGAGGGTGACTGAGAGCCAAGCCTTCCAGACTAGAAGCCCATTCCTTAGTAAATGGAGAATAATGATTCTTAAGTAACATCATGCAGCAGACACACAGGTAAGTACTATACCTTGTAAGCTCTTCTCGCAGATGTCCAGGGTCCACTGGGAAAAATTTCACCATAAATTTGAAAACAACCTCCTTAGGATCTTAAAACACAATATCTCCATAAGTTTTATTTACAGGTCCATCACAACAGTTATAGGCACACACACACACACACATTCTCTCTCTCTCCTCTCCTCTTCCCTCCTCTCCCCACCACTCCCTCCCACACTTTTAAATTTTAATTTTTCACATTTGTAAGATGCTTCTATTTCTGGATTGTGTCTCTATGTGGATAGCAGTTAGGAAAGTTCTCCTGACCCTCTTCCTACCCTCTCTCTTTTTGAGTTTCTTTTCATAAAGATGTTCCTCCTTGAGGCCTGCTGTGTCCTCTCTTAAGAAGTGTCCCATTTTGAAAAATATCCCACTTGCTACTTGGGATTCTGTATTCCTGCTTGAGAAAAGGGCCCTGCTTTAGAGGCAGGTGAGTATAACCTGGCTGAAGGATCTCATAAAAGGAACCAGAAGAAATATGGCCTGATGCCTCTATGTATCTCAAAAACTACATTAAAACATGTCTACTTGCCTTCATTCCTACTTGCATTTGAAAATCAGAAACTCTTTGCATTTAAAGCAAACACATACATGCAGAATTTAGCATCATTAAGCAAATATCTGTGAGTGCTTATTGTATGCCAAGCATTTTACTAGGCAAGTATTGGGAATAAAATGATAATAAAGCACTCATATTCTGGTATAAGAGATAGGCACCTGGACAGACAACTACAGCGCCACAAAGTGTTATAAGCACTGAGTACCTGTGAAGCACAATAGGGGGAAAAGAGTTTGGAGAATGTCAAAGAAAGAAGGTCAAGGAGTTGAAGTCTGAGTAAGGATGCCAGATTTAGCAAATAAAATACAGGACTCCCAGTTAAATTTGAATTTCAGAGAAATGATTGCATGGGACATACACATACAAGGAAATTATTCTTTGTTTATTGGAAATTCCACTTTAATTTGGCATCATTTATTTTATCTGAGAAGACTACGGCTGAGGTTAGTTTAGTCAAAGTCAGGAGAGGTAGGAATACGAAGTGATCAGTGGCAGAGGTAAAGCTAGAAATGCAAGCAGAGTCCAGTGATTTGTGGATCATACTAATGAGTTTGTACTTTATTCTAAGGGCAATATGGAGCCATGGAAGCATTTTAAGCAGAATAGTGATATGGTCAGGCTTGTATTTTCAATAGTTCCCTTTGGGAGTGGTATACATGATGGGTTAGGGGGAATCAGTTCAGATGCTGTTGCAATAATGTGACATTATCATTTTTTGGTGGGAAAGAAACGTAACTATGGGAAGCACCAACACATAAAGAGCAGGCAGAGGAAGAGACACTATAAGAGAATGTTTCCCAAAGTGTTGACTAAAACCCACCAGCATCAAAAACACCAGTGGAATTTGTTGAAAATGCAGGTTGCTGGCCCCCAACCCAGGAATGAGGCCCAGTAATCTGCATTTTAACAAGAACTCCAAATGATCCTAATACACACTAAAATTTGAGACCCACCACACTAGATTGGGAAATACAGGATGGGGGATATTTCATACTTAGTAAGCACTCAGATATTAACTGAAATGAATGAACAATGTCTGTGACAGGATAAAGCTAAAACATCTTCAGGCAGAGGTGAATGGAATTGCAGATTGACATCAAGGATGCTCGAAGATTTGCAGTACTAGAACCTGAAATATATTCCCAGAGCCAATCTACAGAGTGCTGCAATTACCGGGTTCTTCAAATTCACTCAAAGATCCAGAAGCACGAGTTTCTTTATCTCAGGGAAAGTTAAAATTATTTTTTTAATTGCTGAATTAACTAGACATATGAAGGATTAAAATAATACATCAAAGCCCTTTTCTCCCCTTATATTAATGTGAGGAATAGTGTAGCATTACTGAAATATTGAAATATTTTTCAGTTTTAACTGGAATTTATATTCCTTGAATGATTTTCCATACTTACTTTTTACTTGTTTTGTAATAGGTTTCAGAAGTTCCAACCAGACCTGCAACAATATTAATGAAAAAAAATTGGTAGAACATGGCATTGAATGCAGCTTTTTTGGGTACCAGATAAAAGTAAACATGAAATAAACAAATAGCAAGACTATTTAGACTTTTAAAGATAGTTAGAAACAATGTCTAAGAACTGACATGCCTCCACCACACTCTATCTGCCCCCCTGTATTTTCTCAATGACAATGAACATTGTTGATCTATAACCACTTTGTTGTGACATTTGGATCATGGCTCCCTTGTCTGTAGGATGAGAGGTGTCATATACAAGGCTCATTAGCTGCTATGAAAACTAATGAAGGCATTTGGCTTAACTTTTGAATCCTACAGCCCCCAAATGTCAGCTTAATAGATATAATGAGCCTTTCTGGGAAGGTGCCAGGTGCCAGGCAGGACACAGCAGGAAGAACATAGGGAATATTAGGACTCCAGAGGGGAAAGTAAAGTCCCCTGAAGACTCATTAGAGAGGTTAGGAGTCAATTCTGGAGGCTGAGGTGGAAGAGTTTGTGTTTGGCAAACTGAGGTGACTTAATAGAAAAGCAGGGAGGAGGAAAAATAGTTATTAAATCCAGTGATTTTGCAAGGGTTTAAATGTTTTGTTTTTGTTTTTCTATTTTTCAATCAGGGGTTTGAGCCCTACATACCTAGCTGCAAACTGCATTTAGAAGCAATTACAGACACAAAGCACCCTATAATGAAACCAACTTACATTATTTCCAGAATGGCTACAGAATTCTAATCCAAAATATTCCTTTTCAGCAAGATTTAGATGGCTGCAACTCAGGTTAAACAGTGCCTTCCCGGATGACTTTTGCTGAACAAAACAAAGAGATCATAGCACAATTTGCATTCCTAACCTGATATTGTTACTGAACTGTGAATAAATGGTAGAAGTGACAAGACTCTTTTCAAACACTGTTCCTTTAAGCAGTGTTTAGAAGTGCTGCATCCCCCCAAATGATGTTGAGTTTTATAGGTAGATCCATGCATCTATCCATAAATTGTTTTAGGGGTATACCTTAAAAAGCCTTAGACTAACGACAAACACTCTTGGAGAAACAGAGCCTTGAACTTAACTGTGACTAGACCTACAAATCTACCTTTTCAATAGAATTCTTTAATCAATTCATCACAGAGGCAATTTGAATTATTTTCACCAAATTGACAGTTTAATCAAGATGCAGATCTGACCTGCTTAAAATCCTTCTGTGGCTCTCCTCAGGATAAAGTCTATACTCTAACATCAGAAGCTGGACCCTTTTTCCCTAAGGCAGCCCCACCTGCACCTCTAGCCTCATCTCTTGCCCCCTTCCCAACACCTTCCTCTAATAATTGCAGCCTACTCCTAGTTCCCTACACATGTCAAGTAGTTTCATGCCTCCATGCCTCTGCTCATGTCATTCCTTCTACACTGACTGCTCTTCCCACCTTTCTTTGGTTTGGCTTACCCCTACTCAGCTCAGATGTCATCTCCCTGGGACAGACAGCCTTCTCTGATCCCTATCACCAACAGGTTAAGCCAAGGGCAACCTCCTTGCTCCCAAACACCCTCGCTTACCTCAAACATGCCATTTCTTACATGAGATGTCTATTAGACTGAATTCCTTCATAAAAGGACCTTGCTTTATCTTTCTCATTACTCACCAGGTCTAACAGAGCCTGGCACATAGTAGGGGCTCTTCAATGTTTGTTGATCCAACACGAAATTTACCAAATTACTCATATGAGCTCCTTGAGTAGATTTCCTTTTTCAGCTTTCCCCTTCGTTCACATAAAGCTGCACTTTTTTTTTCTTCATAAAACCCACACGCACTGTGAACACAAAACAGCCCCTTTCTTATGCTTCTCTGAGAACTGGAGCTTTGAAGAACTCTGTAAAAATCTCTTTGAGCTGAGTGTGCCTGATCTTCAGCAGCCACCACTGCTGAATCCCAGGGTTGATGTTTGCAGGGAGGACCGTGATGGGAAAATTGGGCACAGACTGTTAGGCACAAAGACACAATGCTGAAAACCCCTAGTTAAAGCCAAGTCACACGGTGCTAGAGTGCTGCAAAGGAAGCCAGGTGCAGGGAAATGTAGCTGGAAATCACCGACCCATAGAATTAATGGCAACCTTGAGAGGTCACAAAGTCCAGTCACCCTCCTCTCCTCCCCCTGCCTGCTCCCTCAAGGCAGTACCACACTGAACCAAGCCCACATCTGGGATTTAATAGTTTCCAGGAAGGCGGAGTACCCCGCCCTCTTCCCCCAGCAGCCCCAAATACTCCCCTCTCCCCTGGACTTCTCTCCACTTGGTTACACCGTCCCAAGCTCCACCAAGTCGGTATTCATGTAGGTTAACCAGGGTCCTATTTTTAAATGCAAACAGGCAGCAAAGGGTGAAACCTATGGCATCTCTGGCGCCTGGAGTGAGCTGAGAGAAAGGAGTTTGATTTTATGTGGAAAGTCACTTGGAACTATGGTCCAGGAAAAGGGTGTCAACCCACAGCGGGGGTTGCAGGGCATGAAAGGGGGCAGTGGGAGAGGGGTCATCTGGTAGGAAGGAGGAAAAGGAAGCTTTTGCCTATGTGGCAACCTTGCCTAGGGCAAGTGCTGACACAGACCATTCCAGACAGATGAAAACGCTCCTATTTTTAAAGTCCTCCAGGCAAGGAGCTGCCACGAGATTTTTCTTATTTAAAAAAAAAAAGAAAAGAAAGAAATTCTAAAGACAGATATGACAGCAATACTTTTTCCAACACCAAAGAAACATTGCAGTCATGAGAACCAAATTCTGTCATAGACTCCAGTTTCTTTGCAAACACTTTAAGAAACTCAATATTTTCCTTTTTCTCCCTCATTTGTTATTCTTTTTTTCCATCTTGGTGCTTAATTCTCTCCATCAAAGCCACTACATTCCATGTGTTTGTATGTGTAAATGTCTCTGCAGTCTCAAAAAATATATAGCCATTCTTGTAAGGTTTCCAATCAAGGCTTCCTTTTTACTCCCTTATGTAAGATCCCATAATATGTTTATAAGAATAATCCCATGATTCCTCCATCCCTGTACATGTTGCCAACTGGCTCTAAAACCCTTTGGCATTTATGCATTTGAAGGTCAGACTCTCATGTGGCTCAATTTCTCCACCTCCATCTCAGGGAGAGGCATTTCCCTTCAGTCCTTCACAGTGTATGTTAAAATTGGCCAGCATTGTGGAATGTGTTGCATAATAGGTAAGGCCTTAGTTCTGTCTCAACATGCAGCCTTAAAATTTTTTCAACCATTATGATCCAATTCCTCAATTTTTATGTTATGATTCTTTTCCTCATAATATCTCTATATATACAACTTTCCTATTTTTTCTGGACTTCTGATTTTCTTTCCAATTGCTTGTTCTTGTTTAAGCTGCCACTTTTTAATATTTTAACCAAGCTCCTTAGTGGATCTAAACTCCATACCACCAGTCCTCCCACTTAGGTAATTAGAACTCCAAGCTTGCATCCCATCTTATCCTCATCACCCTTGGATTACAGGAGTGCAGTGTTTGTGTATATATATAAATGTTTACGGAAGAAGTGAATGGGCCCTGGCCATTCTAGCTCTGTTAGTTGAGCATAGTCCCATGCACTAAGAGGTTGCCAGTTTAATTCCTGGTCAGGGCACATGCCCGGGTTGCTGGCTCTATCTTGGGTGCAAGAGGGGTGTGCAAGAGGTAGCTGCTTAATGTTTCTCTCTCATCAATGTTTTTCTCTCTCTCTCCCTTCCTCTCTTTCTAAAAATCAATAAAAACATATTTTTTAAAAAGAAATGAATGGATCCAAACATTTAACTTGATTCATATACATTAGTTAAGACAGTCCTCTCAGGAGAAAGAACAAATTAGCCACTATGTGGCCTAGGGCAAATTACTGAAATTTTCTGAGCCTCAGTTTATGAATCTGTAAAATGAAGGTTACAGTAGTATTATCCCATAGAGTCATTGTGAAGATTAAACAAAACAAGATAATTCACATCAATATCTTAGTACAATGCTTGGCAAATCATAAAACTTAAGGAATGCATGTAAAGATAAATGCATAGACTGATACATTCCAAATGTTAACAGCATTTTCCCTGCAGAGGGGATAGATTAAGGAGAGCTTGCACTTTTTACTCTGTACATATCTGGATTTATCTTTTAAATGAGCAAGGACTATAAAAACTCTCTTAACCAACTTCTACTCAACAAGGCACAGAGAGCGCATTCCATTCCCTTTTTAAAACATTAGCTGATGCTTATGTCATGATGAAAGCTCAAGGTTAGTAAGCTACTCTAATATGATCATGCACTTTTTTACCTATCAATGGAGCCCCATACTTAATAATAATTATTTTTTTGAACAATTTTTGATAATGCTACTTGTTATTGTAATTGCATAACTTAATTAAATTATGTATGCCAAAGATTTATGAGCAGTAAAAGCAAGAGTTGTTTCTATTAAAACTAAGCTAATCACTTTGCAAAAACTCAGTAAGAGGGGGAGAATCTTCCAAAATGTGCTGTCAAATTAGTTTTGGATATCATAGCAATAAAATATTGGGAGAGGAAACTCTGGAAGGATTCTGTACTCAAATTGCTTTGCAACCATCTACATTCTTGCTGTAAGTTAAATAAGCAAATACTGGAAATCATAGATGATGCATTATGGGTATGGTTTATGGAAGAAAGACAAAGAGAAAACCAATCAGAAGCCCTTACTCAAAAAAGCCTTGATCTTACATCGAAAGATTAGCATATGGATATAAAAGTATATGTTCTGGGTCAAAATAAAAAGTTTAAGGTGTTTGTATGCATGAATATATTTATTTTGCTTTAGCAAATATTATCAATCAACTGACCTACAATCATGTTTGACCACATTAGGCAAAGGGGAGTTTAATGTATCCATGTGTTTGTTGTATACTTAAAAAAATATAAGCTATACAATTCAGATTTCAGAAAATGACAAACTGAGACAAAATATAGCATATTATTAACTGTAGCATGATCGGTTATTCTTACTTTTTTCTTGTAGTTGTTATATTTTCCAGATAAATGCAATAGACATTATAAAATTGAAATGCATAGTGCCAAACAACGAGTCTTATAGATGCTTCTCCTGTTTCTAATGCTAACTCCAACATTCAAAATATTCCTCATGTTTCCCTCAGAAAATTGTTCTTGAAGTTACAGATGATAACTACTCATTCTTCTGACTTTATGGGTATGTCTCATTTTTTATCCCAAAATATGACTGTATTAGCTCTGCTTGGCATAACAAAATACAATAGACTGGGTCACTTAAACAACAGGAATTTATTTCTGCTACTTCTGGAGTGTGGAAGTTTGAGATCAGAGAGCCAGACTGGCTGGGTTCTGGTGAAACTTCTCATCCTGTCTTGCAGATGGCCGCCATCTTGCTGTGTCTTCACAAAGCAAAGAGGGAGATAACTGTTTCTTCTTCTCTCTCCCTCTTCTTATAAGGCCACCAAGCCTATGGAATTAGGGTTCCAATCTTATGACCTAATTTATCCTTAATTATTTCCTGAAAGCCCTGTCTCTAAGTACAGATACCTTAGTCATATTTGAAGGTTAGATGGGAGACAATTCAGTCCATAGCAATGACCCAGCTTGATAGCTCACTTTAGTGACCATACTTGCTCTTAATAATTTTTGGCTCTTTCTAAACATTAAATTCACTCTCAAATAATGAAAAATTGTGAGGTATTTTGGAAAGAATGTGTCCAGTTACAGAAGGCCAAAAAAGAGTTCCAAGAATGTGTTGAGTACCTGCAATAAATATGAGGAGGCAGCACATCATGGGGGCTAAGAATGTGGCTCTAAAGCCAGACACACCTAGGTCTACTTCTGACACCTCTACCTACTAGAGAGGTGATTTTGAGCAATCTTTTTCATCTCTCTAAGACTCAGTTTCCTCAGTTGTAAAATAGGATTGTCAGAAGTCGAACACAAAAGGTTACATATTATGTGATTCCATTTATATGAGATGTCGAGAACTGGCAAGTCCACTGAAACAGAAAGCAGATTGATGGTTTCCAGGGATGTAGGGGAGGGGAGAATGGGGAGTGACTGTTAAGCATACGATTTCTTTTTCGGAGGATGAAAATATTCTGGAATTAGATAGTTGTTATGGTTGCACAACACAATGAACATATTAAAAACCAGTGAACTCCACACTTTAAAAAGGCGAATCTTATGGTATGTGGATTGCATCTCAATTTAAGAAAATAATCGTAGTGAACGTCTAACAAGAATATTTATGTCAAGTACTTTACACAGTGTCTGGTCCATAGGGAGAGCTCGAGAAGTGTTGGCTATTTATAGGGTGACCATATTTTACCATCCAAATTGGGACACTTTTGAGGGTTGATAAATGCATTAGTAATTATTACATTGTCATGACAGTTATAAACCAGGATTTTCCTGGACATCTCTGATGTCTGGTTACCTAACTATTAGCATTTGTTTATTTATTTTTTAATATATCTTTATTGATTTCAGAGAGAGGAAAGGAGAGGAAGAGAGAGAGATAGAAACATCAATGATGAGAGAGTCATTAATCGAGCCCGCAACCCAGGCATGTGCCCTGACCGGGAATCGAACCCCGATCGCTCAACCGCTGAGCCACGCCCGGCTGGGCACTAACTATTAGCATTTGGACCACTCGAGGGGTCTGTTTTGATAAGGGCAGAATTTATTGGACTATTCAAGATCAGGAATATTAGGGATTACACACATAGAAATTAGTTTGCCCTCATAGAAACCAATGCTTGTTGACCATTCCTCCAGTGGCAAGTAAATGAGTTGTTCTTCAGTCATGTTAACAACCTTGATTTCACATTTTCGTAGATAAGGCTCAACCATAACAGTCACACAAAAACACAGGGACAAAAAACTGCTTCATCTGTCTTAACGTTCTCCTTAAACACTTAAAGAGCAAAAACTTCACCTCTCCTTTAGCATGTTCTTTCTCCATTCTTTATTCTCTTTTTCTAGTTCATTTTGTTTTCCTGTTGTAATTTTCCCTGCCCAAACTCCAGGTTTACTTTTCACACACTTGCCTTTGTCCTTACTTCTTTGTGACCCTTTCCACTGTCCCTGCAATTCAACACATATTATTGAGCACCTGTTTTATGCCAGGAACTTTCTTGGGCTTCAGGCATACCTAGGAGAACAAGACAGAGGCATTACCACCAAGGAATATGTAGGCTGGCAGGCAAGGTAAGCACATCAATAGGTAATTGCAGTAGTCGGGGTTAATTGCCCTTGTGGAAGCATACATATAGGAGGTAATATGAAATAACATCCAAAGAGCACTTAACCCAGAAATATGGGAAAGGGTGTAGCACAATGGAATCCTAGCAGAGGCATCACCTAATCCAAGACAGGAAGCAAAAGTTGATGCTGGCCAGGTTAAGAGGAGGATAGAAGAGTGTGAGAGGCAGAGGAGATTAGAAAACCTGGTGCGAACAATGAAACTTCAAGCAGTGTGGCATTCCTAAAGGAGCAAGTGAGATACAGTGACTGGAAAAGTGGGCAAGAGCCTTACCAAAACAGGCTTTTTGTGGCAGAAGAAGCCATATACTTGAAGGCAGAGTTTGGGTGGGGGTAGCTGAATGATTTAAAGCAGGGAATTGACATGATCAGAGTTGTCTTCTAGAAACCCCATCCTGGCAGTAGTTAGGGCAGAGCCTCCCAAAGTGTAAAGTGCATATGAATCACTTGGGCATCTTGTTAAAATGGCACCCAAATTCAGATTCAATAGGTGGGGGTTGGGCTTGGGAATCTGCAGTTCTCAAACTCTCAGGTAAGACTGATGATGCTACTTTGTGGGCCACACTGAGGAACAAGTCTGTAAGGAGTGGATGAGTGTTGGGGCAAAACAGGTGATGGGTGGACCAAGTGGGGCTGCTGTAGTAGTTCCGGTGATTGAAGACAGTATTGTGGACTTTGGCAGTGGTAGTGAGATATAAGATGTGAGACCCTTCTCCATGGTAAGTCCCACTGGCGCTGAGGAGATCAGAGAGAGGAAGAAGCCTAGAGATCCTGGAATTCTCTTTGCTTGCTTCCCTTTTTGCCTTTCACTGGGGCAGGACTTGTACACACTATGGCTGAAGTTAGGCTACATTTGGCTGCCTTTTATTCACCTTTACGCATTGTTTGTTCTGCAGCTTAGTATATACTCCTTCACTTCAATCCATTTCTCTGTTTATAACAGCAATAGGTATGCGCCTCATTTACAGAGAGTTTGGAACCTTCCAAAGGTAAGCCTTTTTCCTTTTCTATCATCTACAAGCTACTTCCAGAAATCTCAGAATCCCTTAGGGATTAAGCCCTGGAACTGCTCCTCTTAAAGGACTGTTTCACCTTTTATTAAAAATGCAAATATCCTCAAATTGCAAAAAAATAAGGCACATATCTTACACATTTACCGATATAGTCATATGCAACCAGTTTTCTGAGAAAGAAGTTGAACATAATTTCAAAGTTTGAACTTCGTAAATCACCCAGAGAACTAGGAAATGGAGCTCCTTTGCGGCAGGGCAGGAGAAATTGTTGTCCAGGCTGTAACCCTTCTGGGGCAGGGGTGAGGGGGTGGGGAGTGGGTTTGAACTTCTGTTAAAAAGAGAACTGCTGAGAGTGGTGAGAGGCTAATTACCAGGTAGCAGCAGTTCATTCTAAAATGGAGCCTACTCTGCAGGCAGTCTAGCTTTTCAGCATCTGGTGGAGAGCAAAGGTGCGGTTAAAGACATAAAAGAACAAAGGATAAGTAGGAAGTCAACTGAGGCACTTTCCCCAGAGCACATGGGACTAAGCAATAAACCCTGGAGGGAGGCACAATTTAACTGGGTACTTAAGATTTCATGGTGGCAGTAAGCAGAGACACAACCCTTGTAGTTGCTTGTGCACGTGTGAAATTCACACCAAATTACAACTGGTTTTTATTTTATTTCTGAAAACACAAAGCAGTTCAAGATACTGCATGTGTGACAGATGGAAGGCTTAAATTTGCTCAGAATTAACTGCTCAGAAAGCTTTCCATCCCATGTGGGTGTCCTTAGGGGGTCCTAGAGAATCAAACTGAGCAACTGCCTGACCCCCACCCTCTTTATCCACAGTCACATTGATAGTGAGTAAACTAAATTCAGAAGAGAACTCTGGAATCCGAGAGCTAGTCTAGTTCCTGATAAATGATTCTTTCTGGCAGATACCTTTTTAAGTCTACAAGGGAATGATCTGTCATTGCCTGAGGCCTTGTGTAGGCCTGGCAATTTCCTAGACAGGTTGCATCTGATTCATATTCTTTGTTGGATGTTGTCTAAGAGACTCTCATTGCTCAGTTACCCTTCATACTAAGGGGGGGGGGGAGGAAAAAAAAAGACAAGATTACCACCTTAATCTTGCCCTTGCTCCTGGAACATTGAAATTACCATGCCTATATTGGAAAGGCTGTTGAAAAGTGACAGTGTAATAATAGCATTGTCAAGACAGTGCTCCTATGTCTTGTCGAAATTACTAGCTTTTCTGGGTAATTAAAACAATTATAATTGTTTGTTTCCATGTAATGCTTTAACATTAAATCCATGTGGTGCACATGATGCGCAACCAGATTCCAAATGATAGTTGGAATTTTTTTTAACTTCAGGTTGATAAAACATAATGTGTTTATTTAGCAATACGAGACTTTGGGACACAACAGAAACCATTAGATGTAACATAGTCCAAGCCCTTCATTTTATGAGTGAGAGATTTACATTCAGAGCAAGGAAGAGACTTGCCCAAGGTTCTACTGCAGGTTAAAAGCAGAACTGGGACTGGAACACAGATCTTTTGGTCTCCAGTAATGAACTCGTTTTATTACACGAGGTTGTGCCTAAGTATAAAGGGAAAACTAATAGCTAAGTGTAAGCTAAGTGTATGAGGGACAAGAAAGAGATCACCGAAACACCTAAAACTTGTTCCTGTGATTCACTCTTTCCTTTCATAGTTACTATTTTTCTTTGTCATCTTTTCTCACTTTTGAATGCACTATTGACTCACTTTTCCCTCCTTCTGCTTATTATTTCAGTGTCCCTTCTTCTTAGCCTCCCTTTCCTCATTGCTCTCCATTCCTGTCTCTTCTTTCCTAGAATGAGTTTTACTCCATTTCTAAAAAGTGCTCACTATGATGCCCAGCAGGAATGTGAGCAGGTTGGAAGCCACTCTATTCTGACAGGTGAATTTCACAGAAACTCTATAAAGAAGCCTTTAAAGAATAATGCCTTTTAAAACATCTACTTAATAAGAGGCCATGAAACCCAACATATTTAGAAGTTTGGAGGCAGCAAGCTATCGGGGAAATAGTTTGGGCTCTGAAGTCAACACATGTACTTTTAATTCTTGGCTCAAGGACCTACTTGCAGTTTTATGACCTTGGGTTCATATTTAACCTTGCTGAACCTTGATTTCTTCATATGAAAAATTCCTTTTATGACTTGGCCCATGCTTGTCTCTTCTAACTCATCTCTCATTCTCTCACCACTCTCATAGCATTATCTCCCCTCAGTTTTAAGATCCAATCAGATTGAGCTATTCCACAAGCCTTTTCCTATGTTTCTACTTTTGTCTGGACAAACTTTCAACTCTGCTCCTTATTCTCCTAACTATCTAACACATATATAAATTATTAGTACTGGCCCTGGCCCATGTCTCTCAGTTGGTTGAGCATCCTCCTATGCACCAAAAGGTTGCTGGTTCAATTCCCGGACAGGGCACATGCTCGGGTTTCAGGCTAGATCCCTGGTACAGGGTGTGCAGGACGCAGCCGATCTATTTCTCTCTTATCATTGCTGTTTCTCTCTCTCTCTCCCTCTCTCTTCCTCTCTCTTTAAAAATCAAGAAAAAAATCTTTAAAAAATAATTAGTGCTGGTCATTAAGGCTTATGTTAGACATTATTCCCCTCAAGAAAACCTGTCTGATCATCCCCTCAACACACACACTGTAATCTAGGTTAAGTGCCCCTCCTCTCATGTGCTATTAAAAAACTGTCCTTGCCACTGTCATTTGTATACATTACACTGTAGTGTACATACCTGTTTTAGTTTCTAATTGTTCTACTAGACTATGAGGTCTTTGAGATCAGATACTATTTCTTATTTTTCTCTGCATCCTCAGTAGCTACCACTGTGCATGGAAGCAGTGAGGGCTCATAAGAATTTGTTAAATGAGTGATGAATGAATGAAGTAGTGTAATCAGACCTATCTAACAAACTTATTAACTAATTATTATATGAAATAATGCAAGTGGAAATCCCTAGAACAAAGTTAGGTCAGAAAATATCTTATAGGGTAAAAGGCAAATGACAGTAAATTTGTGACAGATCTCTTGCGATCACTTAAAATGTTCTGAATATAAAATTATGGAAAACCTTTGTCTTTGTTTAAGTTTTTTGAAAGGTGAATTCCATCACCATAGATGGAATCTCAGAGGACAAAATACCTTTTGTTTAAGACAGCTGAGACCAGCGATTAGTGGTGAGGCACCATGCCTAAGTGCTTCCAGGGCCTGGGGTCAACTCACCCAGACAAACCACCCTTCTCTGGCCTCACACCTTGGACCCAGAAGAGAATGAGGAAGTGGGTAAAGAGAGAGAGAATAGAGGAAATAGGGCTGGAATAAGATTCTGTGGGAGTAATAATTGTAGTTTTTGCACAGCAGCTGTGTTTAAAACATACCAGCTATACATTAGAGAGTTCCACAGCCCCTAAAGAAGTGCCCCCCAGTCACCTTCCATTTTTCCTAAGCTTTTCAGCCTTCAGTAGATCTTCCCTGTGGTGCCTTGCTCTGGCACCTCACTGGCCAATTCCCCACTACATCCTGTGGTTCAAATAGTCTATTATGGATGGATCTCTCAGTGTAGGAACTGGTCCAACCAAATGTTTTTTCAGTTCTGACAGTCTGGCACAAAACTGCTTAGTGGCAACTAGTATCACAAAAGCCAGCACTGATCTCTGCTTCTGGGATGGTAGGCTCCTGGTTCTTTTAGGAAATTGCTAGGCAGTCTGGCCACCTCCCAGGTGGTTCTGCCCCTCAAGCCATAGCCTTCTGACCTCAAGAGATTGGAGTCAGTTCAGTCAGTTTGAAAAATTTCTCAGTCTCTCTTGGTTGCAACTGACAACTTCATTCTCTTAAAGCACCATTTAAAGCTAAGCTCTTATTAGTGTAATATGACTGTATTTGTGGCAGATCAAACAATGATACTAATACAGAGTAAATGGCACTTAAAGAAAGAGAGAAACTCCTATAGAATTCAGAAGAATGTTGCCAGTTTCACTCAGAAGTTCTGCTGAGAGCTCTAGCCTCAGCTAGTGCTTCTTAGCACCCAGGCAGCAGATGGAGCTCTGCATTGGGATGAACAAAGGAGTGTCAAGGCCCCAACTAACTGAAACTCTCCATAGAGATTCCCAAGAGTGCATACTTGAACAAACACCCAACCACCATTCACTCAGCTGTGGGTGGGAAGGCTTGAGTCCAGGCCTTTTCTTTGAGCTCTAACATCAGAAGGGCAGCCTGGCAGCCAGGTGACAGCAGAAGATATGGGGCCCCTAGAGAGGTGGGAGACAGAGCACCTAAACCACCCTTGGCCACTGCTCAGCCTGGCCTTGGGCCAGACAAAGCACAAGCACTTTCTTTCTTTTTCAGTTCAATTTATTCTCTGAGTCAACAAACCTTAGGCTATGAGGGGCAAAGCAAACTCAGTACTTTAAACAAAGGCATTCATCATGCAGCTGGGGCCCCCTACAATGAAAAATAAAACCTTGGCAGAGAAATGGCCTACATTGGTTAGGGTGGGACATTAGATTCCAGGATGATTTTCCTAACATGGTTTAGAAGCTCCATCAGTTGAATTTCTTTGTACAGGCAAGTGGGTGGTGATGAGTTGTTATGGTCAGTCTGTTGGTTAGCCCATCATCAAACACTGAGTGAGTATCTAGTGTGGGACTGGCTGCCTGAAACTAGAAGATACATCAGGAAGTCCTGGAAAACTAGGAAGCTTTACAACATATACAGCAATCTCACCTGAGTCATAAGTCTACCACCTAACCAATAGCCAGCCAGAGTTTTGAACCCCAGCTCACTCATTAACTTAAGTAGCAATGTTACCTTGGATAAGTCAAACTTTCTGTACCTCAGTTTACATGCCTGTAAAATAAAGATAACAATAATATTCCTGGCCTTATCCACTCGGATATTGCTGTTTGGACAAGACTATTAAGACATATTTACCATCTAAGTTTGGAGCCAAATTTCATGGGGCATCAGTGCAGCAAAACCTTTTATGCCACTGTTCTAAGTGTTTTAGATATATTAATTCACTTAACTTTTGTAACAGTTCTATGGAGTGGGTATTAATAGTATCCTCATTTTACAGATGACAAAACCCAAGGCACATAGAGGTTATATAACTCCCCTAGATAGTGATACTCATTTGATTTTCGTGAACATTACATGAGATAGTATATGTAAAATGCACCTAGAACAGAGGCTATCGATGTTATTAGTCAGTAGTATTGTTGTTACCATTATTATGAACTGTGTTAGCATTACTATGAGTAGTTACCACAGAGCAATTTTTTAAGCTTTTTATTTTTAATTTTTTGAAATTAATTTTCCAATTACAGTTGACATACAATATTATGTTAGTTTCAGGTGTACAACATAATGACTAGATATTTATATACCTTATGAAGTAATCATTCCAATAAAACTAGTACCTATCTGACACCATACATAGTTATTACAATATTATTAATTATATTCCCTATGCTGTACTTTACATCTCAGATAGGGTGATGGATGAAAAGGTGAAAAGGATTAAGAAGTTAACCACAGAGTAATTTAAAATATAGTTAATCACAAAGGGTTTGGCTATTTCCATCAATTTCCTTAAAGGAAGCCCAACATTATTTTAGGTAACTCTAGACAGTTATTATGGACCCTCCCAGGATTAATGACCCATGGGGAAGAGCAAATCCCCTGGGACTGCTGACTAAGCAAAAGCAAACCACTCAGAAAGGCAGGATAAATTAACCTTGGGAATCCCAAAAGGAAGTGAAGACCTGGGGAAACAAAGTTCTATTGCCTGGAGGTGTGCTGGCAAAATCAAGCTTATCAAAAGAAACTCCAGATTGAGGGTGAACATCCATTCTATGTTGATTTGCAAACTAGAGAAATAAAGAGGTCTGTAAACCAGGGAGGGAGAAATTTACATGCTTTGAGCACCTACTTTGTGTCAGAAACTTTACCTCTGGAATTTTGTTTATATTCACAATGACTTTGTGAGGTAGGTGCTATGATTATCCCTATTTTAGTGATAAGGGCACTGGCTCAGAGAGGTGAAGTGACCCATGTGAAGTTCCACACCTTAAAATTGTTAGAGCTGGTACTAGAACTCTGGTCTCCCCAACTCCAAATGTATTTCTTTTTCTATAATCTATAAATTCAATACAAAACTTATTATTGCCCATCTTAAACTTGCTACTTCTACTCTCTTCTCTGTCTTGGTGAATGGGGGCCACCATCCAAACAGTCACCTGGGCCAGAAATCTGAAGGTCACCTAGACTCCTCCTCACTCATCTCCCATATGTAGACCAGCATCAAATGCATCTAGAAATTCTACCTCATTACCATCTGCTGTATAAATCCTTCCTGTCTGTCTCCCCCATTCACTTGCAGGCTAGAATATTGATGTTTGAGCATGTGTTAGGAGATAGGTTGACTATATTGGAGCCTATGAACTTGAAGCTATTATTCAGATTCTACCTGGCATCTCCAACACTTAGAATACATCTTATTAAATATTGGCTGAGCAAATGAATGGATAAATTAATTAGTAAGCACATGCTAATATCTACATTTTAAGCTTCTTAAATTCTTTAGTGATTATCACTTTCAGAATAAAGTCTAAACTTTATATATAGACCACATGGGCTGAATGATCTAGCTTCTGACTACCTGTGCTTCATCTTGATTTCCAGCTACTCTCCATCTTCCTTTCAACACTCCACTATTTACTCAGATTGACCTTTTTCCTTGAAAGGACATGTTCTCTTTTGCATATTGGCTTTCAATTTTTCCTTTGTGTAGACCACCATAAACCTCCCTATACCCTAGTTCTTATTCTTTACCTCCTTAGCTCCTACTCAGGAACTTAAATTGTTTATTCTTTGGAAAATTTTCCCTGACACCTCAAGTCCAAATTTTTAGAGTTGACATAACTAAATCTCAAATAGGCTAAGTGGCTTGCCCAAGGCCACACACCTTGTAAGTAGCACAAATTTATACTACATTATCAGACTCTAAATATACATTATATCATTTATATTACCCCTCACAACAACTCAGGGAGATAAGAGGTTACACCACTAAAATGGCACAGTATTTGTAGCCCCAAATCCAGGTATATTTTACTACACCAGAGAAATTCCATCTCATTGGAGCTGGAACAGCTTTTCCTTATGAATAAGAGAGTAATGTATTTCATCACTGACAAAACTATAAAAGATCTCTCATCTTTAAAAATTGAAAAGCCAGCTCCTGGACAATCATCCAAGGATAAATATCACTATCAATAAAAAAATCACTAGGTGTTCTTTATCTTGAATAGTGCTCAGTCTGGCACTGCCTGCCCTCTGCCTCCTTCAGAAAATGTGGTCTGGTGGCCTTTATGACGGGCTCTCAAAGGAATGAGGTAAACCAACTCACCATATTCTCTTGCTGTGTAAGCCACTAGGTACCAGCTGTGCTTGACGATACAGTCACTTAGCAATCAGGTAAATGTTAAGATTTGAGATGTTTCAAAACTCTTATTTTGACTTTAGGTTCCAGAAACTATCAAAATGAATTATGTGTTAGGAAAATTCACAAACAATAGCTGTTCTTCCCCCTCCACTGTGCTTCTACAAAAACAGCACTGCTGCACACAGGGGAATAGCAGACAGAACTGTGTCAAATATAATGATGGGATTATTGTTTTTGAAAACTTTCCATCTAAACCCAAGATAGGCAAACAGTCCAGGCTTTTTAAAAAAGGTCGTCCTGACCTAGCAGGTTTGGCTCAGTGGTTAGGACATTGGTTTGCAGACTGAAGGGTCATAGGTTGATTCCAGCTAAGGGCATGTACCTGGTTTGCAGACTCGATCCCCAGCCCTGGTCTGGGAGCGTGCAGGAGGCAACCTAATCAATATGTCTCTTTCACATCAATGTTTCTCTCTCTCTCTCTCTCTCTCTCTCTCTCTCCCCCCTCCCCTTTCCAGTCTCTCTGAAAAGCAATGGAAAAAAATATCCTCTGGTGAGGATAAAAAAAAAAAAAAAAAGGTCTTCCTTCAAGAACATTCGTTACTGCTACTGGTATGCGCAGGTATTGGGAGGATTCATAGTCAAGCTAGAAACCTGACCTTCTTTACTATTTCTAAGAGCTGAGAAAGCCTTAGATTTGGTCTTGTCCTCCCTTTTTCTGTCAAGAAAAGTTCCAGTCCCCATAATGAAGAGACTAAACTGAATTCACACTAAAATCTGCAATTATCTTTTTAAATATGTTTTTATTGATTTTTTTTTTTTTTAGGGAGAGGAAGGGAGAGGGGGAGAGAGAGAAACATCACATTTCTCCTCTTGTTTACCCACTCCCATCATCATACTAGAGAGCCCTCCTTGATTATCTAAAGATATGAAGTCCATGATAAGTACCACACCAAGGATGATGTTGATATTTAACAATAATCAATTTCCTTAAATAAATATGAAAGCTTGAAAAGTAAGATAAGGTTTTCACTAAATACATTTTCTTCATTGGATTACACTTCTGTAGGCACATTCCAGCAATTCTAAAGTCTCATATCTATCCTCCATTCCCCAAATATTTTTGGAAATTCAAAAAAGGTTGACAAACATTCTCAGAGTTGATCTGTAAAATTAACACAGGGTGCCTCTGAGTACAGACACTCAAAGAAACTTCAAAAAACCAAGATGTTTCAGGCCAGCCACTCTTCTCTGTAAGCTAATTAAAGGCATTAACAAGTTAAAGACAGATTGGTCAATCACAAAGGGAGATTTTCAACCATGCAATGAGAGAAAAAAAAGCCAGCACTGCCCAGGCGAGAGCATTCCCTTGCTCAAGTACTTTACCTACCCATATGGTAGAGTCTAATGTGCCCAGAAAGGGCTTGGAACATATTATGATCTCAATAATAATTTGTTAACAAAATAACTAAATGAATGAATGAGTGACTAAATGGTCTGAATGACAGGGCCTTCGTGGAGTTGGATGTATTATCAGGCCATCAAATATTAGAATCATATGTCTAATTCCTTTAAATCTGACTTTTCTGACATTTGGTATTTGATGTAACTGATGAGAAGACTTAGTGTCCCCAATCCCACTGTAAATAGTGACACTGACATCCTGATTTTAAATAACAGTTTTTGACTTCAGTTCTTGTGAAGTGCTGACACATCAGGCTTCTGAGTATGTAGGCCTGAGCCAGATCTTGTACACCAACAAATTCACCAAGATATTGCTACTGGAGGTAAAGGATTCTAGATGCCAATTAGCCTTACCCAAGAGACATTATTCTATCTGATCATATGTCCTTTTCATATTTCTACTACCATACTTTCTGTAAAATCAACACAGATGCCCAAGATTCCATAATTTCTCCCCATGCAGCCAATTATGTTTTCTAAATCTTATCTTGAAGAACAATTCCCCCTGAGACTGATCCATGCCTCTTGAGATTTCAGTCAATTTTGGTAGCAAAAGCCCTTCCATGTGGCTTTCCTTAGCTGCTAATGGTTCTCTCCATTATGGCTCCAAGCACTTCTTCATCCTGTTTAAGATATTAGAACTAATAAAAGAGGAAATGTTTAGGTTGCTTTTTAAGCTTTTGAATCAGTGAAAAGATTCATGCCATGCTCTCCCTGACTGCTAAGAACCAGTTTCTCACATAGCTCCTCAGGACACCAGTTATCAAAGGCTCACTGTATGCCAAATTCTTTGCCCTTTGAGAGCAACAGAAAATAAATAATGTGCATGAGCAATATTACAGGACTAGAAGGCTATTAGCAGATGAGTCTTATGGATGCAACTGTACATTGAATAGTGGGGAGAGTTCTGGATTGGAAGCCACAGCTCTGCATTTATATGCTCTGTAATTCTGCACAAGTCACTTAAGCTCTCTGAGCACCTATCTCTTTATTTGCAAAATGGGAAAAGATTAATTTTTTTTCCTACCTTCACTCACAGGGTGGAATGAAAGGTCAAATAAACTAATGGATGTGAAATGACTTTGTAAATGTCAAAGTGTTATTCATTTGTAACTCACTATTACTGCTATCATCATCATCATCAGTCTACTCTTGTTAAGGAGAGAAGACACTGTTGTATAACTGGCTGCTAACTTAAGGTTCCATTCCCCTCAGGAGAAAGCTGCTCATGGGACTACAGTTAGTGCTATTGCCACTCTCAGTGACACCATGATTGCTACTTACAGAACAGCCTTCCACAGAGCAAAAAGAATCAGATGCTGTGACACCCGAATTGTTGGGTATCAAATCTCTCCCATTATCTTCCCAAGGAACACAATGTGTTGCAGCTGGAAAGAAACAGTCTGAATTGAAGCCAAATCATGCTGGATTCAAGTTGCTGGAATCAGCTCCTCAGAAGGAAAATTTTGTGAAGCTATGGTACTCTACCTCCCCCTCCCCCATTTAATGGGATCTGAATTTGAACTCCACATTCAGAAAGTCCTTCTGTCACTTTTTGTCAAAGATTTCTCTTTGAGTTGCTTGAAATATCTATTAAAAACTTAGCCTAAAGCAGTGTCTTTTGAATACCCAGCACACTAACTCAGGTACTGGAGCGCTGTGAGTGTACACCACCAGCCTGCAAATGGATAAACTACTCAAAAGACATTTTCTACTCCTTAAATATAGTTCCAAGAAACAATACGAAATGCCTTGTACCTCTAATGGAAGCTATTTGCTACAAAAACAAACCATTCAGGTCCGTGGACCTAAAATGCCTTTTGCAAATAAAAATGAAAGGAAGAGAGCAGAACAGCATCTGAAGCCATGAAGTCATCACCCACAAAGCACATTATTCAAATAAAAATGAAACACTCATTTGAAAAATGGGTTACCCACACAACCAACAGCAGTTGTTAGTTTATGTATAAAAGAAAACAACCAGCATTTTGTATGAATTTAAAAGAAAATAAACTATTTGCTCTTTGTTAGTAGCTAATGTAAATCAGAGAAAATTGCATTTTTGTTCCAATAAAATCATAGAAGATTTCAAAATGCTCATACATAAAACCTGACATCAAAATGTACATATCTTACTATACTGGAAGATGAGCCCCAAATGATGCGTTTAATACATTTGTTCTTTCTTGAATAAATGAGGTATAATTTTACGCAATCATCTTACAGCTAGGAATGATATTAAGAACCCTGAACTACAAGTACTAAATCAAACTAAGTAGTCTCTTATCTTATTTTTCTGTTTCATACTTGTCATTACTTCCTGAAGTTCTCATTACAATTGCATAATTCTACCCTCACCCAAGAGCCCATAGATTTTCTTCAGAAATGGAGGATAGCTTTCCCCTTCTCCTTTCCCTCAGAACCACAGTTTTCTCCCCATAATTGTTCATAGGTTGAGACTAATGGGCAAATTATTTCAATGAGCAATAATACCTTTTTGGGTAGGACAACAAAGTTATTGCTGCTTTGTCTTTTTACGAATATTTAGCATATCTTTAAAAATTGCTTTTGTTGTCCCTTGAGAAAAGAGAACCTGTTCTAGAAGAAAGGTTAATGGGAAAACATGAGCTACATTGTGATATTAAATACAGATCTCTTTTTCCAAAGCTAAAAACCACAGTCCTCCGTCATTCAGTCCTAACGAAGACATAACATTGCTGGCTAATGGGCTGTCCACAAATGACCATTATTGAATGAATAATAAAGGAATAATAGCAATGTAATTTCCACTTACATCAACCACAAAAATCTTCTGGGAATCATCCAAAAACTGCACTTTTAAATGTAGCATTCTCAGAGAGGCTGTTGGGCTGCAAGCAGGCTAAGAGTGCTGTGGGTGCTGTGACAGGAAGGGGGCTTTCTCTCAAGGAATCTCGCTCTCAGCTGGATGCAGTGCACTTGGGTCTCCCCAGTCCACCCACACCCTTACCCAGGCACCCTACTGTCAGCAGGGCACATTTCTGTTTGCTTGAAGTGATGCACACCCAAGGGCGTTTGTGCTGCCGAGTGCTGGTTATCAATAGCACCTGGGCAATCTCCTATTTGGTCAACATCAAATCCAGCTGGACTCTTTCTAGTCCTCTTAAACTCAGTTCCTTTCTTCAAAGAAAAATAAAAATAAAGAAACATTTGCAACCCCTGGGGATTTTCTTTATCTCACAAGAGCACAATTTGAAAACCAGAGATGAAGCTTCAATAAATATAGAATAGTCATTCTCAAAAGTAAAAGGACTAGAGTAAGTCACACATTGTACTAGAAATTTCATGGCTGAACTGTCAAGCTTTATGTATAATAATCTTAATTATTTTTGAATTTACATAATTTAAGAATGAAAACTTTATAAAAAGAAATATATAGAAAAGTCTCACTTGCACTTCTGCCCCCTCTATTCTGTGCCCCCATTGTACCCCATTAGTAATCAATTTTGTTACTTTTTTGTCATTGTTATTTAGCCTTCAGTGTTTCTTTATGCAAGTACTTTACAAGTAAATATGAATGTATTTCTCAGATGTAGGTAGCATGCTATTACACTATTTTGTGCCTTTCTTTTCTTACTTCAGATGTCATTGTGATCTCTCTTTAGCTGTGCACAAAGAGCTTACTCATTTCTTTTTACAGCTGCATAATTTTACGCTGTGTCAGTGATGCATAGTTTACTCAAATAGTCTCCTATTGGTGGACATGGGTTGTTTCCAAACTTTTGCTAGTATAAACAAGGTTGAAATGAATATCCTTGGATGTATGTCATTTTATATGTGTACAAGTATAGCTGCAGGATAGATTTCCAGAAGCAAAATCTGGTTAAGGGTACTATATTGGTAATTTTGATAGCTATTTCTAAATTTCCTTCCATAATGGTTGTTATGGGTTGAATTGTGTCCCTCAAAACTCACTCGTTAAAGTGCAAACCCCCAGATACTCAGAATGTGACTGTATTTGGAAATATGGTCTTTAAAGAGGTAGTTAAGTTGAAAGTAAGTCATTAGGGTAGGCTCTAATCCAATTTAACTGGTTTCCTTATTAGTAGAGGATATGAGAACACAGACATGCAGAGAGGGAAGACCACTTGAAGACACAGAGGAGAGAAGATGGCCACCGAGAGAGGCCTCACAGAAAGCAATCCTGCTGGCATTTTGATCTAGCCTCCATAATTTTGAGAAAATAAATTTCTGTTGTTTAAGCCACCCAGTCTGTGGTACTTCGTTATGGCTAACCTACCAAACTAGCACAAGTGTTGTACCAATACACAGTTTCACCAACAGTGTTTGAGAGTCCCTATTTTCTCTAGGCTCATTAACAGAGTGTGATGTCAAATTTTTGAATTTTTGCCAATTGATAAGTGAGGAAAAGAATCTCAGGGTAGCTCTAGCCATTGTGGCTCAGTTGGTTGGAGTGTTGTCCCTTACACCAAAAGGTGGCAGGTTTGATTTCTGGTTAGGGCACTTACCCAGGTTGCCAGTTTGATTCCCAGTTGGGGAGCATGTGGGAGGCAGATTATCAACTTTTTTATTTTTTATTAAAGAAGTGGAATCCTTTCAGATGTTTAAAGGCCGTTTGGATTTCTTTTTTTTTTTTTCTGAACTATCTGTTTATGTAGTTCCATACCCCTTTTTAAAAATATTGGTTATTAAACATCATTTCATGTGCCTGTTGGCCATCTATTTATCTCATTTGGGAAAATGTCTACTCAGATCTTCTGCCATTTTTTAATCAGGTTGTCTGTTTTCTTGTTGAGTTGTCTGAGTTCTTAATATATTTTGGATGTAATGCCTTATTGCATGTGATTTACAAATATCTTCTCCCATTCAGTATGTTTCCTGTTTGTTTTTGTTGCTATTCTTTTTTAAATTTATCTTTATTGTTGAAAGTATTACAGATGTCCCCTTTTTCCCCCATTGACCCCCTCCACCCTATACCCACCCCCAAGGCATTCACTGTACTATTGTCTGTGTCCATGGGTTATGCATGTAAGTTCTTTGGTTAATCTCTTCCCGCCACTCCCCTCCTCCTTTCCCTCTGAGATTCATCAGTCTATTCCATCCTCCCATGTCTCTGGATCTATATTGTTACTCAGTTTATTTTGTTCATTAGATTCCACATATAAGTGAGATCTTGTGATACTTGTCTTTCTCTGACTGGCTTATTTTGCTTACTATAATACTCTCCAGGTCCCTTCTCCTTTTTGTTTTGATGATAAATTCTTCTACTGTGCAGAAGCTTTTTGGTTTGATGTAGTCCCATTTGTTTATTTTTGCTTTTGTTTCCCTTGCCTTTGGAGTCATATTTATAAAATTATCACTAAAACAAATGTCAAGGAGCTTACTGCCTATGTTTTATTCTAGGAATTTTAAGGTTTTAGGTCCTACATTCAATTCTTTAATCCATATTGGATTAATTTTTGTGTATGGTAATACAAATCAAAACCACAATGAGATATCACCTCACACCTGTTAGAATGACTATTAACAACAAGACAAGAAATAAGAAGTGTTGGAGAGGATGTTGAGAAAAGGAAACCCACATATACTCTTGGTGGGAATGTAAATTGGTGCAGCTATGGAACACACACACACACACATACACACAATGGAATACTACTCAGCCATAAAAAATAATGAAATCTTGCCATTTGCGACAACATGGATGGACCTTGAGGGTATTATGGTAAGTGAAATAAGTAACACCAGGAAATCATATGATTTCACTTATATGTGTAATCTAAAAACAAAAAAACAAAACAAAAAAATGAACAAACATAGCAAAAAAAATCAACTCATAGATACAGAGATCAGATTAGTGGTTACCAGAGGGGAAGGGGGTTAGGGTTAGGTGAAAGGGGTAAAAGAGGTAAATTGCATGATGATGGATAGTGACTAGACTTTTCAGGGTGATCACTTTGTAGTATATATAAATGTCTAATTATAATGTTGTTCACTTGAAACACATAATAAAAAAATAAACAAAATATAATATTGGCTATTGACTTTTCTCCTCAATCTAGGAATTCTTTAAACATTAGGGAAATTAGCCCTTTGTGATATGAGTTACAAATATTTTTGCCCTTTTGTCATTTGTCTTTTGACTTTGCTTATGGTATGTGTCTCTTGTCGTATGCCACAAAAAGTTTTCGATTCTCATGAAGTGAAATTTGTTCATAATTTTTTAATTATGGATTTTGAATCATAGTTAGAAAGGCCTTCTTCACTTCAGAGTTTTCTTTTAGTACTTGTATGGTTTCATTTTTAAAAATTAAATCTTCGATCTATTTCAATTTTATTTCGATATATGATGTGAAGTATGAATATTCAGTTGTCCATCATTGATTGAAAGTTCATTTCTACCCCCATTGATGTGAAAAGCTTCCTTTATCATATATTAAGTTGCTATATACATTTGAGCCTGTTTTTGGATTATTATTCTCTTCCATTCATGCACCAATTCCACAGTGTTCATTTTTGAGGCTCCAAAGTATGTTTTAATATCTAGTAAGGCTGTTTCACACCACATTGCTCTTCATTTACAGAGTTTTCCTGGCTATTCTTGTTTACTTATTTTTCTACATAAGCTTGTTCAGTTCCAGGAAAGAAATGTAGATATATTTATTGGGATGTGTTAAAAAATTATAAATTTACTTATGGAAAATTGCTATCTTTCTAATGGTGAGTTTTCTTATTCATGGAGCATGTATGTCAATAAGTTCAGATCTACTCTTATGTCCTTTTCTAAATGTTCTTTAATACATATTTTCAAACATACACAAAACCAAAGGGTTTAGTACAATAATCTCCATAAAATTATCCAGATTAAAATGTATTATGAGGTGAATTGTGTTCTCTGAAAGTTAATGTGTTGAAGTCCTAACCCCCAGTACCTCAGAATGGGACTGTATTAGATTCCACATGAGTGAAATCATATGGTACTTGTCTTTCTCTGACTGCCATATTTCACTTAGCATAATACTCTCCAGGTCCATCCATGCTGTCGCAAAGGGTAAGCTTGCCTTCTTTTTTACAGCCAAGTAGTATTATTTTAAAACAAATCTCAAATATCACGGCATTTCACTCCTTTAATATCTTTAGTATTCATCTCTTAAAAATATGGACATTTTCTTGTATAACCCCAAGACCATTGTCACATTTAACAAAATTATCAAATACCTTGTGCTTATCATATAATACCCAGTTCTTATTCAAATTTCCCCAATGATTTCTAATTTTTTTTTTTTTTTACAGTTAGTTTGAATCAGGATCAAAACAAGTTCCACACATTGTATTTGGTTGTTACATCTATTAATTCTCTTTTAATCTGTAGTGGTACCCTTCCTCCCTTTTTATGCCTTTCATTTGTTAAAGAAATGTGGTCAATTGTCCTATGGAATTTTTCATGTTTTGGACTTGTCTGATTGCTTCATTGTGTTTTTATTTAATTTGTTATTCTACCCCTCATATTTCTTATAAATAGAAAATAGCTATAAAGGCTTAATAAAATTCACATTCAAAATTTTTAGTAAGGGTACTTCTTAGTTGATGCTGTGTACTTCATAGTACATCATCACATCAGAAGGCATATATATCCCTGGTTGTTTCTAGTGATACTAGGATTGATTAATGGGTTTAGGTACTAAACATCAAACTGTTTGAAAGTATTCGTCATCTAGGCTTTGTGCATTTCTTATACATTTACTCTTAGGTATTTAAACATTTTGTTGCTCTTTAAAATGGAGATCTTCTCTAACATTATATCTTCTAACTGGAAACTGTTTGCATATGTGAAGGGTATATAATTTTTAAAATTATTTTTATCTTATTTTAAAATTACAGTTGATGTTCAGTATTATATTAGTTTCAAGTGTACAAGCCCATGATTAAACATTTACGTACTTTATGAAGTGAACACCTCAATAAATCTATTACCCACCTGACACCACATAGAGTTATTACAATATTATTGACTATATTCCCTATGCTGTACTCTACATCCACATGACTATTATGTAACTATCAATTTGTACTTCTAAATCCCTTCACTTTTTTCACCCATCCACCCAACACCTCTCCCATCTGGTAACCTTCAAAATGTTCTCTGTATTTATAAGTCTGTTTCTGTTTTACTTGTTCATTTATTTTATTTTTTAGATTCTACATATAAATGAAATCATTTGGCACTTGCCTTTCCTGTCTGATTTATTTCACTAAACATAATGCTCTCTAGATCCATCCATGTTGTTGCAGATGGCAAGATTTCATTTTTTTATGGCCGAATCATTCCATTGTATATATGCACCACTTCTTCCTTATTCATTCATCTATTGATTGACACTTAAGTTACTTCCATATCTTGGCTATTGTAAATAATGCTGCAATAAACACATGGATGTATATGTCTTTTCAATTTAGTGTTTTGGGTTTCTTTGGATGAGTACTCAGACTGGTTGTTGGGTTTTTCTTTGTCTCTTGTTATAGTTTTTGTTTTAAGTTCTATTTTGTCTGGTATAAGTATTGCTACCCCAGCTTTTATTGTTTTGCTTTGTTTCCATTTTCATGAAATATCTTTTGCATCCATTTACTTTCAGTCTGTGTGTGTCTTTACTTCTGAACTGAGTGTCATGGAGACAGCATATGTAAGGGTCTTGTTTTGTTATTCACTTAGTCATTGTATTTCTTTTGATTGAAGCATTTAATCTATTTGTATTTTAAAAAATTGTTGATAGATATGTGTTGATTGTCATTTTATTATTCATATTTTTTTTACCTTTTTCTCTTCTTCTTAAAGAAGACCCTTCAACATTTCTTATAATACTGGTTTGGTGGTGATGAACTCCTTTAGCTTTCTCTTTTCTGGGAAGTTCTTTATCTATCCTTTGATTCTAAATGATAGCTTTCCTGCCGTAGAATAACCTTGGTTTTAGGTCCTTGCTTTTCAGTACTTTGAATATTTGGTGCCAATTAACTCTGGCATGCAAAGTGTCTGTTGAGAAATCAGCTGACACTCTTATAGGAGCTCCCTTGTAGGTAACTAACTGCTTTTCTCATACTGCTTTAAAAATTCTCTTTATCTTTAACCTTTTGTTGTGGGTCTCTTTGGGTTCATCTTGTTTGGGACTCTCTGTGCTTCCTGGACTTATATGTCTATTTAGTTTACCAGGTTAGGGAAGTTTTTTGTCATTTTTTAAAATAAGTTTTCAATTTCTTATTCTCTCTCTTCTCTTTCTGGCACCTCCATGATGCAAATGTTGGTACACTTGAAATTGTCCCAAAGGATCCTTAGAGTATCCTCATTTAAAATTTTTTTTTTTTCTTTTTGCTATTTGATTGGGTGTTTTCTGATTCCTTATATCCCAAATTGCTGATTGTTTCATCTACACTTCTGTTGACTCCCTATAAATTATTTTTCATTTCCATTAGTGTATACTTTATTTCTGACTGGCTCTTTGTTATGGTTTACATATCCTTTTTTATTCTGTTGAAGTTCTCACAGAGTTTCTTGAGCATCCATATAATGATTGTTTTGAACTCTGTATCTGGTAGTTTGCTTGCCTCCATTTCATTTGGTTCTTTTTCTGAAGATTTCTCCTGTTCTTTCATTTGGGACCTGTTTCTTGGTCTCCTCATTTTGGCTGCTTCCCTGTATTTGTTTCTATGTATTAAGTAGAGCTGCTATGTCTCCTGGACTTGGTAGAGTGGCCTTATGTAGTGGGTGTCTTGTAAGGCTCAAGGAACATCCTCCCTGTCACCCAAGCTGAGCGCCTCAGGTGTGCCCCCTGTGTAGGCTGTGGCACTGCCCTATTGTAGTTGACGCCTGATTGCTGTTGGCACATCACTGGGAGAGTTTGACACCCAGACTACAGGGAAGGACCTGCTGTGCAGGGGCTGACTCCATGGAGCAAGACTCCCTTCAGTGGGGCTTTGGCGCCCACCGAGTCCGTTCCTTGATTGTGTTGTTCTTGGGGGTGATTGGGTTTTAACCCAGCATGCTCTGAGGCTGACCACTGGGTGCACTGGCTCATGGCCTCCAAGGAGGTGCAAGTTCAGCCACCACCTATGCCCTGCCTGGGGCCAACCTGCAAGAGCCATACAAAGTGATCTGCAGATGGCTGCTACTTGCACTGGGCTTGGACATGCCTGGCAGAGGCCAAGCTGTGAACTGGGGCTGACTGCAGTTAGTTTCCTGCCTGGGGCCACTTAGCAAGAGGTATGGGGTATACAGTGGCTAAGTGCTGTTTGCTTGAGAGATTTTAGCAAAGTACAAAGCATGAGCCAAGAGGCCTTTTATATGGAAAAGCCACTGGAAAAAGCTTGGATGGGCCTGCCAGTTGGGTGGGGTGGGGTCTCAGGGAATCCAGGGCAAGGCAAACAGTGTTAGCCAGTTTGATGGAGACTTAGATGTGGCACCCACCTGCTGGTTCTGTTGGGGTGGGTCCTGAAACCAGACAATTCAATTCCTCCCATTATGTTCCTGGCACCTCCTGAGCTGCTGCTCTGACACTTGCTATTTATTGAATTATTGATGGTAGCCATTCCTGACAGGTGTGAGGCGATATGTCATTGTAGTTTTAATTTGCATCTCTCTGATGATTAGTGAGCTTGAGCATCTTCTCATATGTCTATAGGCCATCTGTATGTCCTCTTTGGAGAAGTATCTTATTAGGTCCTTTCCCAATTTTAAAGTATATTGTTGTTGTTTTTTAGTGTTGAGTTGTATAAGTTTTTAATAAATTTTGGATGTTTCCTCTTATCAGATGTATCATTGATGAATATGTTCTTCCACTCAGTGAGCTGTCTTTTCATTTTGTTGATTTCCTTTGCTGTGCAAAAACATTTTAGTTTTAAGAAGTCTCATTTGTTTATTTTTTTCATTGTTCAAAATATTACAGATGCCCCCATTTCTCCCCATTGACCCCTTTCAACCCGCACCCACACCACTCCCCAGACCCTCACCACACTATTGTCTGTGTCCTTGGGTTATGCATATAAGCATATAAATTCTTTGGTTAATCACTCCGCACCCACCCCTCACTACCTTCCCCCTGAGATTCGTCAGTCTGATCCATGCTTCCATGTCACTGAGTCCATTTTGTTCATCGGTTTATTAAGTTCTTTAGATTCCACATATAAATGAGATCATGTGATGATTGTCTTTCTCTGCCTGGCTTATTTCACTTATCATAATATTCTCCAGGTCCATCCATAGTGTCCCAAAGGGTATGAGATCCTTTCTTCTTTACAGCTGCATAGTACTCCATGGTGTAAATGTCATTTAAGGTCTCTGTTTCCCTGTTGATTTTTTGCCTTAATGATCTGTCCAATGATGACAGTGGGATGTTAAAGTCCCCCACTATGATTGTGTTGCTGTTGATCGCTCCCTTAAAATCCACCAAGAAATTTTTTATTTTTATTTTTTTATTTTTTTATTTTTTAAATATCTTTATTGATTTCAGAGAGGAAAGGAGAGGGAGAGAGAGTGATAGAAACATCAATGATGAGAGGGTCATTGATCAAGCCTGCAACTGGGCATGTGCCCTGACTGGGAATCGAACCCCAATTGCCTGGACCCTAGGTCGACACCCAACCGCTGAGCCATGCCCCTCCAGGCGAAATTTTTTATATATTTAGGTGCTCTTATATTGGTTGCATATATATTTATAAGGGTTATTTCTTCCTGTTGGATTGATCACTTTAGTATTATGTAGTGACCTTTTTGTCCCTTGTTATTGTCTTAATTTTGAAGTCTATTTTGTCAGAAATAAGTATTGCTACTCCAGCTTTTTTTTTTTTTTTCATTTCCATTTGCATGGAATAGTTTTTTCCATCTCTTAACTTTCAGCTTGTGTGAATCTTTTGCTCTCAGGTGGGTCTCTTGTAGACAGAATATATTTGAGTCCTGTTTTCTTATCCATTCAGCTACCCTATGTCTTTTGATTGGAGCATTTATTCTATTTACATTTAAGGTTACTATTGATATATACTTATTTAATGCCACTTTTCCCCTTTATGCCAATGTAGCTTTCTCTCAACATTTCTTCTTCTTAAAACAGTCCTTTTAGCATTTCTTGCAATTCTAGTTTCATGGTACTGAACTCCTTTAGCCTTTTTTTGTCTGGGAAGCTCTGTATTTCACCTTCGATTTTAAATGATAGCCTTGCTGGATAAAGTAGTCTTGGTTACAGGTTCTTGCTTTTCATTACTTTGAGAACTTCATGCCAATCCCTTCCAGCCTGAAGTGTTCCTGTTGAGAAATCTGCTGTCAGACTTATGGGGGTTTCCTTGTAGGTCACTGATTGTCTCTCTCTTGCAGCCCTTAATATTCTTTCTTTGTCCTTAACATTTTCCATTTTAATTATGATGTGTTTGGAGTGGATTTCTTTGGGTTCCTCTTGTTTGGAACCCTCTGTGCTTCCTGAACTTGTGTGGCTTTCTCCCTCATCAACTTAGGGAAGTTCTCTGCCATTATTTCCTCCACCAAGTTCTCTGTCCCTTGCTCACTTTCCTCCCCCTTTGATACCTCTATGATGTGAATGTTCTTTTGCTCATGTTGTCCCAAAGCTCTCTTAGACTGTCCTCATGCTTTTTATTGTTTTTTTCTTTTGCTGCTCTGATTGAGTGTTTTTTTCAAACCTTATCTTCTAATTCACTTATTCTATCATCTGCTTCATTGAGCCTGCTTTTAATTCTTCCAGCATATTCTTGATATCAGATATAGTATTCTTCATTTCTGCTTGTTTCTTATTTATGATATCTAGCTCATTTTTCATATTTTCACTAAGTTCCTGGACCTTTCCATTAAGTGTCTTGTTGTTCTCATTAATTTCCTTGAGCATCTTTATAACCATTACTTTGAACTCTATTTCTGATAACTTGTTTAACTCTATCTCATCAAGGTCTTTTTCTGGTGATTTTTCCTTTTCTTTATTTTGGGGGTTGTTTCTTTGTCGCCCCATTTTAGTGGTTCTTAGTGTTTGTATCTGTATATTAGATATATTTGCTGTCTCCCAGTCTTGTGGGGTGGTATACTGTAGTGTATGTCCAATGGAGCCCAGAGGTGTGTTTTCCTTATACTTCTTAGCTATTTGCTCTAGGCATGTCCCTTTTGTGGGTGTCCGTTTTGTGGGTTCTTTGGCCTCTCCTGCTGTGATTGGATCTAGATTGTTGTTGACCCGTTCTTGGAAGGACTTTCCTCTCAGGCTGCCTAACTATGTGGCTTAGTTCCAATCAAGTCTTGTGAGCTGTTGTATGGGTGCAGACTCTGTAATGTTTCTTCAGTGCTCCTTACTCAAAATATGTCCACTCATGTATATTTCTTTTATATTTCCAAGTTGGTTATGCAGTGTTTTAGCAGTAAATCAAATCCGTGGCTGGGAGCAAGGGCGCTCTGCTTTTTGTCAGAGTGGTGCCATCTTCCCCCAATTTGCTTATTTTTTACTTTGTTTCCCTTGCCTGAGAAGATATATTAGAAAAAATATTACTAAGACAAATGTTGAAAATTTTCTTGCCTATGTTTTCTTCTAGGATTTTTATGGTATCAAATCTTACATTTAAGTTAAAGACTTAAAGATTTAAAGATTCAAGTTTATTCTTGTATCTGGTGTAAGAATTTGGTCTAGTTTGGCTTTTTTTTTTTTTTTTTTTTTGCAAGTATCTGTCCAATTTTACCAACACCGTTTATTGAATAGACTGCCTTTACTCCATTGTATATTCTTGCCTCCTTTGTCAAAATTAACTGACTATATAGACATGGGTTTATTTCTGGGCTTTTTAATCTGTTCCATTGATCTATATATCTGTTTTTATGCCAGTACCATGGTGTTTTGATTATTATGGTCTAATAGTATAATTTGATATCAGGTAGCATGATACCTCCAACTTTGTTCTTCTTTCTCAAGATTGCTGTGGCTATTAGGAGTCTTTTGTGGTTCCATATAAATTTTTGGATTATTTTTTCTAGTTCTGTGAAATACACCATTGGTATTTTCATAAGAATAGCATTTAATCTATAGATTCTTTTGGATAGTATGGACTTTAAACAATCTTAATTATTCCTATCCATGAGCACAGCATATACTTCCATTTATTTGTATCTTCTTTAATTTCTTTCTTCGGTGTCTTAAAATTTTCTAATATAGGTCTTTTACCTCTTTGTTCAATGTATTCATAGATATTTTAGTTTTTAATGCAAATATAAATGGGATTGTTTTCTTAGTTTCCCTTTCTGATAGTTCATTATTGGTATGTAAAAATACAACTGATTTCTGGATATTTACTTTGTATCATGCTACTTTACTGAATTTATTTATCTTGATAACATACTGAACTTTCTTAAATGTTTGTCATATTTCTTCATTTGATTCTTAGTTTTCTGGTATAAAACAATTATATTATTTATGAATAGAAATAGTTTTATCTCTTTCTTTCCAATTTTTATAATGTTAACTTCTTTCTTTTGCCTAATTGGGTTAGCTAATACCTTCAATGGAATGTTAAATAGAGTAAGAGCCATGGCAACCTCCAAAGGGCTGTCAAATTCTGAAAGTGGGGAAAAATATCATGCACATGGGCAGGAACTACACAGACCACCCCAAAGAGGTGGACAGCACAGTGCCAAGTGAGCCTGTCCTCTTCCTGAAACTATCCACCACCTACACCCCAAAGGTTGGCCATCCTCATGCTTGCCTGAAATCACAACTTACACCAGGAACTCAAACAGCACAGTGATGGGCAAGAACTGCTGCACTGTTCCAGAGATTCTGTCCATGAACTACATAGCCAGCTATGATCTGTGCCTGGACATAGTGGCCAGAGATGTGCAGGATGAATACAAGAAGAAAGGGCTGCCCTGGACACTGGCTAAGCACTTTAAGCCAAAGAGAAGGTCTCTGACCCTCACAACATGAAGCTCTGGTTCAAGGTCAATGAAGAACTCAGACAGGAGGGTGAGACATCCTCCATGATTTTTTCCATATCCTATATCATTAGCTACATTTCTAAGATAATGACCTTGGAGAATGAGATATCTTCAGAACATCAAAAGGAGTTGGACCCATTAAAGAAAATGATATTCAGAGTCATCAATATGAGATTTATGGTGAAAAGCACCCGGACATCTAAAGAGTTTCAAGAAGAAAGGGAACAAGACAGAGCAACAAATGTATTTTAATGTGACCATCTTTTAATAAGGAAACAATTTTTTTTTTAATGATTTATTTGGTTTGTTATGCCTCAACTCAAGGAAGATGGACTCTCCTAGGAAAACATAATCTAGAAATGCTGGGCCAGAAATGGAAACAAGAAACAGTTTCTTCTAGGAAACAATCAGAATAAAGTATTTGTGATGCTACCAAAGAGGAGAATGTATCAAACCAAATGTTCAGAAAACTTACTTTACTTTCCTAAAAACTGGACTGGTAAAGACTTTTCAGTGGGTTATTCTGGGATCAATAGTTCAAGACTTAAAATATGCAAGTAGATTTGAAAAGCATGTTTCAAATCAGTATTTCTCACATTTTCTTAATCATGATACTCACCTAAAGTACTTGTAGAATAAAATTTTCAAATCATTGTCCCATAAAATACGTTAAATAATAGTGGCAATAGTGGGCATCCTTTTCTTTCTCTTGACTTTAGCAGGAATGCTTCCAGTGTTTCCCCATTAAGAACAAGACTGGTTTTTGAAGGAGACATTTTTAAAAGTACATTTAAACTTGATTGGGCAAGAAGCCAAAAACACTATCCTTTGTCTATATTGAACCAATTTACTCTATGACACTAAATAAATAGACTGGCAAAATTAGGCCAATGAAATGCTGTCATCTGATGGACAACAGTGCATACCTTTGCTAATATTTTGATAGCTCACAGTACAGTCTCTACAACAACTCCAAGTGGAGAGGCAGCTGTGAGGATGGTGGAAAAAACAGTAGCTCTGAAAACCAAAAGAATCTATTTTAAAACTTACCATCAATGTGTTCTGAGGAGGGTCATTTCAGCTCCCTGTGCCTCAGTTTTCTAACCTATAAAGTAAAGTGACAATTCTAATTCATAGAGTTGTGTGAGAAATTAAAAATTTGGACATGTGGCCTTGGCCAGGTAGTTCAGTTGGTTAGAGCATCATCCTGATAAACCAAAGTTGTGGGTTCAGTCTCCAGTCAGGACACATACAAGAAGCAACCAATGCATGCATACATAGTGGAGCAACAAATCAATGTTTCTCTCTTTCCCTCCCTTCCTCTGTCTCAAATCAATCAATAAATGTTTTTAAAAATAATTTGGACATGTGAAATCATATATTACATTGCCTGGCACACAGTAGGTACTCAATAAATGTTTATTCAATAGATGAATATTAAGGAAAGAAATATCAATAAATCATTTTTTGCTGAAGTTTAAAATGGTAAGTGAAGAATGAATTCTCTCTTTTCCTCTCTCCTTTTCCACCTAGACTTTTTTCCTTCAGCTATTACTGGCAAAATGTTACTAATAGACTGATCCAAAACAGGAAACTGTCCTAAAGGAAATTTTCATGTTCTACTTTAAAGTAAAAATCCAAATTTGAGGTCACCCTTGGAAAAATTAGTGTGGCCAGTATGTCTTCACTTAGTCCCTCCACACTTTGGGAGGAAGAGAGGGAGAGCTTAGCAGCAGGCCAGAATAGAAGCAAAAAGAGATTGGGGAATTGATTCCAGGATTTATGAACTAAGAAAGAAATACAAGAGTATATACAACATAGTTTTTACTGTTATCATTTAAAAATAAATAGAATAAACCTAAACCAAAAATAAAAAGCACCACGCAACTTTTTTTCCTAAGATCAAAAAAGTATCTATCTATGGCATGACTTGAAGGATAGAATTTAAGAATTCTGATTAAAATTATGGCCCCAATTCCTGGAATTTCATCATTAGTGCCTTATTTCCTTAGGTTAAAGACTGCTCTTTTTCCGGGGTCTCTTTTTTTTTTAACCCAGCTTTATAGAGATATACTTAACATATAACTTTATTAAGTTTAAGGTATACAACATGATAATTTGATACATTTATATATTGTTAAATGCTTACCTCAGTAGAGTTAGTTAACAACGCATTACCTCACATAGTTACCTTTTTTGTGATGAGAACATTAAAATATACTCTTAGCAATTTTCAAGTACATAATACAGTGTTTTTAACTATAAACACCATGCTGTACACTAGCTCCCCAGAATTTATTAATCTGTAACTGGAAGTTTGCCCAATTTGATCAACATTTCGTCATTTGCCCTCCACCCCCCAAACTCTTGCTACCACCATTCTACTGTTTCTGTGAGTTTGGCTTTTTTAATATTCAACATACAAGTGATATAATACAATATTTATCTTTCTCTGTCTGACTTATTTCACTTAGCATAATGCCTTCAAGGTCCATCCATGTTGTCACAAATGGAAATAATTCCTTTTTCTCATTGCTTAATAATATCCCCTTGTGTATACGTCACATTTTTATCCATTCATTTGTAAACTGATACTTGGGTTTTTTCCATATCTTGGATATTGTGAATAATGCTGCAATGAACATGTGAGTACAGTATCTCTTTGAGGTCTTACTTTCATTTCCTTTGGATATATACCCCAAAGTAAAATAGCTGAATCATATGTTAGTTCTATTTTTTTCTCCTTCCTTTTTTTCCCTTTGACTTACACAACATAAATTTATTTTCTTACAAGTTCTGGAGAAGTCTAAGATCAAGGTGTTAACAGGGTTGATTTCTACTGAAGCCTTTTTTCTTGGCTTGTAGATGACTATTTCACCTGTCTGTCCTCTCATGGTCTTTCCTCTGTGTATGTCTCTCTTAACCTCTTCTTTTTATTTTTGTTTTCTGTGAATTTAATTATTATTTTTATTTTTTATTGTGGACATTATTACAGATGCCCCCAATTTTGCATCCCCTTTGCCTCTGTCCACACAGACTCCACCTTCCCCTCCCTCTGGCCCTAACCACATTGTTGTTTGTGTCCATACTGTTTTCCATAGTGCTGTACCAATTTACATTTTCACCAATAATGCACTAGGGTTCCGTTTTCTCCACATCCTCTCCAACACTTGTTATCTCTTGTCTTTTTAATAATACGCATTCTAGCATGTGTGAGGTAATATCTCATCTTGGTTTTGATTTGCATTTCCCTGATGCTTAGTAATACTGAGCATCTTTTCATATACTTGTTGGTCTTCTGTATATCTTCTTTGGAAATATGTCTTCTCAGTTCCTCTGTACATTTTTAAATCAGATTGTGTGTGTGTGTGTTTGCTATTGAGTTATATGAGTTCCTTATATATTTTAGATATATGATTTGTAAATATTTTCTTCCATTTCTTAAGTTGCCTTTTCATTTTGTTCATTGTATATATTGCTGTGCAGATGCTTTTTAGTTTGTTACAGTCCCCCTTATTTACTTTTGCTTTTGCTGTTTGTGCTTTTGGTGTCATGTTTAAAAAAAAATCACTGTAAAAACCAATGTCAAGGATATTTTTCCTATGTTTTCTTCTAGGAGTCTTATTGTTTCAGGTCTTATGTTTAAATATTTAATCCATTTTGAGTTAATTTTGTGAGTGGTGTAAGATAGGAGTTAATTTCTTTCTTCTGCTTTCAATTATCCCATTTTCCTAACACTATTTATTGAAGAGACTAACCTTTTTCCATTGAGTATTCTTGACTCTCTTGTCCAACACTAGTTGATCATATAAGCAATGGGTTATTTCTGGGCTCTTGATTCTGTTCAATTGGTATATTTGTCCATTTTGATGCCACACTGTTTTTATTACTATAGCTTTATAGTATAGTTTGAAATCAAGAAGTGCAATGTCTCCTGCTTGGTACTCCTTCTCAGCATTACTATGGTTGTTTGGTGTCTTTTGTAGTTTCATACAAACTTTAGGATTTTTTTTCTATATCTGAGAAAAATGCCATTGGGTTTTTAATATGGATTACATCTAATCTATAGATGGCTTTGAGTAGTATGGACATTTTAACAATATTAATTCTCCTAATCCATGAACATGGGATATATTTCCATTTATTTGTGTACTCTTCAATTTCTTTATTCAATATCTTAAAGTTTTCAGTATACAGATCATTCACTTCCTTAGTTAAATTTAAGGATTTTATTTTTGATGCTGCTGTGAACATGATTGTTTTCTTTATTTCTTTTTTCAGGTATTTCATTGTTAGTGCATAGAAATGCAACTGCTTTCTGTGTGTTGACTTTTTATTCTTTAACTTTACTGAATTTATTGATTAGTTCTGTTCAACTGATATATTTTTCCTCATAGATTGTTGTCAAAATAATTCAAGAAGCTCAGCCAGTGTTGCTCGGTGGTTGAACATCGACCCATGAACCAAGAGGTCACTGGTTTGATTCCCTGTCAGGGCACATGCTTGGGTTTCTGATCCCCAGTAGGGGGCGTGCAGGAGGCAGCCAATTGATGATGTTTCTCATCAACATTTCTATCTCTCTATCCTTCTCCCTTACTCCTTTTCTAAAAATCAATAAAAACAAACAAAAAAGGTAATTCAAAAAAGTAAATGTGACTACCCTTGTTAGGTCAAAGGCCTTCCCATGACCATCCTTTCTGCTTTCCTCTTCAAAGATGACTTCTACATAGGACTGCTTCCTCTGATCCATGCAGAATCAACTCTGTAGAAGAGAGTCTCTGCTCCTGCTTAGGGTTGAAGAAACTGCCACTCTTTCTAGCTTACTCTTTCTTTCCAAGTATGTTAATCCCCCAAATACTAATAATGTCTACTATATATTGAGCTTTTACCACATTCAGGGTTTGAATATGTTATCACATTTTATCCTAACAACAGCCTCCTTTTCCATATCTTGGATATTGTGAATAAAGTAGAAATTCTTTTTTTAAAAAAATATATCTTTATTGATTTCAGAGAAAGGAAGGGAGAGGGAGAGAGAGAGAGATAGAAACATCAATGATGAGAGAGTCATTGATTGGCTGCAGCCCTTAACCTGGGCATGTGCCCTGACCGGGAATCAAACCCCTATCTCCTGAATCCTAGGTCAGCGCTCAACCACTGAGCCACACCTGGCTGAGCAGAAATTCTTAATATCACTCCCATTTTACAGATGAGGAAATGGAGGTCCAGAAAAAAATAAGTATCAGCAAATGCCAGTGCTGGGATTTTAAATCAGGTCAAACATTCATTACGTCTGGTCCAACTCTTGACCACTACACATACTGACTCCCACTTTTTACCTACCTCTCAGGGAACTTAGAAATTCTGGTCTTTCTCCATTTGTACATCAGCATCTCATCACTTAAAACATGTTAGATTCTAACATGTGCCCCTGATCAAGTCTCTTAATTTCTATAGTATTCATTCTTGATCTTTGCCTTGGGACTTCTGTATAAAACAGTTTATCTTTAGATAATTATTCTAAGACTTCTGGGAAAGTGAACTTTTGTTGAATGTTCATTATGGGTTAGGTACTTTGCTAATCAATTAGCTAATCAGCTCATTTAATTTCCTCACAAACCCATGATGTGGGTACTATTTTTTTTTTATCAGGTAAGGAATAAAGATCGTTTTACAGATGGAAAAATCGAGGATCGGGGAAGTCTTAACAAAAGATCATCCAAGCAATAACTGGAAATTGGGGCCTGTTAACTCCAAAGTTTGAATTTGTTCTTTTTCCATCAGGCTGCCTGTTAACCTGTATTTGTCCACATCTCAAATCTGACTTGTTGGCTACAGAGCTAAATGTGTTGTTTCTGTTCTTACTGATTCACTATTATTGAGGAGGATAATTGCTTAATTGTGGCACATATTTGTGTTTCACCAGGTGCTGAGTATGATTTTTGCAAGCTGTGTCATTTATTTGTGTAGAGGTTATCGAGAAGGTGGGAAAGTAGTGATGATGCCAGAGTCACTGTCTGGTATCTTTATGCCCTCTACACAGCCAATATCCCATTTCACACCTAACTGATCTAGGAGAAAAACAGAAAGAGAAATGACAAGGTAGGTGCGTGACAAGGTATGGCATGAATCTTCTCCCAGGTGGAAGTTCTTATTCTCACACCAACAACATATCACTCAATTTATGGCAGGATTTTAGTTAGGTAAGAGGTACTAAGATATTCTGGAGTGCCTATTATATGCCAGCCTTCTTCATATGCTATTCATCCATTATACATTCAAAAATATCTGTTGAGCCTTGTTAACATAAGGCATTGTTATAGACATTGGCGATATAGCAGGGAAAAAAACAGGAAAAATACCTGATGTTCTAGAGCTTACACTATAGTGCAAACCAAATAGAATCCTACTATTTTCCCTTCAGCTCCAGCTTTAGCTCCAACCCCTGCACCTTTGCTTTTATTTACCATATAGGGATTCCAAGTGAGAATTCATTTGAAAAATGGACCCTGCTGCCTAGGAAAAATTGAAGTTTGAGAAGGACTATTCTAAACAAATCAGATAATTAGATCTAAAGTAATTCCTAATTTAAACATGATTCTTTGAATCTTAAAATACCTTTTTGTTGGAAGCTAAATAAACGCTTTATTCAGAGAACATCATTCTAAATATGAATCTGTTCTGAGTAATGACTTTTGGCTTAGATGGTAAGACAGATATTTAAACTTTTTTATTCTCAAACTACAACAAAGCCCCAAATAAATTAAAATACTATATTTTTACATTATAACTGGGTGAATTACAGCACTATTGTTCTCTTATTTAAATTTCATTGCAACTGCATAAAGTAGCTGTTATGATCACCTCATTTTGCAGTTTAAGAAACTAATGCTCCGAGAGATTGAGTTACATGCTGCTAGGGAGCAAAAGTTACAGGGCTTACATGAAGATGTGTCTGTATTTCATCCACACAGGTCATATGTGAAAGAGCTGAGATTTGAATCTGTTTAACTACAAAGCCCGAACATTTTTTATTTGAGCAGATACTCTTTTAAGACTGAACATGGCTGTGTTTCTGCTTCTTACACTGATACTAATGAAAGATGGTGTTCAAGAGATTTCGTTAATGCTTTGGCTAAGAAAGAGGAAGAGCAGTGTGGCTCCTACAGCATGTGTCTCCACTGCACTTCCCAGGAGGTCATTTGACCCAGGCCCATGGGATTGACTATGCCAAGGAGGGCCTGCATTTGAAAGAAGGCAGTCTTGCCTCCTGTCAGATTTCAGGGATAAAATTTCAATCAGCTATAAAGGAAAGAATACAATTTATTTATTTCCACTCCTTGAAGGTTTCCTATGATCCTTGCAAAGGCAATCCAGGTTCATGGAGGTGCAATGAAACTTTTAAGAGAAGAGGCATGGGGGCGTGCACATTGTGCTTCTGAGAAAAGCCAACCAAGCAGTATGTATCCAGCTGACTGTATGCCACGATTTCAGCTATGAAGCATGAAGCATAGTACATTATTCCTTATTTGCCCCTCAACTCTGGCTTCCTCAAATACCAATCCCAGAGTCATGTGCAGCTAAAATATTCAGCAAGTCATGGATGCCCTCAATTGGCAGAATATAGCCATGTCTTTGAGAGCAGATACGGTGAAATCCACCAGATGGTGATGTTTCCAAACAAGGTGATGTGGAGCATAATGCGGAAGCTGCCTGGGAGTTCTGAAATGTTTACTGATGCAAAACTAAAAGAATGCTTCTCATGTTGCTCCATAGTCAAAGGGCATGAAGATGATGGATCTATAGAGAGGGGGAAAACAACTTTGGACAGGTTGCTTGGGTTCAGGAATCAATCATTCATTCTCTAAACAAGGAATTCTTTAGCCTACTGGAGATGAAGCTTACCCTCCTGGAGAGCTCTCAGTACTTTATGTCTTAGAGAAAGAGATACATGACTAAAAATTAGGGCTGATGTCAGACATTTCAGCAAGAAAGCAAGTTCCAATGTCTGTCCTAAAATCAACCTAGATGAGGCCCCACGTCCCACATGATCTATATCAGTGGTTGGCAAACTTTCAGAAAGGGCAGGCCACAGCTTTATTTAGACCCTCTAATTTAAGGCTGTACATTCCAGGAATACATTTGAGCAATTGAGTTCTCCTGATTCAACCCTTCATATATGTACAACAAATATGATTTCTTAAGTGTTCAAGGCCATCTTAGAATTCAGCTGCAAAGGCGATTTGGCCACTTTTGTGTGATTCCCCGACTTGACTTTTCCTTGCAGAATATCTCCCTTAATGCTTTAATATATGTTGACAAAATGTAGACCCTAGCGGTCACCTTCTCCTTGGCCTGTGTCATTTTTCTTTGTATTTCCCAGGGGATTAGATTTGTTTCCACAAGTCAAGCCACTGGTATTCTCTTTCCCTGGCCCTCAAGGACCTTCTCTCTTAACTGTGGAGCACATGTAGTCCTCCCTTGCAGGCAGCCTCAATTCCTGCTAAGAATGTTGTACAACAGGCTGAGCACCCTAGACCTATTATAGACTATCAAAGTACCCTGGGTTCACTCACCCTCCTCCTCTTTTCTCTCCTTTTAGCCCTCTTCCTCAAGCTAATTTACTCATTCTCCATAACACACTTAATTATCTCTGCTGCAGCCGAGATGTCTTGTCTGATTACCTGGCCTAGAGTAGATTTCCCTCTTAAAGATGCTCATAAGCACCTTTGTAGCACTAATCACAACTCTAAATTAAAAGTTATTTAAATATGGTTTAATGTCTATTTTCTATACAAGACTTTAAGATCCATGAGGTCAGGAGAAGTATCTATTTTGTTCACCATTATATCTCTGGTAGGCAATAAAGTTAATCATATAATATTCAGTAATAATGAGCACTTATATGTTCCAGACAGTTTTTCTATGTGCGTATGTGTGTGTTATGTGTATATTAATTTACTTAATGCTCACAACAATCTTATAAGATGTGCACTATTATTATACAATTTGAGAGGCAGGGAAATTGAAGCATGGAGACGTTAAGTAGCTTGCCTAAGGTCACATAGCTAAGAAGTGATAGAGCTAAGATTTAAACTCAAGTAATATATAAGGATTCAGAGTCCATGTCTGTAACTATTACATTCTAGTGCATCTTTCCAAGACTAACACATGAATGGAAATGAGGAAAATAAAATGATGTACAGCTCACATATTCCCCAGTTATGATCAAAAGTATTGCTCTTCTTGGATCTCAGAAATGGCTTTTTTGTGTTTGAGACTAGAAACCATATGGAAATAAGCACACGCTTATTGGCACTCTCAATTTAGAGGGGTCAGGCCAAGTAGAATTGTCCTCCACCAGGCTAGCAAAAAAATACCTTAAGCTCAGATCTACTTATATCACACATTGAAAAATACATTCCTAAAAGTCAAATAGATATTTAGGAAGACCTTATCTTTAAGACAAGGCACAGAAAGCTGACAAATACTGTATTATTGGGGTTAATTGTAGGTTTGAGGAATGTGATTTTTTTTTTTTAATTCAAAAGTTTCCATTCACCTGAATTTTTTAATTTAGAAGAGTAAACATAAAACCTCTATTCAGTAAGTTCAAAAACAACAAAGAATTACTTCATGTGACCCCAAACAGAAACTCTATACCCATTAAGCAATAATTTCTCATCCCCCCACTTCATCCCCCAGTAACCCCAAATCTACTTTCCAACTCTGTATTTGCCCAGACTAGATAGTTCATATAAATGACATCACATAATACATGGCCTTTTGTGTCTGGCTTCTTTCACTTAGCATAGTGTTTTCAAGGTTCAGATGAGGGAAAGGAAGTTAAATGTCACATGGGAGTAGGGATGCCAGAGTAAGGCAAAGGATATGCAAGACCCTAGGGGACATGGAAGCAAAGAGATGGAGACAGAAATTTTACAAAATGAATGAGACAGGGAAAAAAGAGACTGGAAAGAATTATATCTTGGAGTTGTAGGAAGGTGTAGGTCTGTGGAGAGGGTAGTCCCAGACTTACCAAAGGGTATCAGAGTAATCACTTGATTTCTGAAATGCTCACAAGCTCCATAACAATTCAGGAACATTTTTTTTCACTGGGAATATACCTCCACATTTATTTTCAAACAGAAGTTTTATTTTTGAAATAAAGCTTCACTTACCCATGGGATTCTGAAGGTTTTCCATATTTATGAAGAAATAGCTTAAACTGTAGAAATCTCCTTTAGAATCTTAGAGGGTCAATTTAATTTTAAGCTATTCATTCCTGAAAAGTTTATTTCCAAAAACAACAATGAGATACCACTATATATTTATTAGAATGGCTAACATTCCGAAAACGGACAACACCAAATGCTGACAAGAATATGGAGCAACAGGAACTTTCATTCATTGCTGGTGGGAATTCAAAATGGTACAGCCACTTTGGATGACAGTTTGCAATTTCTTACAAAACTATACATACTTTTACCACACTATCCAGCAATTACACTCCTTGGTATTTGTCCCCAAGAGTTGAAAATTTACATCCACACAACTTGCACATGTATGCTTACAGCAGCTTAATTTATAACTGCCAAAACTTGGAAGTAACCAAGATATACTTTGATAGGTAAATGGATTTAAAAAACTGTGATATATCCAGGCAATGGAATATTATTCAGCACTACAAAGAGATGATCAATGAAGACGTCGATAAACCTTAAACACATATTGCTAAGTGAAAGAAGCCAATCTGAAAAGGATAGGTACTGTATGATTCCAACAATATGATATTTTGGAAAAGGGAAAGCTATAGAAATGGTAAAAAGATGGCTGGTTGCCAGAGGTTCCAGGGGAGGAAGGGATGAAAATGTGGAGCACAAGATTATTAAGGCAGTGAAATTACTCTATATGATACCATCATGGTAGACATATGACATTATCCATTTGTTAAAACCCATAGAACTATACAATAGAGTGAACCCTAATATGAACTATGGGCTTCAGTTAATAATAATGTATCAATAATGTATCAATATTGATTCATCAGATGTAACAAATTTACCACAAATGCAAGATATTAATAACAGGAGAAGTTGTGTGTAGGGTTGGGGACTGGAGAGAATGAGTACTTTCTGCTCAATATATCTGTAAACCTAAATCTTTCCTATAAGCAAAGTATATTCATAAAAAAGAAAGGCAAATAAAGAGGCCATGCAAACCCCCTAAAACTTTATTTCCCCTTACGTATTTTGTGGTTGTTGCTATTTATTATCCCTACCAGGATACTACCCCAACTAAAAATCTGGATTTAATTTGGAATAAAACACCCAAAACAAAGACATAAATTTTGATTTCCTGTTCAAACTTTAAGAATTATGAACCAAGGTAACTTAAATCTACAAGAACAAAAGACTGTCTAAAATTCTTGGAATGGCACCAGACGTTCACCACTCAGTTCTTCTTTCAAGTAGCCAGAGGTTACAGTCTGAATGGGATCTTTACAGTAATCCCTCTTTTGAGGGTTTATTATTTTGAATGGAAGCTTGTCCCTGGAGCAATGATATTCTTCCATATTTACTAACTATATTTGTTCATAGTGTTAGTTTTGAACGACCTACCTAGCCATTCTTCCTCACTTATTTCTAGGTGGTTTAAAATAACAGAAATTGATTTCTTCTTTGTTCTGAAGGCCAGAAGTCTAAAATCAAGGCATCAGCAGAGACATACTCCCTTTGAGACTCTAGGTAGAATCCTTCCTTGACTCTTCCTACCTTCTGGTGGTAGCCACCAATCCTTGGTGTTCCTTGGATTAAAGCTTACATCACTTAATATCTGCTTCATCACATGGAATTGGCCATATGTATCTCTCTGGACTCTTTTCCTCTTACAAGAACACTAGTCATATTGTATTAAGGGCCCACCTTACTCCACTATGAACTCATCTTAACTTGATTACATCTGCAACAACCCTATTTCTAAATGAGGTCACATTCTGAGATGATGAGGTTTAGGATTTTAACATATCTTTTTGGGAGAACACAATTCAACCCATAACACTAACAGAAAAATTAGGTCAAGTTGTGGGCATGTTCTGGCCTCTGGCCTGTAGCAAGGTCCTCTCAGAAATGATACCTTCGACTTGGAATAGCCTTGGGACTATAGATAGACCAAACATCCAACTTTCCCTTCCATGTCCAGCATGTTTCCTTAGACACCAGTCTAAACATTCATTCAGGTATTCTACCTAGGCCAGGAGCTCTGTAGAAGCTTTTCAGTCTCACTGGACAGGACTATAGAGTTTCTTGAACCATCAAGCCTGCCAGCTCATACCACATGGGTAGAACCACCTAAAAACAGACCTCTAGCTCCCTAAATTGTTCAATCTTAATTTTGAATGTCCTACGTTAGTCATTCTTTCCCACTTATTCCTGATTCTTTCAGCTTCTGATCTCATGATTCCTCCTAATGATTATGGTTTTGCTTGTTCTTTGGACCTGATGCTCAGCACCATTTTTCCGGCTTTGATCAATATCTTTCACCCTGGGCCTTATTTAAACATACAAAGACCGTATTGTAATCATGCATTGTGAGAAAATACTCTACCATATCTATCCATATACTGGCACAGTAATTCACAGATAGCACTCGTATTGGATCATACTACCTTCATGAATCAGAGCCAAACATCAAGCCATGACCTCTAAGGTTCTAGGCCATTCCATGTGTTGCCATGAAAAATTTGACCATCTTTGACCCAGACAGAACCATCCTTTCTTTATTCTACTAGAGATATCTTTCTGCATTTATTTTCAAAACTGAAAGTACATTTTCTAAATAAACATATATTTTCCCATAAAATTCTGAAGGTTTTACATAGTTATGAACAAATGTCTTATGGTGTAGAGATCTCCTTCAGAATTTTAACAGTGTCAATCTTTTGTCCTCACACCTTCACTGGAACACCTTAGGAAAGTTACCCAATAGCCTCCTAATTATTGCATTCAATAATTTTTTTCAGCCCTCACTCTGCCTGTCTTTACAGTATCATTTGACACTACTCAGCACACCCCATATCTCAAAAATCTGCTCTTTTGACTTAAGAGATATAGCCTCTGCTATTTTCTACAATTTCAATGATCACTTCTTCACAGGCCCCTTTGCTCTCTCCACTCCCTCTGAGTATTCTTTAATCATTGGTAATTTTCCTGCTTTTCTCTTTGGGCTTTCTCTTCTCATGCTACACCCTCTCTGGGTGATCCCATTTACTACCATGACTTCAGTTATATATTAATGATTTCCAAATCTGTATCTCAAGCCTTGGCTTCTTTTCTGAGTTCCAGACCTGTGTATCAGGTTACTGAACAAACATCTCTAAGATAATCTACGGGCACCTCACATTTAACGTGTCCAAACAAATCTCTCTTACTGCTATATTGCCTACCTCAATGAAAGTACCATCAGCTTAGATATTTCCACCCATCTCACCCCTCACATCTGATCTACAAGCTCTGCCTCTCTTAATTGACGCTTTTTCTTTGTACTTCCTACCTTTACCCTAGTTTGATCCTTTATTATACTTTGCCTAGACCATTTTAAAACCCTCTTGAGTGGTTTGTCTCTTCAAACTATTCTCCACTTGGCATTCAGAGTGAAAATGTCACAGCATAAAATTCTTCAGCTGCTATCCATTGCTTACAGGATAAAGTTCAGTTTCTTAAGTGAGGCACTCAAGAAGAGGCCTTTTTCACTTTGAACCTCATCTTTTGATTTGCTACACTTCCTCCCCAAAGCTCAAGTCTTATCAAAGTACTTATAGGATCCCAATATGTAGTATTGTTTTATGCCTTTACTTAAACTTCTCTCTCTGCCTGGAAGACTCTCCATGCTTCACCCCAAATTGCTTAGAAAAGGCTTAGGGCCAGACCTCCTGTCTAAAGATCAGATAAGAAAAAGGTGGACCTATGAGAGAGCTTACCCTTGTGGGAAGTGCCAGCAGACATTCTGTTGAACAATTGCTCCCTTTGCATCTGGGCCCTGGAGCACTATAGCACAGGGACCTTGGATCACTGCCAGAAGCTTCAGGGTACAGACAAATTCTGTGGTGGGCTCTTCCGGATGTATGTCAGTTCCGGGTGAGGCTTTGAGGCTGCCAAGTTCTCAGGCTGAATCTCCTGTTGGTAGGCTGACAGTTTCTCCATGCCCTAGGTGCCAACATTGTGAAGGTTTCTGCTGGGGGGGAGGTGTCCAGTTTTACACAGTTCCACTGACAGCTAGACCTACACTTGCCTTATGACCTGACTCAAAATCAGATTGGTGACTGAAATGTTCACATCTGCATTGGCTCCTGAACTCTCTTGTGGCTTGCCCACAGTATTCAACCTTCAAAAGGCTTCTTTTTCTAAATACCTTAAAGGATGGGCTCTCTCCCTCAACATCTCCCGCAACATTAATTCCATCAGCCAATATTTATTGACAGAGAATTATACACCAAGCCCTTTACTAAGTACTGAGGACAAAGCAATGTACAAAAAATAGGCACACACAGATACACACACACACACAATCACTGCCTTTTTAGAAGCTTACAATCCCGTGTGGAAGATGGACACTAAATACAAAGGTATATAAATATTTCAGTTAATAACAGTTGTGAAGGAAAAAGTGCAATGAAGCAAAAGTATAAGGTTCTATTAAGGAACAGGACCTTTATTAGCCTGATATTCTGGAGAAGTGAAATTCCTCAAATGAGTATAAAACAATTGCTTTTCTATTGAAATTTTAAGTTTTCTTCTCTATTTGTATGAATTTTTATACATTAAAGCTATTAACCCCTTCTCTATCGTATTTGTCTAATGATTAGGTTTAAGTTATGCATTTTTGGTACAATTATCACAGAAATGATGCTTTGCATTGCATCTTATCAGGCGGCTTATGATTTGAATGTATTCTAATAATAATAATGTTCACTTTGATCACTTGGTAAAGGTGGTACCTGCCAGTCTCTTTCACTGTGAATTTACTCTGTTGTTCTGTGTATTATTTTTTTTTATTCATAAGCTGTCTCCACTCACTAGAATATAAACTACACAAGGGCAGAATTTTATCTGTTTTGTATAACTATTCCCACTGGGCTGAACCATGGCTGGCACAGAGTAAATTTTATATCAGTGTATGTTGAATGAATAACTGAAATAGCCCTACTCGATCTGGCCTCATCTACCTCTTCATCATTTCTCCACTCACCCTTCATGCTTTACAGAACACACTTTATTATTCCCTGTTCATTTACCAGGATTCTTGACTATACTGTAAGCTCCATCAGGGCTGGGATCACACTCACCACAGTATCTTCAGCATCTAGCATAGTGCCTGGCACCAGAGTTGGCACTCAACAAATGTTTGTTGAAGTATGGAAAGTTTTACAGATGTTCAGAAAGTTCTGAATAAGGAGGAAGTTCATTTTTATTTGGGTGAATTGATAAGAAAATGCTTCATAAACAGATGTCATTTAAACAGATCCTTTAAAGTGATGGAGCTTTTTGACATAGTCCAGGTAATCCTGGCAAGAAGTGATGTGATAATAGCTTTAGACTCTGAGTACAGAGTGTTTAGAGCTTTTTAAGTACCCACATTAACAAAAGAAAAATAGAAATCATATAATCATCTAAATAGATATAGACAAAGCATTTGAGAAAATCCATTATCCAGGTATGACAACTCTTTATTATGTTGAGGTATGGATATAAGGGATTATACCTCAACATAATAAAGGCCATATATGACAAACACACAGCTAACATCATACTCAATGGTGACAAGCTGGAAACTTTTTCTAAGATCAGAAACAAGACAAGGATGCCCACCCTCACCACTTTTATTCAACACAGTATTGGAAGTCCTAGCCACAGCAGCTAGGCAAGAAAAAGAAATAAAATGTATCCAAATTGAAAAGGAAGAAGTAAAATTGTCACTATTTGCAGATAACATGATACTATATATAGGAAAACCTTAAAGACTCTACCAAAAAAAAAAAAAAAAAAAAGGTTAGAACTAATAAATGCATTTAGTAAAGTTGCAAGATACAAAATCAATATACAGAAACTGTGGCATTTCTATGCAATAATAATAAACTATCAAAAAGAGAAATTAAGAAAACAATGCCATTTATAATTGCAGCAAAAAATACCTAATAATAAATTTAAACAAGGGGAAGTGAAAGACCTATACACTAAATCTATATGATATTGATAAAAGAAAATAAAGAAAACAAATAAATGAAAAGATATTCCATGTTCATTAATTGGAAGAATTAATATTGTTAAAATGCCTATACTACCTAAAGCAGTCTACAGATTCAATGCAATCCCTATCAAAATTCCAAAGGCATGTTTCACAGACCTAGAACAAATAATTCTAAAATTTATATAGAACCACAAAAGGTCCTGAATACCCAAAGCAATCTTATGAAAGAATAAAGCTGGAAGTATGACATGCCTGATTTCAAACTATATTACAAAGCTATAGTAATTAAAACAGTATGACATTGGCATTTAAAAAAACTAAACACAAAGATCAATGGAACACAAAAAAGATGCCAAAAATAAACCCAGACATATAAGGACAATTACTTTACAACAAAGCCAAGAACATACAGTGGAAAAAAGATAGTCTCTTCAATAAATGGTATTGGCAAAACTGGATAGCCACATGCAGAATAATGGAACTAGACTATCATAAAACATACTTAAAAATTAACAATATTAGTTAAAGACTTTAATGTAAGACATAAAACCATAAAATTCTTAGGAATAAAAAAAGCCCCATATATATGCTGTCTACAAGAGACCCACCTCAGAATGAAAGGTACACACAAACCAAAAGTGAAGGGATGGAAAAATATATTTTATGAAAATGAAAATGAAAAGAAGCTAGGGTCGGATGAAATAGACTTTAAAGGCTATAAAAAGAGACAAAGGTGAACACTACATAATAATAAAGGAATCAACCCAACAAGAGAATATGACCCCTGTAAACATTTATGCACCCAACATAGGAGCATCCACATATATAAAGCAAATCTTGATGGACAAGGGAGAGACTAACAGCAATACAGTCAGAGTAGGAGACTTTATCACTGCATTAATATCAATGAATAGATCTTTCAAACAGAAAATCAACAAGAAAACATTGGCCTTAAATGACACAGATGGATCAGATGAATTTAATTGATATCTTCAGAGCATTTCACCCACAAGCAGCAGAATATACATTCTTTTCAAGTGTACATGGAACATTTATTAGGATAGACCAGATGTAAGGACACAAAAATAAATCTCAATAAATTTAAGAAGGTTGAAATCATATCAAGCACCTTCTTCAACAAAAGTGGTATGAAATGAGAAACCAATTACAAAAAAACCCTGAAAAACACACAAACATATGGAGGATAAATAAAATGTTACTATACAATGAGTGAACTAACAATGAGATCAAGGGAAAAAGTCAAAAGATACCTTCAGGCAAATGAGAATAAAAACACAACGAAAAAATTATGGGACACAGCAAAAGCAGTCTTAAGAGGGAAATTACAGTCCTACCTCAAGAAACTTCTCAAATAAATAGTCTAACCTTACATGTGAAGGAACTAGAAAAACAACAACACACAAAGCCCAAAGTGAGTATTAGGAAGGAAATAATAATCAGCATGAAAATAAACAGAATAGAGTCTAAAAAAACAAGACAAAAAAAATCAATGAAACCAAGAGCTGGTTCTTTGAAAAGATAAACAAGATTGATAAACCTTTAACCATACTCATCAGCAAAAAAGGGAGAAGACCCACATCAATAAAATCCAAAATGAATGAGAAGTAACAACTGACACCACAGAATTACAAAAGGATTATAAGAAAAATATGAAAAACTATAGGCCAACAAGTTGGAAAATCTGGAACAAATGGATAAAGTCCTAGAAACATACAATCTTCCAAATCTGAATCAAGAAGAAACAAAAAACCTGAACAGAATAATTACAACTAATGAAATCAAAGCAGTAATAATAATAATAATAAACCCAAGAAACAGAAGTCTTGGACCAGATGGCTTTACAGGTGAATTTTACCAAATATTCAATGAATTACTAACACCTATCCTTCTCAAATTATTCTAAAAAATTCAAGAGGAGGGAAGACTTCCAAACTCATTTTATGAGGCCAGAATTATCCCAATTCCAAAAATAGGTGAAGGAACTACAAAGAAAGAAAATTATATAGACCAATATCCCTTATGAACATGCATGCAAAATTCCTCAACAAAATATTAAACAACTGAATTCAGCATTACATTATAAAGATCATACACCATGACCAAGTGGGATTTATTCATGGGATGCAAGGTTGGTACAACATTCGCAAATCAATTAACACAATACACAACATAAAGAAAATGGAGAAAAGTTACATGATCATATCAATAGATGCAGAAAAAAGCATTTGTCAAAATCCATCACCTATGTATGAAAAAAACTCGTGGCAAAGTGGGAATAGTGGGAACATACTTCAACATAATAAAAGCCAATTATCACAAACCCACAGCTAACATGATATTCAGTGGGGAAAATTAAAGCATTTCCCTTAAGATCAGGAACAAGACAGGGGTGTCCACTTTCCCCACTCTTATTCAACATAGTACTGGAAGTCCTAGCCACAGCCATCAGACAAAAAGAAACAATAAAAGGCATCCAAACTGGAAAGGAGGAAGTAAAACTGTCATTATTTGCAGATGACATGATATTGTACATAGAAAATCCTAAAGATTCCACCAAATAACTACTAGAATTGATAAGTGAATTCATTAAAGTAGCAGGATACAAAATATTCAAAAATCAATTGCATTTTTATACATCAATAATGAACTATCAGAAAGGAAAACTAAGAAAACAATCTCATTTATAATGGCATCAAAAAAATACCCAGGAATAAATTTAACCAAGGAGATAAAAGACCTATACTTGGAAAATTCTAAGAAACTGAAGAAAGAAATTGAAGAAGATACAAATAACCCGGCCAGGCGTGGCTCAGCGGTTGAGCATCGACCTAGGATCCAGGCGATCAGGGTTTGATTCCCGGTCAGGGCACATGCCCGGGTTGCAGGCTCGATCCCCAGTCGGGGGTGCACAGGAGGCAGCCCATCAATGACTCTCTCATCATTGATGTTTCTGTCTCTCTCTCCCTCTCCTCTCCTCTCTCTGAAATCAATAAAGATATATTAAAAAAAAAAAAAAGATACAAATAAATGGAAGCATAACCATGTTAATGGAAGAATTAACATTATTAAAATGTCCTACTACCCAAAGCAATCTATAGATTCAAAGCAATTCCAATCAAAATACAATGGCATATTTCACAGAACTAGAAAAAATATTCCAAACATTTACATGGAACCACAAATGTCCCCGAATAGTCACAGCAATCTTGAGAAAATGAGCATAGCCAGAGGTTTTATGCTACCTGATATCAAACTATACTAAAATGCTATAATAACCAAAACAGCTTGTAACTGGCATAAAAACAGACACATAAATCAGTGGAACAGAAAAGAGGGCCCAGAAATAAACCCACAACTATATGCTCAATTAATATTTGACAAAGGAGGAAAAAAACATACAATGGCGTAAAGACAGTCTATTCAATAAATGATGTTGAGAAAATTAGACAGACACATGCAAAAAAATGAAACTAGATCATCTGCTTACACCATATACAAAAACAAACTCAAAATAGATAAAAGACTTAAATGTAAGACTGAAAACCATAAAACACCTGAAAGATAATATAGGCAGGGAAATCTCAGACATTTCTCTTAGCAATATTTTTTTTTGGATATATCTCCTTGGGCAAGGGATACAAAAGAAAAAATAATCAAATGGGACTACATAAAACTGAAACGTTTTTGCACAGCAAAGGAAACCATCAACAAAATGACAAGGGGTTAATATCCAAATTTTATAAAGAATTTGTACAACTCAACACCAAAGAAACAAGCAATTCCATTTAAAAATGGAGAGAAGACCTAAATAGACACTTCTCCAAAGACAACATATAGATGGCCAATAGACATATGAAAAGATGTTCAATGTTACTAATAGTCAGAGAAATACACATTAAAACCACAATAAGATATCACCTCACACCTGTCAGAAAGGCTATCATCAATAAATCAACAAACAACAAGTGTTGGTGAGGATGTGAAGAAAAGGAAACCCTCCTGCACTGCTGGTGGGAATGCAGACTGGTGCAAACACTATGGAAAACAGTAGGGAGATTCCTCAAAAATTAAAAATGGAACTGCCTTATGATCCAGTAATTCCACTTCTGGGTATATATCCGAAGAAACCCAAAACACTGATTTGAAAGAATATATGCATCTCCATGTTCATTGCAGTGTTAACAATAGCCAAGGTATAGAAGCAATTCTAGTGCTTATTAATAGATGAGTAAGTAAAAAGATGTGGTACATATATACAACGGAATATTACTTGACCATAAAATTACTAAAAATCTTACCGTTTGCAACAGCATGGAGGGACCTGGCAGGTATGCTAAGTAAAATAAATCAAAGGTAGTCAAATGCCACATGATTTCACTCATATGTGGAATCTAAAGAACAATATAAATTTTTTTTAAATAGCAACAGACACACAGTCTTCACAGAGAGTCTCCATGGTTTCCTGCTTCAAGTGTGCTCTGATGGAGCCCAGAGCTTGACTCATGCCAGCCAGCAGCCCAGATTCAGCCTCTGGCCATCTCCTCATAGGACCTCTGCCAGCCCCAAGGCCCCCGCCAGCACTCCAGCAGTGAAGCCACCTCTCCTTAGCTGCCACCATGAGCATGACCGGGTCCACCTCGCAGGTGTGCCAGAACTACCATCAGGACTCAAGGCCACCATTAACCGCCAGATAGACCTGGAGCTCCGCCCTGCCTACGTCTACTTGTCCATGTCTTACTACTTTGACTGAGATGATGTGGCTTTGAAGAACTTTGCCAAATATTTTCTTCACCAATCTCATGAGGAGAGAACATGCTCAGAAACTGATGAAGCTGCAGAAGCAATGAGGTGGCAGAATCTACCTTCAGGATATAAAGAAACCAGACCGGGATGACTGGGAGAATGGGCTGACTGCAATGGAGTGTGCATTACACTTGGAAAAAAGCGTGAATCAGTCACTACTGGACTTGTACAAACTGGCCACTGACAAAAATGACCCTCATTTGTGTGACTTCATTGAGACTCTACCTGAATAAGCAGGCGAAATCCATCGAAGAGTTGGGTGACCATGCAACCACGTTGCACAGGTGGGGGGCCCTTGAAACTGGCATGGCAGAGTATCTCTTTGACAAGCACACCCTGGGAGACAGTGATGAGAGCTGAGCCTTAGGCTGGCTTCCCATAGCCATGCGGTGACTTCCTGGTCATCAGAGCAATACCTGCATGTTGGAGTTACTGTTATCTTTTCTATAACTTGTACAAATCATCCACTTATGTCTTTCATTTGTATCGTTCCTTCAAATAAAGTAATTTGGTCTCCCTCCCCCCAAAATAGCAACAGACTCAGATATAGAAAACAAATTGATAGTTGCCAAAGGGGGGGGGGGGGCTGGGTGAAAAAGATGAATGGATTATGAATTATAAATTAGTAGTTACAAACGTGTCACAGGAATGTAAAGTACAGCATAGGGAATATTGTCAATTATATTGTAATTGACAGGTGTCAGGTGAGTACTGGAAATATCTGGGGGTATACTCTATAAAATATATAATTGTCTAACCCCTATTCTGTACACCTGAAACTAATACAAAATAATATTTAAATATATATGTGAGTAAAATTTTAATTTAATAAAAAATATATCTGATTAAATGTCAAAAAATATTTTAGTTTGAGCTGAAATAAAGCTAAAATTTATTAACCCTAAAAAAACATATTCCTTTAGGCATTGCATGAAAGATGGATTGTCAAAGGTAAATTTTTAATGTAGACAGGCCTGATAGGGGGCTATTCTTGTAGTCTAGACAACAGATGAGCCTGTCCTGGACTAGACTGGTGACAAGTGAGATGAAGAGAAGCTGTTGGATATAGAACACATGATGGAGGTAAAATTGACAGGACTAGGTGATGAATTAGATGTGAAAGTAAGAGAAAAAGCAAGAATGACCCAGGTTTTTGGCTTCAGCAACTGGGTTGTGCCAATACTGAGATGGAAAAGATTGGAAGAGAGAGAGATTGGCATGGGAGGAAAAAATCAAGAACTCTGTTTTAGCAAGGATAAATTTTGAGTTCTAATCACAATCTCTCAACCTTTACTTGGCTCCAACTTGTTTTTCACTTTCATCAAGACCTCAATTCCCATTCTTCATCTTCACTCTCGAAGTCTGGCAGCCACCTTGTTGCCTTCATTATTTCTCTCCCCAACCCAACTCAGTGGTCTGCTTTGTCAAACATTCCTGTTGAAATTTGCTCTACTTCGTCATTTCTGTCATATCTGTCTTCCTAATCCTCAGTCCTGGACAAACACAGTCATTTCCTTTTTTTCTGTTCCAACTCCCTTTATTGGTTTATAACCTGGGATCCAAAGTTGGGCTTCATGAACCCTCTGACTTATATACCTGTCTGTGCTTTAATCTAAATAGACAACCCATTGTATTTACATTTCCAAAAGTATTCAGGACCTTAATAGAGTTCAAAAACTACTTCATCAAGTGCCAATGGCAAATATTAAAAACAAACAACAATAATTATTCCCATGTAAATTTGTGTTATGGGGCTGCAGTTGGTTCTTTAAAGTCACTTAGTGATGCTTCTTACTCTTTACTCCTGTTAAAAGTTCAGGGGTTGGAGAAATTTGGAGGTAAAAATATTCACAAAGTTATATTTGGTATTGATTTTTTTTACTTATAGATACTTTTCAAGGCATATTGGATATTCATTTAGGCAGGGCAGAGCAAAAAGAACATGGAATCAGGAGGCCCAAGGTGTAGGTCTATTTCTGCCTAAAACTAGTAGTGTGTCTTTGAATAAGTCATTTATCCATCTCTAAGCCTCAGTTTCTTCATCTGTAAATAGAGATAATAATATCTCACAGAGTTTTTTGAGGGTCAAAATTGTAACTAACATTTGTGAAAACATTTTGCACATATCTAAACTACAAACCACATGTTGAAAATGAGAAATGGTGGAACTTTCAAAAGTTTGGCATTTCCTCTTTTGAAGCAAATTGAGATGAAGGGTCACCAGGGCAAAGGCCTGGAAGCAATATGAAGTGAGCAGAGAATTCATAATAGCAATTGATTTAGTGTGTTATGCTGTAAACATACTCCTGGATATATTTTGAAAATCTTCAGCTATAAATCTCCAGGCACTGAGCTGAGCCAAACAGGGAGGGATTCTCCTTGGGTGGAATAATGAAATCCAGGATGTATCTTTTTATTCCCACACTCCATCCACACCCTCATTGTCCCCTGCTGGCAGAATCAGAAAGTATCTCATGCCACAGAAATGTAGAAACATGGAACAGCCTAAGGGCAGAAAGGGGCTGAGAAAAGGCAAGAAATAATTCCTGCTAATTTTCCCTCCCTTTTCCTCTTGCCAAAAAGAAGTAATTTCTTCACCTGGCTCTCTCCCTCCTTGTCAACTTCCTTTCTGTCAGGGAGCTTTGCAGTTTCTTAAGGAACTCTTGGAGACCCATTATTTTTCCAGACCCCAGTGAAAGAATTTTTTACGGTATCAATCTAGGCACTGTGACAAGCAGTGTGTGGAATTAATACCTTCTCAATGCATTGATAATTCAGCTCCAGATTTGTTTCTCAATCTTCCTGCACTGAAGATCAGCCTTGGTGACAGAAAAGAGAGCTACAAGTCTTAAAAGTTCTAGTCAAAGCTTCTCTTCCCAGAATCATGAGTCACCAGGGTTGTTGGCTTAGCTAATGAATAAATATTGAAGCACCACTGGCTTCTTGTTGAATCCTTATGGTTAATGATTCTTCAAAAGTAGATAATTCTAAGTAGTGCCATATATCAATATCATTGAGGTTATGATGTACTGCAGTGTGCTCAATGCAGGGTGCACACTGGAACATATTGAAGGAGATTATTGGAATCAACTGGGACCTAACCACAGAGAATATGATTCATTTGGTCAGAGGATAATGGATGGGTGGAGTGGGCAGGGCATTAGTATATTCTAAAAAGTCCCTAGGTGAAACAGCCTAGCAGTTCCTTAAATGATTAAATATAGAGTTCCCATGCAATTCCACTCTTAGGCATATACCTAAGAGAAGTGAAAACATATCTACACAAATACCTGTACTTGAATGGTTTATAGTACCATTATTCATAATAGCCAAAAGGTGAAACATAACTAAGTATTCTATCAATGGATGAACAGATAAACAAAATATGGTATATTCATAGAGTAGAATATTATTAAGCCATAAAAAGGAATGAAAAACGTATACATACTTCAATTTGGATGAACCTTGAATACATTATGCTAAGTGAAAGAAGCCAGTCAGGAAAGTCCAAATATTATATGATTCCATTAATGTTGGAGTCCAGAATAAGGAAATCTATAAAGACAGCAGGTTGATTAGTAGTTGCTTAGGGCAGGGGTGGAGGATGGGGAGATGGCAGGGTGATAGCAAGTGGGTATGGGATTTCTTTTCAGGATGATGAAAGTGTTCTAAAACTGACTCTGTGGTGATGGTTTGCACATACCTGTGAATATAGTAAAGTCACTGAAATGGGTGAACTGTATGGTGTAAATTATATGTTAGTACAGCTGTGTGAAAGAGGGAGAGAGAAAAAAAAATACTCCCCAGGTGATGTTAATGTGCAGTTGAGGTTGAGAACCACTGTTGTAGTTGAAGGAGCATGCACTTGAAGTTAGAGAGACCGGAATAAAATGACTGTATCTTTAGGTGACCCAGCTGTGGCTCTCTGAGCCTCATTTTCCTTATCTGAAGAATGACAACAATAATTTCTGTCTCATAGGCTTGGAAGGAGGATTTAGTGTGGAGAACAAATAAAAGTATATGTAGAGTCTGACACTTAGTAAGCTGGCACTCTATTAGAGGAAGCTATTGCCATCATTGTTTTTCTTTTCTGCCTGAAGGCTCAGAAGGCCAGCATTAGAAATATCAGTTCTCATTGCTCAAGCTGAAAGAAAATGTTCTGAAGAGTGGAGGGGACCAAGCCAAATATATTATCTGAATGTAAACTCAATAAATGTCCTTTGTGCTGGTAATGTTTTTGGGGGGCCCCATCACAAAGCCCACATTCTCCCATGAGTAAGACTGCAGAGTCATTTTTCACTAAGGGGATGTGTACTTCTTTTATGCCTTTAAAGCTTATGGGAAATAAAATACAGGCCCACGGTGGAACCTATTAGTATTCCCTTGCCTTTCATAATATATTTGCCATCAAATTCTGTCAAATCTACCACTGTAATATGTATTTCAAGTCCACTTGCTTATATCCATTTTCACTGCCACTAGCCTAGACCAGCTTCTAACACTCCTCACCTAATGATTGCAGCATCCTCCTCAACTCTTCAGCCGTATCTCTTATTATTCCCTGCCTCCTAAACCTCTTTTCTGTAGGTACCAGTGATTACATAGATGTATGCGTTCAAGTATGTAAATGTGTAGATCTGCATGAATCAAAATGTATACACCTGGGTATGATTATGAATACATTAAATGAGGTTATATATGTGTATATAATTGGGGGCTAGAGAAGGGTCTTAACTTGAGTCTAAGCTGTGTCAATTGCCAGCATTCACACATGCCTGGGCATGGCTGGGAAACTGGTGGGACAGGCCTGTCAGAAATGTATTTGAAGGAACCTCTTGGGAGATCAATTATTCTAGGGAAAGAAAGAATCATGTATACAAAGTTGGACTAAGAAAACTTTAGACATGATAGGGGAAGGACAATTCTGATTAGAGCACAGTGGCTGTCACTTGAATTTGTCTCCAGGCTTACCCTCATGGATTCAAAGTCAGAGCCTTATGGGAAGGCAAGAAGGTGGAGTCAAAAATTAAAAGTGTTATTTTACAAAAGCATTTTGTTATTAGGGCACAAATGTGACTACTTTAGAACTTCAGTATTTCATTTATGTATTCAGTTAACAAACATTTACCGAAACAGATACTGTGCTACGTGTTGGGGATATAGCAGTGAACAAAGCAAACAGAACTTAAATTCAATTGTAGCCTAAAGAGGAGAGAGAGATTGTCTGCCAAAACATATCAGACACCATATACTTTGACACTGATAGGCAGAGTCACAACTAGTCTATACTGTGTCTTTGTACAAATTAGAAAATTACACCTGCTCTAGGCAACCCTATAGCTTGGCGAGGAACCACTGCCCTCTCTGAGCAGGTGAATTTGAAATAGGCATTCATCCCCTTTCCCAGGACAGATTCAACAACACACCATAGTGTATGTCAGGGGAACACAGGTTGTATTTCAGACTCCTCTTAATTCTCTCTGCTAGGCATTTCTTTTGCAGTCTGCAACCTTCACACCTGTCCATGGTGGCCTTGCTACAAGGTTCCAAGGTGTAAACAGTTGCTCTGGGCTCAAGATAGTGGTGCCCAGCACTAATCTTGGTAGCATCTAGGAAAAGCCACTACCAGGAGAAACTATTACCCCATAGTAGAAGCAGCAGTCCCCAGTATGAGTTGTAGAAGCCAATGGAGGCAGCTGTTACCCAGTGGATGTGGTACAATAATTTCCAAATGCAGCATTATACAGCATAAGTGTTAGCTTTGCCCAGAAAATATAGGGATGCTTAAATCACATAAGAGTACCCAGAGGATATAAGTTGGAACAGAAGAATAAGGAAAAGAAAACACAACACCATGTGGACACTGACAGTACTTATTCATGAGCACGTATGAGACTCCCCCTGAAATCACCGGGGCAGGGGTGGGGAGTATGGTGGTAGAAACCCTTCAGGGGACTGAAAGAGGAGGCAAGAGCTAGAAAAATGTGTCTGTGTTTGAGTGCATGTGTGCATATGCAGTCCAAGGGCTCTTCTCTACATCTCATATAAAGTATAGAGCTCAAGACATGTAACCATAGTTTCCCTGCCTCTCACGAGGTGGTTGTCCCTTGACAAAAAGAAAATCCCTTTCTTCAGCTGGCAGAAAGAATTCTCTTCAATATTGGCTGGACCATCAGATTTAGGTCAACAGGACTCAAAGTGCTATTGACAGCAACATAAGGATATATTTATATCTAGAGTTTTAGGGCTTTTCTTAGATTTATGTAAGTTCTTTGTATAATAACGATTTTAACCACTAAAAGAATTACTGTAAATAGTTACAGTTAATCCTAATGTGTTGCTTTCTAAAGAACTTTTTTCTGATTATAAAAGAAATATATACTAGTCTAAGGAATACTTAAAATACAAAAATTCATAAAGAAGGAAATAAAAATTATTTAACATAAATGAATATGTATATAAAAGATATATATTTCCATTAACATTTTCATGTATTTCCTTAGATGGATCTTGATAATATCATGCTAACTAAAATATATCAGAGAGAAAAAGTCAAGAACCATATGATTTCACTCATATGTGTGATATAAAAATGTATAATTTTTCAATCCTCAGATATTTTTAATATCTTATATTGTTTGAACAAGAGATCTTTTGGGGGATGGTCCTTGTATTTCACTAATCTGTTTATTCTTACAGTTGTATCATACTGATTTAAGTACTATAACTTTGTAGTATATTTTCATGAATGCTGAAGCTAAAGCTTGAGCTTCCCATTACTCTTCTTTTGTGAAATAATCTGAAAACAACGATGAATAGCAAACTGTTTTCCAGAAGTACATTGATTGATTAGACCTTGAGGTCATAAGATTTAACTTTAATATATCATCAAGGAAATAGGATACAAGATCATTAAAATGCCTTCAGAGTATGACAGAATCAGAATAAAAAAGTTATATGTAATTTATCTGTTTTAGGATACACAGAAAAACATAAGATTTGGGAAAAAGAGAAATGGCATTTTCTTCTTTGTACTAACTTTTAGGATCTTGATAAACTGACAGAAACAGACCCATTGTTGTGAAGGTTGTACAAGATTTTGACAGTGGTGAGATCTGATGTTTAGGTGTGGACAAAGGTCCTGAGGTAGCTTAGTGCAGGACTATAGGTGTAAAGAAGTCTTCTTCTGTGAGTCAAAGAAGGCCTTTTAGGAGTAGCACTGTCTTGTCTACGGAAGAGTACTACAATGTTAATCGATGGGTCCCCTAATGAGACACGTTTGGAGAACAATACACAATAGGATGAAATCTCATGTTACACAGTACAGATGTGTTGTTAGAATGACTGTTCTCTACAATGTGAGTCAGCTCGTCATTTGATTTGTTAACACTGTTATGTATTATTTTCTAATAGCAAATAAACAAAATATCAGAACCCAAATTATTTGCCAAAGGTCATGGATATATTTGTTTCTGACACATCCATGGAAACCTCAATAAGAAATTGAAGCCCTTAACTCTGCTTACATCAATGAAAGATACTTAGGTGCTGATGTGCACTTTCACATAAAAGATGGGAAAATACCTATTCATTACGAGTAAGAAGCATCTTGATTTGGAGGAGAGAGGCAGGAATTTACACATATAGTTTGCAAGGGTTTCAGGGATCAGAAAGCCTGACATTAACTTTGTTTGACTTTGGCTAAAACCCCAATTGAGACTGATGGAAGAAAACAAGTCCTTCCAAAGCAATCTATAAATTCAATGCAATCCCTATTAAAACACCATCAGCATATTTTACATATCAAAGAACTTATATGTTCTTATATGAAACACTTTGAAAATTTATATGGAACCAAAAAACACCCCCAAAAGCCACGGCAATCTTGAGAAAGAAGAACAAAGTTGGGGGGAATCACAATACCAGATAGCAAGTTATACTACAAAGCCACTGTAATCAAAACAGCCTGGTGCTGGCACAAGAACAGACATACAGATCAGTGGAACAGACAGGGAACCCAGAAATTGACCCACGCCATTATGGTCAATTAACATTTGACAAAGGAGGCAAGAACATACAATGGAGTAAACACAGTCTCTTCAATAAATGGTGTTGGGAAAATTGGACAGGTACATGCAAAAAAATGAAACTAGACCACCACCTTTCACCATACACAACAGTAAATTCAAAATGGATAAAAAGACTTAAATGTAAGACGTGAAACCATAAAAATCCTAGAGTAAAGCATAGGCAGCAAAATCTCAGACATCTCTGGTAGCAATATGTTTGCTGATACATCTCCTAGGGCAAGAGAAACTAAGGAGAAAATAAACAAATGGGACTGCATCAAAATAAAAGGCTTCTGCACAGCAAAAGAAACCATCAATGAAATGAAAAGGGAGCCCACTGTATGGAAGAACATATTTGCCAATGACACATCGGATAAAGGGTTAATACCCAAAATATATAAGGAACTCATACAACTTAAGAAAAGGAAGACAAACAATCCAATTAAAAAATGGGCAAAGGTCCTAACTAGACACCTCTCCAAAGAGGACATACAAATGGCTGAGAGACATATGAAAAAATGTTCAACATCACTAATCATCAGAGAGATGCAAATTAAAACCACAATGATGTATCATTTCACACCTGTGAGAATGGCTACCACCAACAAATCAACAAACTACAAGTACTGGTGAGGGTGTGGAGAAAAGGGACCCTAGTGCACTGCTGGTGGGAATGCAGACTGGTGCAGCCACTGTGGAAAACAGTATGGAGTTTCCTCAAAAAATTAAAAATTGACCTGCCATTTGACCCAGTGATCCCACTTCTAGGAATATATCCTAAGGAACCCAAAACAGCAATCACAAAGAATTTGTGCAGCCCTATGTTTGTAGCAGTGCAATTTACAATAACTAAGATCTTGAAACAGCCCAAGTGCCCATCAGTAGATGAGGGGATAAAAAAGCTGTGGCACATTTACACCATGGAATACTACGCAGCTGTAAAGAAGAAGGATCTTTTATCCTTTGGCACAGCACGGAGGGAACTAGATAGTATTATGCTAAATGAAATAAGCCAGGCAGAGAAAGACAAATACCACATGATCTCACTTATATGTGGAATATAATAAACTGATGAACAAAATGGATCCAGAGACATAGAAGCATGGAACAGACTGAGGGATCTCAGAGGGAAGGTGGGGAGGGGGGAGTGGGTGGGGAGAGATTAATCAAAGAACTTCTATGTTTATAAGTATAACCCATGGACACAGACATTGGTGTGGGGAAAGCCTGGGGGTGGGATGGATGTAGGGTGGAAGGGAGCAATTCAATGAGGATAAAAAGAGGACATCTGTAATATTGTCAACAATAAAGATAAAGAAACTTATTTTAAAAAAGAAAAGAAAAAAAGAAAACAAGTCTTTATCATCCATATCCAATCCTCACCTTCAGGCACAGAGCAAGAGGCAGAGAACCAGAAATTTGACTTGGCTGACTTTTCTGCATTGGGTGTGGATTTGGTATTGATATATGTTGGAGGCTGACATCACCCTGCTTAAATAGAAACAGTGATTGGATCTGCTTTGAGTGCCAGTTCATGAATGGATACAGATAGAGGCCTGTCTTTGGAGATACCATGGAAATTTCCCACTGTACCTTCCCACCTGTATGTCCTGAGACATGTGCAATTCACATGTTAAAATCCCACCCCATACTATATTCCCAATTACTCCAACCGCCTCCTCCTGCTGTATAGACAGTTCTAGTAATAGTATCATTATCCACCCAGTTGAGTTTAGTTCAACCAATCTTTATTGAGCATCTGCTTTGTGATAGGTACTGAGGTAACTAGTAAATGAGACATAATCCTTTCCTTTTCAGAGCTTACCTTCTAGAAAAGGGAGACAAGCAATTTCAATGCATGAGTGGGAAGCAGGAAAAGAAGAAAAGGAAAAGACTTTCAGGTTGAAGAAAGATAACGATCAAAGTCATGAGAGTGTATGCAAAAAACTACAAAACCATATGATATTAAAAGGAAAGGTGTGAGGAGAGCAAAGACAGGAAAGTTGGATGGACAAGCAGGCAAGGGCCAGGTCATGCTAAGAAGTTTGTGTTAAATCTGATAGTCATAAGGAGCCATTGGGGAGCTTTATGCTGGGGGAGAATGAAGAATATATTTACATTTGTAAATGATCACTCTCTCTGCTTTGTGAAAGAAACATTAGAGTACGTGAGGAGTAGAAGCAGGGGAACCTATGAGAACACCAGATTATTTAGGACTGTCCATTTACGCAAACTAAAAACTACTTAGCTTCTAATCCTCTTCATCATAACCAATAATCACATGTAGTGTCGTCAATTCAACTATCAAAATTCATTTCATCCCTCAGCATTCATTGAACCCCTCTATGTATCTAATGATGTGCTCAGTGCAAAAGGATCCATTTCTTTAAGAGAAGTTGATTGCCTTGTTGGGGAGACAGCCATGTAAAGAGATAATTTTGAAATAATGTGGTAAGTATTCACTGGATGCTATCCAAACTGGAGGTAGAGGGAGACGAGAGAGGGGAAGAGAAAGGGAGAGAGGGAAATGTCTTGAAGGATGAGTAATAATTCCCTATGGGGAGAAGGTTGGGGAGAAGATACTGTGATGGAAATAGTTCCTGAAAAGGCATGGAAATGTGAATGAATAGGGCTTTGGGAACCAACTTCAGGGTCACTAGGACTAGAGTTTAGGTTATGAAAGGAGGCATAGAAAAATATGAGGTTGGAGAGGTAGACCAAGTTGAAATCTGAAAGCCCTTGTTTTATGGCATGGGTCCTGGAGAGTCAAGAGAAAATTTTAAGCTGGATAATTTGATATGATCAGATTTGTGACTTGAGTCCATATTTTGGGGCCACTTTATCACCATCACTTGATTCTCCCTGATTTTGCCCTATTAAGGCTCTTTCTCATTTATATAATTGCTGTGCTCTCCTGATAGGTCTCCCAGCCTCAGGCAAATCCCCTCCAATTTATCCTCCAGTTTGGTATTTTTCTATATCACCTGTTTATTCCTGCCATTCTCCTGCTGCAGCCTGCCACTAGCTCCCCATCCCTGCCAGGAAAAGTCCTCTAATGCTCAGTATGGCATGCAAGACCCTCATACTGCAGCCTGTACTGTTCTCCAGCCTCATGTCCCATCCCTTCTTCCTACCCTTTCACCAGCCTGTCCAGTTTTCTACCCTTGCTAATTCAAGGTCTCCCAAGCCTTCCAGGTACATTCAGGGTCGATATCTCTTCTCACTCTCCTTCCCCAAAGTCTATCTAAAATACCCTGATTGCAAATTCCTCCTTAGCCTTCAAGAATCAACTCACAAAGCAACTTCATTTGACCTTCTCTTGACCCCCACAGAGAGAACAAATATCTTTCCTTCCCTGGACTCCCTGGCATCTGGTACATTCTGATATTAGAGCATACATCACATTGCCTTGTAATTATTGCTTGCAAAGTTGTCTCCTAGACTAGAATGTAATCTCTACCAGAAGATAAGGCCATATCACATTCCTCTTATAAACTTAATTCATAGTACAGTGCCTAGCACATACTTAAAAGTTCAGTTAAATGCAGTTAAATGAAGGCACTGATATTCTTGTCCCTTTTGTGTTTAGAATAGTTATGTTTCTCACCAAGCAACTATTTATTGTCAAGGGGAAGTCACTCTTTTTTGGGCCAGATTTCCATCCCTAGGTCACTGCAACTATTCTTTTTAGCCAACTGGAGAGCAAAAGGCCTATAGCTCAGCCTTCTCTTGGGTTAGAGAGCAAGGGTTTTAATCTATATGCCATAGTGAGAAGGACTCAAGCACCTGCTGTAGACTCAGCTTGCAACCAAGTAGTGTAATAAAAGCCTTGAGTTTGCCATTTAAATATCCACTCCTCCCATTCTGTATATTTTGGGGCCTGAGAAAATGACCAAAAACACTTGTAGAGGTATCTTGATGCATGGCATATTGTCTCCATCTCATCTGTGAATTTTTCTAAGGATAGCCATAGAAATGTCCAAAATAGGGACTCTAGGAAACCACAGAAAACTGTGTCCACTGGTATCAGGGCTTCCCAGGGCTACCTCTTAGACAGAGGAACAATGAAACCTCCCCTCCCCAAAACAAAACGAAACTGGAATTCAGTGAAGTGTCAGAATCCTCAGGTATCTTTATATTTCTCAACTGTAGATTTAACATCTCTCCACTTTCAAGCTCCAAGAGAAGTTCAGCATGGCCTTAAGTTTTTCCTCCCTCACATGCACCCCCCCCCCCACACCTAAAGTTTAAAGCTTAGGGCAGCTGAAAGTGGTTTCCAACTACTAATTCCAGGGCATTCCCTGGGGCTTACAGCACGAGTAGAAGTATCTCAAGCCTTGGGAGTTAATTCCTGGAGGGCTTTCTGGAGCATCTGGAAGTCTGCAGCTAAATGGCAGACTGCACAGATCACTGATACTGAAGTACATACATAGGGCTGACATTTTGGGAATAACCTTACATTGGTTTAAGGCCAACCTGAAAATGTCTCCAACTATTGATGTCAAAGGACTTGGAGATTAAGTCTTGGGGTTTGGGGAACCTAAGTAAAAAAAAATCTTACCTCTATTAGTTTTATTACTCATAAAACTATTTTAAGATTCATAGAGAAAAAAATGGAGGGAGAAGGGTAGGGGTTTGGTTACATTGGGGTACAAGTTAGTTGTCCGGTACATTAAAGGAATGGGGACAAGAGTTAAAGGAAAGGTGGAGGGGATGACTGCAGGGGTATAGATGGGGAACAACCTGAGATTTTTCAGGTCAAAGAGGAATTATTGCCTCATTAAAGGGGAAATATTTGAGAGGCTTTAGGAGCCAATATGAACATTCCTCTGACTTGCCTAAGAGTGAGGCTGGGACAGGTCTGGGTCAGCTTTGGAATCTACTGGAAAGGAAATCCAGGCATGGGCAGTAAATACTCTTTCTTAATTGTATTCTTCTCCCTAGAGTCTTGGAGGATTTAATCTCAGACTCAAGGAGCTTCAATCCATATTTACATTATGCCTGCAGGAACCATCTCTCTATGGTATACATTTCTCTTGGAAGTGAGTCTAGAAATAAGTACTTCTATTATAAACAAAAACAGAAAGAAAGCAAACAGGCCACAAAACAAACAAACCAACAAACTTAGTGCTACAGAGGATGAAGCAAGATGGGGGAGAAAAATGTCTTTCCCAGGTTACATAACTCCTAGAAATGAAAAAGACCAGTAGGAAATGGCAGAATTAGAATTTTCTGAAGAGTGAACACCCATCTGCCACACTGATTTTGTGACTATAATTTTATAAAATATTTATTGAACACATATTATGCACTAGAGGTAAACACTGAGGATGAAGGCATGACTTAGGCAAAGCCCTGCATTCAAGGAGCTCACAGTCTATGGGAGAAAACTCATGAATTATAATAGCAGGACCACTGAGTTTGGGAGTGGGGCAGCCTGGGCCTGTATAGAGTAATACTTATAAGCACAGAAGTAGGTCGTGTCTGACAAAGGATGCCTCTGGGATCAGCTGTGCTTCCGGACCTCCATTCAAAAGATACGATACACTTAGGTAGAAAAAGGGTGCAGCTGAGCTCTGCAATAGATTCAGGATACAGCTGCTAAATCTAGCTACAGTTCTTTTGGCACTGCTAACTGGGCTGGATTCTGCCTAGTGGCCAAAGGCTGCCAAATCCTGATTTAAGACAACTGCCTTTCCAAAGAAAAATAGTCATAATGAAAATAGCTTATGTCTTATACAAACTTTTAGCAATATAACAAATATATTACATTTAAATAGGACCCATAGTATTGTTACATATGGACTATCACAGTGACTTTAAAGTTACTTCTTGCTTCTTGTTTCCATGAGTTTTATAATTTTAACAGCACTGATTTGACTCTACTGAATGATGAATTTATTTTATAACTTGTCAAAAAGAACCTTTGACAAGATTTTTATTGTTTGAACTTGCCTTTATGATCTGAAGTCATAACTTTCCTGAGCCTTGGTTTCATCAACAACAAAATGGGGAGAGTAAACTCCAAAATGTCAGGTAGCAGCAAGGTTTAAATGATATAGACATATGTGGAAACAGAAGCCTATCTGAAAAATGGCCCCTTTTCTTAGCAAAAAGTCTTACCACCTTGGATCTTGAACCCAAGATGCTATATCCTCGAAGAGTGTGAAGACCAGATGACTTCTCCCAGATAAGAACAATAAAGAGGGAAGAGATAAAGGTCGTTTGGCTGAGACAGAACACCCTACTGATATCCAACACTGATTTGGCTCATCAGGGTAGTATCCCTTAGCTCTTACCCTACTCCATCCTCTCATCCCCTCTCTGTAATTCATTTGGTTACACATGTTGACTTTACTCAGGGACCAATGAGAAAGAGGTGGGCATGTAACATTGTAAGATCCTGGTAAGAGGGCCACAACGGGCATACAAATCTGACTCCATCTTAAAGCTAATCTTCCCTCTTATTAGATCCTGGATCTAGTTGCCCTATTTCTCTCAAGATTGAGGAATAAACAACAAAAAAGGGATAAGTATAACAGAGTGAAATGCCTGGCCTATATGACTCCATCTTGTTCAACTCTAAGTTGTTCCCATGGCCTTCAGGCTTCTGCTTAGTCTTGAATATAGACATGCTAATCATTACAGGAATTCTTGCTTGTTTTACAAAAATAGCCCCTTACCAGAAGGTGCCTCTCCTGAGGTGATAAGAGAAGTACCCTATGCAAAATCTGTCTTGGGCCTCTGCTAGTACTCAGATGTCTGTGGTTGTCAATCATCTCTTTCCCCTCCCTTTTCCCCTTTCCTTGACATAAAAGAAGGGTAAACACTGTACTTTGTTAAGATGGATTTGAGGCACCACAAGTTCCCCCATCTTCTCAATTGGAACCTTCTCCATCACTAAATCTCTCCTTACTCCCCTGCCCCCCAAAATGTTGGCCTTGCTGGGTGAAGGTATATTACTCCTTCAGTGGAAAACAATGGAGTGGGCCCTGAAATCATGAGTGTCTTCATTGTACAAAAGGGTTTTTGGACGTCAAGGACAGCATCTAGTTTAGTATACATGGAGTGTTTGGTGCCCAACTAAGGACCGGTAATAAAAAGTAATAAACAGTAAGATATTTTCTATATATTATGACACATATATAAACATGTCCATTTTTACAAAAAAAAAAGTAATGCACTCCATATACATTTGCACAGACAGAACTGTCCAGCTTAAAAAAATTAAGGGTTTAAAAAACCTAGAGGTTAAAAAATATATTCAGTTCAACAATTTAAAAATATTGAGTTATGCAGTACAAACTTTTCACTGGATAAAACAAAATGATAACTTGAATTTATTTAATTCATTCAGCATTTCAAAATTTAATTATATTGTTTAATACCATCTGAAATTACCTACTTGGACAACTCCCAGCCAACAGATTTGTGGGACCACTTTCTCTCTATATATTATTGTTTTTACCCATTATTTCTAATTTCTAATTTACTTATGTTATTCAATTGATTAAATATACATTTTAAGATATATCTCAGTTTTTCCCACATATGCCACAATGGTGACTAAGGACACAAGTGAACATTTAACTTGTTTAAACATGCACTGTAATACCCATTGCCATTTTGATAAAAAGTAATGACCTTCAGTAATGAGAAAGATTTTTTTTATAAGCTAGCAAATCTAGAACAAGTAGCAATACAGCAAATAATCCAAGAAATCAACCTCAGTAATACAGATATCTATTTTATTAAAAAAGTTACAAACAGGTGGACTGCAGGGTCGTCTTACAAAATGACAAGAATGAAATCTATTGGAAAAATTTTACTTTTACAAATCTTTATCAGTCATTGTTCAATGTTTGTACTTGTTATTTGAGATTTTTACCTTTCATTGATAAAGTTACAGTACATTAGATCCATGATAATAGGCTACATGATTTTATTTGCAGAGCCCTACTGCAGTGATTTGAACAACTCCTAAACAGATGCCATAGTAAAGACAAGACATATATTGCATTTAATATTAATTTATTTTCCTAATAAGCAACTTGACATGCAATCTATTAAGGAAACTAAAATAACTTTTGGTCCCTTTTCTTAAAATGTGCTGGAGAAACCACCATTCAATCACTTTCCCCTGATTCCTGTGATCCTAAGTGAATTCAAGTTAAATTTGTTGCTGAGGTTAGTGATAGAGAGAGAGGGGGGGGGGAGAGGGAGGGAGGGAGGGAGGGAGGGAGGGAGGGAGGGAGGGAGGGAGGGAGGGAGGGAGGAAGGGAGGAAGGGAGGAAGTTAGAAGGAGTGAGAGAGAGGAAATGAGAATAAAAACTATTCATAGGAAAGAAACACTGTATAAAAAATCCATCTGCAGAAAATTTAAATCATCATGAATTATTTGATTCCTTTAGATTTCACACAGCTAATAAAGATGAACCACAATCACTTAACCTACTTTGAACTGAGTGTTTGGTTTTAAGTTTGGTATTAAAGTGCAAACTTAAATTAGGTATTCATTTCAAGCAGTTAATAAATAAGAAACAATGTTTCAATTGCCTCTACCATTACAATCTCACCACAAAATTCAAAATTTAAGACAAGGGTTCACTTTGAGGGAATTTGATCAGGAATCAAAAGCAACACGATTTTAAAAAAGGAAATCAAAGTTTAATCGATTTCTACGCAATAATTAATGGTCATGCTGACCAATAAATCACATGAATGTAGATATCACTTTATTTGAACATCACACACAATATAAATTTAAAATTGCCACACCCTTCCATAAACCATCACTGCATATATTAGAGCTTTCCTTGACAAAGTTATTGAGCTATTATTATAGATCAAAAGTATAGTTTTGGCTTTTTTGTTTTGTTTTACTTTTAGAAGCATGTTCAAATGACTAAAGCTGGGCTCCTAAAATCGAGAACTTTGGTGCAGTAGGTGAGCTGCAGTTATTAACATCTGCGAGTTAAATGCACACAACTAAATCAAATAAAAACCCAACAAAAAATACTGTCAAACTTACAAAATTTTAAAATCATTGCTAGAAAAAGCATTTGTTATGGTGTTAAAACTGAACCAAAAGATTACTCTTTATAAATTTCCTTTCTGTTTCTATACTTGTGTTACTGATAAAATGTTCAAGTATTCAGACAAAATGTGCTGATTAGGTAAACAACATGGAAGGCAATGGCTGTTAGAAGCACATTTGGAAGAAAAAAAAAAAAAAAGCCCAGAGACTTGGCGCTATCCTCCCTCCTGATACACAGATTTTTGTCTCTACTACGAACATGCTTCTTTAAAATAACTAAAAAGCAATTGTGATAGTGCAAGAAAACTTTAACAATATTGCTTTAAACTATTATTTGGAAAGACAAATATTAAGAACTAGAAAGTGTATATGATTTTACTTGAATTCAATTTTACATGTGCAGAAGTCTATTAGATGTCAATTACAAGCCTGACAGGCAAAGCTGAGCTATCTCTGTTTAGGTATACAATTAATTTACCATGGATACAATATCCCTTTTCAAAGGCATTGCTAAGTAGGTCATAACTAAATTTAGAACTTTACAGAAAGGAAAATGTTACTGCTGCAATTTGATGCTGTAAATGAGATTAACACATGTGAAAACCTAATGGAATCAAATATTTAACTCTTCAGCTAAATGCTCTACAGTCAATTTCAAATATCCATTGTGACTTTCAGAACATGTTAACTAAAAAATACATCACAAACTGCACTTGAAGAAAAGGGATATTCCATCCATACAGGTAAAAATGTGATCTTTAGTTTCCTTTTACAACACTGCCACACGTAAACAAAGTCTCAAAGTCTTAACCAACCATTTAAAGGAGAAAGATTTTACAAATAGGATGAAGCACTGGTGCGAGGTAATATACAGAAGTAACCATTTGTTTAAGGCTCAATTTTTTTCTCCATTATAACTTTCTTTTAAAAGGCATTGAGTAGGTAATACTGAGTTTGAGTATTTAATAAATACAAGTCAAGAAACTGATTAAAGAAATCAATTAAAATATTAAAAATTAATTCTTGCATATTAGCCATCAATAAGAACTTAGAAAGCTACAAAAGGACTGATTGATAAAGAAGAGATTTTAAACATATGGTAAACGTGCTAAGCATTCCTATTTAAGGTCAATGGATCTTGAAGGCCAAAGACCTTATGCACTTAATTAGATGTATGGCAACATGCTGTAATAGAGACAGGTTTACCAAGGCTCAGTTCTGCAACCCAGGTTGTAAAGTTCTCCAAAGCAGCATCTGTGCAAATTTCCTCTGAGTTTTATCTGCAATTAAGATAAAAATGTCATAAAAATATGGATTACCATTAAAAATGAGAACACTGACAACAGATCTATATACACATGGAAGTGGTACCAGAATAACTATCTCAAGGTGAAATTTAACTGTGCTCACCATCAGTTTAAGTAAAAAAGTAATTTTCCAAGGTCCATAAAAGTCATTAAAAAACAGTAACACTCTAATAGTGCATTGGATATAATATACTGCGTGTATGTAAGTACTCTGGTTTATTTTTTAAATAGTATTATACTTTATGCTTGTATTATAGTTCATACAATATCAAAAATGCTCTTACTCATTTAAAAGATCTTACAGTACAAAAGTGGCAAATGTTATGAATCTTATATATTTTAATGAAAATGGTATTAGAATTAAATGCATATTAATTATAAGCTAACTTGACAGTATGCAATACTTTCCCAAAATTTAGGGTTTGGGTTTTTTGGTGTGTTTTTTTTTTTTTTGAGAATTTAAAATATAAAAATGTAATACTACCAGGGTCTAGCTATTGAGCACCTACTAGGTGCCCTGCCTTGAGATAGATGCTAGGGGACAGCAGTAATTCATACTTCTCACTCTGGTCTCCCCTTTTTGAGGTAAAATATGCATTATTCTCCCAACCACAGGAACCTCTGTGATTGGGATGTCTCAGTCTCTGCTCTTACAGTTGTTAGACTTCTGTCCTTCTAATTAATATCAGAGTGGGTGGGGGGGGGGGGAATCTATCATTCAGACACACTAAACAGCTTCTAGGCAAGTGGAATTACATTTGTATTTAATGTAAAAAAATAAAAATTGTTATATAATGCCAGAAACAAAGAGTAGAATAGCAACTATGAAAGACTTCCAAGAAACCAATTTAAGATCATCTCAGGGCTCTACCAATGTTTATACATGCATAATTTTAATTTCATTTGACAGCTACACTTCTATTTGTATTCAAAGATCCTGAGAGAACTCTTTATTAGAAGCTATATCATAAAAATAATTACTTCTTAAAAACATCTCTGTTCTCATTATTATTGCAATTCTGTCACCTAAACACATTAGGAAAAATAGACAAAAGTGTCTCTCTTTAGAAATTATTATAAAAACATTTTTCTTCCAATGAAAATTAAAACGTTTTTGCACTAAAGGAAATTGTTAATTAGGACACTGGTTATTTAAGTTTGGGCAAGTCCAGTTTCCTCATTATTAAAATAAGGGTAAAAATTCTTTCACCAGATGTTTGGTAAATATCATAAGGTAATATGTGAAAGCACCTTATATGTGAAATATAAGGTATTGTTTTATTTCTCAACTATGTTATAAATTTTTACAAGACCAGGATTATATCTTTGATATCCAGGCTGAAGACCATTTTATTTTTTTACCCTCATTTGAATTTTCGTACCTATTTGACCACAACAATATTTTATTATATATGCAATTATCTATAAAGACTTTTCAGTAATCCACAGTAGACTTTCCTCAATTAATTTGAATCAGTAAGTTTGCTATAAATGTTAATCCACATTTTTCAAATTAAACAATTTTAAAGATGTGGAATTTTCAAATATGATTATGCCTCCGAAACAGTGAAAACTTACATTATGTGATGATTTAATAGTTTAGGCATTCTCTAAAATCAGATTGAGGAAGTAGTGATTATTTATTTCTAGCCAAAAGAAACACTAAAAATACAAACCAGTTTATTAACCATCATCTACATTAAATAAAAGGTAAAATATGCATTATTTCCCACCCTCTAAAAATCTGGTTAATGTTTGCTCCATCAATATTCCACAGGATGGCAATACTGCAGTGAAATAAAGAGACAGACAAATTCAGGGTCATACTCAACAATCTTAATAGGAGGTATGCCATTAAATAAACAAAGTATTAATACCAGCTACTTTCAAGAGAGTAATAAATTTTAATTCTCTGGAGTAATAAATCCTGAAGCAAAAGCTTACATTAAGCAAAAAGGACAGTCTCTCTCAGATTAGAATTTCACAAGATGTGAAATATGTTATTGCTTCTCACTATGACAGCAAAATTCTCACTGTACTAACAACTCTCATTCATTTAAAAAACATTCTAGAAGCTTTATAGGCAGCTGGTCAAACTCATACTTATTAATTCCCAGGATATCGCAGACACATCGCAAATGTATAACTTGCTTTTTGTACGATAGAATACAAGTGATCCTTGTCTTCACTCTCCAGTTTCCAGCAGGACACCCAACAAATCTTAACTCTGGAAGCCTCTGCTCAAACTCTTGCGTAACTGTTTTCACTTTTTTCTAATTAGATTTTGTTATGGAAGAGCACAAAGAAAAATCCCAAAGAACAGTCCAAACTTCTTGTTCAGGAAATTATGAAATAGGGTCCCCCAAGTGGGGTAAATTGGTAGACGAGAGTACCAAACACAGAACTGAAAGAACAAAGGTCATTATTTTGTCAGCATGAAGAAAAAGGGAGATTCTTGATTCAAGACTAGCACATCATTTCACGTGGCAGCAGAATGCCCGGGATGTTAACAAGGGCTCCTGAAAGGCTTAACAGTTTATGAATGACTTTTTAGCTTAGCTGCATTTACCATTTCTAAATATGATGGTATTTGCTAGCATTCTTTTTAGTAAATATAAATGTGCGATCATAATTGACTGTAATTTTCCCCCAGTTTTAGACATATGATATTCTGGAGATTTGACCAAAAAAAAATTAAAGATTAAATTTCCCTTCACATTTTTCACTTGGCATTTTCATATCCAAGATAAATATTAGTTATGTTGGCAAAATGCTAGGCTGATATTCCATTGACAGAAGTTATGTTTTTGTTAAATATCTTGTTTGCTTTTCTATCTTAATTTGCATAATAATCATAAAGCTTTTTGGGGGGTGGAGTGGGAGGAATAGGTAATAAAAAGTGCTCACCTGTCACCCATTGAACACAGAGAGCAAAAGCTGGACCTATGGAACAGAATCCTTGATTGAAAGTGGAACAATGTTTTAAGAACATGCACCCCAAAAGTTTATCGTGAACCTAGGGTAGGAGGGAAGGGACGAGCAATTCTTCTTATACCGTGCCTAAAATCTCTTTAAGTGTAAATTAATATGATGAGGTCAATTCTGAGATCTCAAATAGTACGACCATGTCCACTGATAATAAGCAGCAGCAGTGCGAGCCCAATGATCTGATCCTAGCCCCTAACTTTGAATTAGACCAGATAGGGTACTGCTCCCCTCAACTCTAAATTGTTTTTACTGTACCCAATATTCCTAAGACTGTGGCTAATCAAATGAATTTGGGAGTATGTTTTTGGTAGGATATGTTTTTCTTAATGATATTATCTTCTGGATTTTAGAATTCTACTGAGAAATAATCCCACGAGGGGAATCTTTCCTGTAGTATGGCTAGAATACTTCCTCGGTGGCAATTCTCCAACTCCATGATGCAATTTTTGTTAATTCTACTGATGGTTCATTGTAAGCCACAGAGGTAATGGAGTAAAACTGAATGGCTCACATGCATTTCATTCTGCAATAAAAGCCTAATCTTGAGGTTAATGGAAGCAATTAAAGAGGGGACAGATATGTTTTTTAAAAAGTCATTCTAATCACCAGACACCTTCGGACCCAGCGCAGGTCTAACTGGGCACCTATCCACTCTGAACAGTCACAAACTATGAACCTTGAAGGGGTTAGTAAAGGTCTCAGAGAATTAGTGGGACAGAAAGAACAAGGCAACTCTGTTCTCCCCTTCTACCCCAGGGCCACTGCAGGTCTTTATGGTGCACATTACCCCCAAAGCATGCTTCCTCCTCCATTCAGAGTCGCCATGCCACAGGCTCCATTTGAACTGGATGACAAATGAGCATTTAAAATGAGCCACTTTCCCCACTCAAAGTGATATGCAAAATAGGGCTGGGGGGGAAAAAAGTATCTATCTACACTGTAACTTCTGCAACAGAATTCTACCCCAGTGTTTTACTAGTATGATTAATATTTAACTTGAATATGAAAATGCCAGCATTTTAAAGTACACAATGTGATTTAATTTTCATGTTTGCTTCTCACAATTGCTAACTCCCCAGCACATCATATCTAATTAAAAGATGAAAAAAAAAATAGAAACAATGGATTCCACACATTTATTTATTTAAAAAAAATTAAAATACTAATCAATTCCATTGTGTTTAGAAATAGTAAGGCCAGCTAGATGAAAATGACATTAATAAATGCTTCAGCCTTTCAGGAGCCTTTGTTAACATCCTGGGCATTCTACTGCCACGTGAAATGATGTGCTAGTCTTGAATTAAGAATCTCCCTTTTTCTTCGGCATGACATATATAATGAACTGAGGCTGACATAAATAACGATCTTTGTTCTTTCAGCTTGATTCCTGGCGTTTGGCACTCTTATGAACCATTTACTCTCATTGGGAGAACCCTTTCCATAATACATGGAGAAAAATAAGATCAAATCTTGCAGATCTTCAAATCATAGTGAAGAACACATTTTTTATTCCTGTTTTTCTAAAAATAACTTTTGTCAATACTGGACTGGGATACAGAAATCCTTGAAAAGTAATCTTAAAATAAATTCTATTTGGAAAAAGGGTATTTACCAAACTGTTACGTTTAAGCGATAACTTTACTGCACTTCCCACCTTCCTTTCAGGAAATCAACAGAATATTTTAGGATACTATTTTACTCCTTTTTGGCATTCCTTCTGTTTGGAATTAACTCTCCCCCTCCCCCATCCACTCATATCCTACCTATATTTTTAAGGCCTGACTCTAATGCTACTTGCTCCCCAATTCCTCTAAATCTGTGGTTCTTAGCCAGGGGGAACTTTGCCCCCTAGGAGACATCTGGCAATTTCTGGAGATATTCTTGTCACAACTTGGGGGTGGAGGGAATAGCACTGGCATCTAGTACAGGGATGCTGCTAAACATCCTACACCCACTCCCAACAAAAAGCCCAGAATGTTGAGAAACCTGCTCTAACTGGATGTGATCTCTCCTTTCTCTGAACCCCCACAGCACTGTGATTTAATTATTTTATATTATTATGAGATTAACAAAACCTCCATCATTCTCAACAACAGTATATATACCAAAATAGCCATCTATCAATTTAACACAGAGGAGATAGTTAAAGCTCCTCTGATGTAGTTAGCAAAAGTGAAACACGGCTGCGTCACTGACCTGGGTTTCCATTATACTGTTGGGGCACAGTAAAAGAAGTCCAGTGCACTTGATGGCGGGTCCTCAGGTCAGTAAGGAAACCAGCCATGAAAGCAGTACTTAAAGAATCTGGCCTTGAATTCAAACTTACACTAAGATTACTGCCAGTGGGAGGTGGAAAAGTGAGGAAACAATCCTGGGAGCCTTGCAGATAAACAGGTGTTGGGCAAGAGACTGGTGACCCAAATTGAAAGGTGGTAAGAAATATGAGGAATTATCAGAAGCAATTCTTAGAGTACTAATCAGTTTTTCCTTTCAACCATCACAGTCCTTCTAACTTACTTGAGCCTTATTATTCCTAAATTGGACAAGGTACTCTTCTAAATATTAAGGACAAGCATTTCTCAAATCGCCTTTACTTGTCAAAGTTTGATCTTCAATCTAGACCTGGGACTGACAGATTTCAGAGCTTCATGACTCAAGCTACAGGATTCAGAATCCACCACCGATTTTTTTTAGATAAACAGTGAGCAAGCAGGCATAACCACAAAATTTCTGGACCTCAGATTACAAATTTCTATACACATCAGTTCAATCTTATTTGACGGCATAAAACACCCCCCTGCCTATAATGTGCTTTGTTCTAAAAGATCCTTAGTGATGGATTCCATTTAATAGTTTCGGAAATTCAGATGGTTAGATATTTTATTTCATGACTCATACTTTCAATAGTGTGTGTGTTCTGCTTAAAATATGAAAACCAAACAAAAAAACTCCACAGGCAATTTGACCCATTATTCTAAAAAATGAGCAATTATTGGTAATAATAGTTTCTGATTTTCAGTACATTAGTCAACAAAAATTTAAACAGAGTTGGCTTAAAATATGAAAAAATATATATATATTACATCATTCCTGTAGGTAACCAAATGGATTAAAAGTAATTAGTCAAAAAAAGTTACAAAATAAACCCAGAAATAACCCAGAATAAGACAGACTTAAAATTAGCTTTAGAAATTGCCCATTTGCCGATTTGACTGAGACAACTGGCCCTCTACATGTATGAGACCAATTTTATTCTGTTTACTTTCTATAGCTATCTATGATACTGATGGAAAGAAAACTGGGAACATTTGTGGGAGCTGGTTGATTTTTTTAATAAAATTGATAAAACTAAAACGTGTACACTTTTGTCATGTGCCCAGTTAAAAGTGTCAGAAAGAGAAATAGAGCATAATGGTGAAGACATAATCACTATAAAGAACATGTTCAAACGTGAAGCTTGCCTCCAGTTTACAAAGAGAGATTATGGAAACAAGAACGTGAGACTCAATCACCTACATACGCCTGTTCCTACCTCAAAAGGCTACACTGTAAGCGCGACACTATCAGAAAAACATATACTGGACTACACAGTCTGAACAGTGACTTTATAAGGTAACAGATGTAGCTAGGTATAAGAAAATAAATGAGTTTCCATCATATTCTGGTATGCTGGAAAGCTGACGTGTGAAAACATTTTGAATAAAGCACTGTTGTCATCCTTCCTTTCCAAAGATGACACTACCTGACAGGAAATCTTGTCTGAAAAGATGAGTTAGGGACCATTAGTCTTTTGTCCAGGGAGTATATATGAAGCCCGACCTTTGATTAGGCATCAGCACTGCGATGTGAAATGCCTGTTGCCATTTGCAGCATTGCTTCCTAGACTTGAGGTCAGTCTTGGCTCAAAATAATCAATTCCATTCTTGATGTTGTCGGGCTAGTCTGGCATTTGCTGTGGTTTCTCAGTCATCCAGACTATTGGTTGTTTTATCTCATTATCTAAATGTTACTAAGTGAGATTATCTTCCCAATTTTTAAATCTAAAAATCATGATATGAATAAATAATCTAATTTTAAATGCTCAATAAGTTTTATATATCAACTTTTTCAAAAACTCATTCATTTGAAAAACTCTTATTAAGTTATTATTTAACTCAATGAAAAGTTTCAAGGTTTTGTTATTATCTTTATTAACTTTGTTATTTATTAAAATGAAGAAAAATGTTTCCTGGCCTTGGGACTGTTCCTTCTAACACATCACAGATGATTTTGCCAGATTCTCATTTGGACAATATATTCATAATGAAGTCAAGGTACATTGTGGCTCTATAATTTGTTATTATTAGAGGTGACTTAAGTCCTTCAAGTGCCAGGTACAGAAGATGAATTTGATTAAATAATCATTCTGTTAAATCAAGCATTTGGGTGATTAGTAAATTGATGATTTCAATTATAGCCACTCTCTAGCCAAGGATAGAAAAGTGTAGAAAACAAAACTAACCATATTCTGAAATTATTACTGGATGGTCTCCTGTGCGTTCTGGATGCTAAATCACCAAAACACTGAAAAGGCATATTATCCTTTGACTCACCCCACCCCATAGGAATGTTCTCAATCAAGCAGAAGGAAAAGAACAATAACTCACTTTAAAAAACTAAACCTTGTGATGGGAATATAAGCAATTTCTTACCTTTGTTTCCCTTATCTGTATTTTTTGGGCTTTCAGCATTGAATGTTGACTATTTTGTGCAAAGGGAAATGTTATTTTAAAAATAAAGAAATTTAAGGTAACATAGTGTATATTAATATTAACCAGCTTTGTTATATATGATCAAAACCAAAATACTCTCTGGTTCATAAGATTCCATCAACGACTAACCTGCTCGGTATGGCCATGATTGAGGTTATCTTTTTTACTGGACAACACAAGTTGTACAACACTGATCTTGTTTCTCGGGCAGGGATGAATAGTTCATTTGCCTGACGATCTCAGCAAAAAGTTCATCCACCATTGATTTACTTTTTGCCGATGTCTCCATGAAAGGACAGCCCCATTCTTGAGCCAGAGCTCTGCCTTCTGAAGACATAACCTCTCTTTCTGGTTCCAGATCCACTTTATTTCCTACAAGGATTAGTGGGACTTTCTCATATCTCTTCACTCTGACAATCTGGTCTCTCATTGGCTTGATATCCTATTCAAACAATCACAAAGAGAAAGGAAAAATTATGCTGTTTGCATAACCACAACAGAAGTATTACAATCTCATAAGAACTCATCCCTCAGTGAGTAAAGAGAGCTAAATCCAAAATAAAACCACACACTCAAATATAAGAGAGAAAATGTCATTTTCTCCAGTAAAGTAAGAACTAGATAATTTCCATAGACCCTGCCTGCTGGGTTTCTGTCAAGAATATAAAATGTTGGTTGTACACTAACCTTAGGATTCATTTAATCACTTCTTTGCCATAGTCTATACTGATCTGAAAAGTTCCCAAATATGACAAATCCATTCACACATATGGGTGTTTGGCCATCTTCTTAAACCTGCCAGCTTGTCATCACTTCTCCTAACACCTGATATCCTAGCACAGGATTACAGCATCTATGCATTCCTACCCATTTAACAAGAACACTTGAGAGAAAGTGTTTAAGGTGGAAACAAAAACACTGTGTCATACCTAGAAGACCAAAGTTAAAAATAGAATCCTACACTTACATGTTTCATTTTAAATTTAATGGTATGTTTTTATCTCAGTAAAATCAAATACCTTAAGTACAATTAAATATAACAGAAACTATTGTAACAATGAGCAACTCAGGCAGGTGGGAGTCTGGGTGAGAAAAAGTAATACTTGTCTTTGCCTACATTTGTGTTTACAAGTTGAATTTTCTCCCAAGTATATTGTGTTTTTTTTCAAAGTAATTACAACCAATTGCAAAGATAAGAGCCTTAGCCATTCTCCAGTAGCATCGACTTTGGGGGGGGGGGGGTATTCATTAAAGACAATATTATAGATTTTATACTAACATTACATTTTTTTATTTTCCATATCTTAAAAGTTTTAACTTAAATATGTGATCAATTTAAATAGTTACAGTAAACAGAATATTCACAGGTAGGATGAAGAAAAAAGGGGGGCTGTGAAAATTTACAAAAACGTAGTTATTTATATTTGCAACAATTTTATTTGATCATGTATCAATTCAATCTTCTAGGTGAAGCTTCTTTTCCTTGTGTCTTCATGGAAACCCAAGTTGAGCTGAGAATCCAAATTTATGTCATCTGGGTTTAAAAGAGTTTAAGTCTCTGTTGAAATAATGGCAGATTTTTCACTCCCTATTTATGGCTGTAACAGAAGTAGATATAATTGAAATCTTATGAAAAACCCTTCAAAAGACTTCCAGCCTCAAGAGAGTCAGCTAATAGAATAACAAATCTCCCAAGATCCTTCAGAAAGAAAATGCCTGCCAAATAGCACTGTTAGTACTTTTCGGGGGGAAAATGCTTTTATGATATTATTGCTTCGGAATTTAAACCTATATAAGATGGAGTTGAGTTTGGTCAATATAACTTTATTCATTCACCCAGAACTTACTATCTTTAAAAGAAAAAAATCCTGAAGTGCTATATCTGGTTACTGAAAAAGTTCACTATGGTACTTTAAATTAAAATACTAAGAAAAGTAGAATTAGCACATTGGCTTGACTAGAGAACTTAATGTCTCTTCAGTAAGCAACATTAACTGAATACCTTTAAGTGTAGAAAAATATCCATTTCCTAAATCAATGGAGGTCAATATAATGGGTCAATATGAGGTTATTTTCAAGGAATAAATAGCAACATTTATTGCATGCGTTAAAATAATATTAAACCTTCAGTCTGTCTCTTAATGGAAGACAGGACAGATTTTCCGAGGAACCTGGACCATCTCCAGTTTGGCCACCCAGCCAGGGTTAGAAATCTGCATTTGCTCAGTGTTCCCAGATCCACATATTTTCTACAAATATAATCAGTGTTATCAGAAACAACTTGGATAACTGCAGAAAGGGAGGGTCATTGTACATTTTTGTTGGTTACTAATTCCAAGTACTAGTCTTTTCAATTAGGAACTTTTTCTTCACATGCCCCAAGTAAGTAAAATGCCTAGAAGGCAGGTCTTGAGTTCATCTTGCAGCAGTAAGATTTATGAATCTGGCTGAGAAACTAGGGTGAGCACAGAGAAGGGGTGCGGGAAAGCAGCCAAAGAGGAATTATACGTGCAACAGATATTAGGCTCCAAATAATTTTCCTTCCAAAGTGCTGTATTTACTGGAGATTATCTGTTAATGTTGTTTTGTTGAGTATATTAATCAATACTTGTTGAACCGAACAAGCAACTTCAGAAAGTTGTATTCCAAACTAAATATACATGGAATGACCCATTTCTTTCTCACTTTTCTTTGACTTAAAAATAACTTTAAAATATTCGTTGACGGTTGTTATTTCACTGTTCTCTATAGAAACAACCCAATACTTTTTCATGCCAGGGGTAACCTCAAAAATGCGCCATGTCTAAGTTTCAAAAGCAAAACATAGTCATTAACGCACGGTTCCAGCAAACCAGAAGTAAAAGTAGGATTACCACACCCCCTTTGAACAAATTACAAGACTTGGTTTGGTTACCTGAAAAGACTGTTGATTAACGAGACTATAAACCAGGATGAAACCTTGGCCGTTTTTGATGTAGAGATCTCTCATGGAGGCAAATTGCTCAGTTCCTGCGGTGTCCAGAATTTCCAGCACGGACGGGGAAGAGTCCACTTCGATCTCTTTGCGGTAGAAATCTTCAATGGTGGGGTCATATTTCTCAATGAAAGTCCCGGTGACAAACTGCACCGTCAGGGCAGATTTGCCAACCCCTCCGCTCCCTAACACCACTACCTTGTATTCCCTCATGAGTCTCACCTTCACCGACTCCTACACGAGGGAGGAAAAAAGACGCCCCGCTAGCTGCGGCTGGGGTGGCGGAAATCTGCGAACTGGGGAGGAGCGCGCAGAGGAGCGGAGGGCCCGACGCGCAAAGAAGAGGAAGTTCAAGGCGGGGGAGGGGAGGGGAGGGAGCGAAGTGTCCGGGTGGGTGGGGATGGGATGGTAAATGCCCCTCCTATAGGAACCGGAGCCCAGGCAGGGGGCGTGGGGAGGAGGGCGAGCCTGGAGCGGCCCGGCGTGGGAGGGGAGCTGGAACGCGCCCCTCGGAGGCCGAGGCTGGAGGCTGCAGACCTGGGGGCCCTCGCTGCCCCCACGCCTCCCCCGCCCTTCACACAAAGGGGCCCAGGGACCCCGCTTCCTGCTCTCGCTCCGGAGCTGGCCCGGGCCTGGGGGCTCTGTTCCCTTCGCTGCCGCCGGGCGGGTCTCTGGGCCGCGGCTCCCGCGGGCGTCGTCCGGCCTGTGATGGGAGAAAGGGGGCGCACGTTACCCGCTGGACCCCCGCCCGCCCCAAACCAGCGGCCTCCCCGAGCTCCCCGCCTCCCGGGCCGGCTGCCCCCGCCGTCGCAGCCGCCGCTCACCCTGCTGTCCGCACCCGCCCGGCCGCCCGGGAGGCTGTGTCAAGCCAAGGCCATGGTCACGGGCCGGTCCTTGCTCTCACCGCCGCCCCAGCGCTGCTATTCGCAGAGGGGACAGGGGCGGGTGCTGTCCTGGAGGCGGCGGCCGCGGAGGCTCCGGGCCAACCCACCTCTTTTTTTTTTCCTCTCACCCACCCCCCACCCCCCACCCCCAGCATACACCCGGAAGGGTTTCCCTGACACACTGGCTGAGGTGCCCTAGTTCCCCGACACAGGACTGGATCACTTCCGGCGGGGAAAGTCCCACCTCTCCCGAGCGAGGCCGGTGGCGCTGGGGCCGCGCCCTGCTGAGCGAGGCGACTGGGGACTGTTTCTGGTCCGAGCCATGGCCATGGCAAAGGGCCTCTCCGAGGGCCTCCAGCGCCTCCCCTTCCCCGCCAGCCCGCAGCTGCTGCCGATTCTGCTGCTGCTGCTGACAGTGCCACCCCCAAACCATTGCAGCCCCTCCGCGTCTCAGCCGCGCTCAGCCCCGCCTGAATACTCGATCCCCTCGTTGGCCGGTGCGACAGCCAACAATTATCTCACGACCGGGAGAACGCTAAACATCCCTGGACTAGATGTCGCAGGGGAAATAAAACAGCCAAGAAAGTTTCTTCTCTTTGCTGGTATTTCTCCCAAATGATACTTTTTTCTAAGAAGCGCGTGCAAATTTAAATTACCCTTAGACTTCACTATTGCTCTGACTTCCTATGTGGTGCGTTTTACTTAGCTGTGCCTGACAAATCATTAAATACACAGTACTTTTATCATCTGGCAAATCGGCCTCGACTCTACCAGCAAAGACCAAAGACGCTCCTCTTTCTTGTCACCCGGCTCAGAAAACAAAAGGATTGCAAATACACTTGACAAGGACTCTAACTGTTTCTGTTTGATTCCAATGGCTACCCAGCAGGAAAGGTAACCACTATTCAGGGAACAGTTGACTGGAAATTGTTGATTCCTGCAGATTAACTTCTTTTAGTCTTTCATTATCTGCATGCACAGCAATTTGTATGGATGGCTTTTCCTTGATAAAGTTTGTTTTAACGGCCATCCTGCATAGTCATTGAAATTCAAAAGGAAAGGACCTTGGTGTTAAACACTAAGTTTTTATTTTTAGATAAAATTGGTACTTCTTACATATCTTTCCCTCTGCCAACTTTCTATTTGTAAACTTTGTGTCAGATCACAAGCCCAGAAAGCTAGGTTATATTTTAGGAATGTCACTCCCTTTTTGATTCAAGCATGCACCCAGAAACCAGTGAGGCTCAATGGCCAGTCCAGTTCAACTGACTCCAAATTCCTTACCTGCAAGCCCTAATGGTCAAAATGTATAAAATTATTACCAAACCCAAATTGTTAGATATTAGAAACCAGGAAAATCACAGTAGTGTGAAGAAGTCCTATTGTCTCTCCCTGAGTATTCCCCCAATGCCACTTACAGTATCCAAAGGAGTGATTAGTTCAATTTTTCCTCGGCCTGGGGGTGGTGCAATCAGCCAGCGAAGTCCCCAGCTCTGGCTCCAGCAGGCCCTAGTCTCGCCTGATATCTGAGGCACTGCCCTCTGCTGGAGGAGGCTTGGTTTATGAGTTGTGTTTCCCCATAGGTCACTGCTCCTTCCACACGTGCTGTTGCCCGATTTGGAGCTCTGCTGCCCATCTCCTTGTCTAACTGTCTCCAGGCTGTCTGGTGGAATTCACAGTGATGCACCAGCCCTGTTTGTAACTGAATCTAGAAATTCCTCTTCTGATCTAGCAATCAGTGTTGAGCAGTCTGGTAAGTTTCTGTGCTGTTACTAAACTGCCGAAACAGGGAGCTCTTCTTTGTGGGGTCGTCCCACCTGTTGGCAACTCCAATAGCTCTGAATGTGTTGGGCAAAGTGTTTTGGAAAGAGTTCGTTTCTCCATGCAGTAAAACATACTCCTCCGCTCAGTACAGAGTCCTTTTGGGTCTCTCTCAGCAACTACAGGGTTGATGAATGTCACACTCAGTCTGAAGATCCTTCTAAACTTGCTTAGGAAGGGGATTCATTACAGCAGCATTTAGGAAAGCAAACAATTGGAAGTTAATTTAAATGTCCTCTAATATATGATTAAAAATAATAATGTGTCATAGTATTCCACTAATTGGAATACTATGCAGTTATTAAAGAAAAGTAGATTTGGAAGTGCTCATATGAAAAAATGGCCAAGATATATATTGTAAGTCTGAAAACAAGATACTGAACAAATATATAGTTGCTCCCATTTATGTAAAATATGTATGAGTATGTGCAATATATAGTTATATAGCCATTAAAATATGAAACAGCTATTAATTATCAGTGAGGGGTATTATGAAAGGACTTTTATTTCTTCACATTATTTTAATTTTTAAGCAATAATTAGGTATTACTGAGAAAAGGGAATAAATATAATTTTATAATATTTTTAAAGGAGAAACAAAAGAAAATTGTTCAAAAACCAGTATCCTGTCTAGGGCTCGGTGCACAGGTTTGCCCAATTTAACGAACTCCCAAGGTCTGTGAACTAAGGCAGACAGGCATTTAAACAGCAGCTCCCCCACCTCCTAGCTGTGGGACCTCAAGCAAGTGATTTCACATCCAAGTCTCTAACTTCTCATCTGTAAAATGGAGCTAATCATTCAATGTGAGAATATAAAGAAGTATTATATGTAAAATGCTTAGCACAGTCCATTGCTCATTATAAACCTTTAATAAATGCTAGCTATTTGGTTTTTTAAAGTGTTAATAAAGTTATTTGTTTAAAAAAATCAGCAAAGAGAGGAAAACAAAACTTAAAAAGCCCAAGTAGCTCCATGCCCGGTGAGTGTGGCTCAGTTGGTTGAGCGTAGTCCTATGGACCAAAAGGTTGTCAGTTCGATTACCAGTCAGGGCACATACCTGTGACGTTTCTCTCCCCTTTCTCTCTCTCTTTCTCTCTCTTCTCCCCCTTCCTCTCTCTAAGCATGTCCTCGGGTGAGGATTAAAAAAAAAAAAAAAAAAAAAAAAGCCCAAATATCTCCAAATGACACAAAAATAATAAAACAACTCAATTAATCTTTCCAAAGGTATTTATTGTTAAAAGGCTTCTTGTATTTCCTTTCAGGGGGAAAAAAAAAAAAAAACACATTATTTCTATGCTAGTATATCTACCAACCCACCTTTTATATGTATTTTTAAATCACTAGAAAAGTAATCTCACTATTCACACCATTCTGCACCTTGCTTTTTTTCACTTACTATATCTTGGTGATTTTTCCATATCAGAATATATAGATATACCTCATGTATTTTTAATGACTGAACCACGATTTAGTCAACCAGTTCCCTATTAAAGGACACTGGTTACTTCTAGTTCTTTATACTGAGTATCTTCTACACACCTATATCTTTGCCAGCTAACACTTCAGGTGAATTTCCAGTACCTGAATAACTGAAAAAAACTGGTACTTGCATTTCAAATTCTTCTTGTCCTTCAGAAAGATCAAACCAATTTACATTTCTTACAACACAGTATGCCTCTGTTTCTTTATAACCTCGCCCTAGGTATTATTAATTTTAGTATTTAATAGCTCTTGTTACTTGCTTTAGGATATTTTCAAGACTAACAAATGAAGGGTAGTGTTATAGAAGAAATCTGGGCTTCAGAGCCACATAATCCTAACATTGCCCTTTGCCAGCCAGATCTCCATTCTGATTTGTAAAGTTGGCATCATAGTTGTGTCTAGCTTATAGGGCTCCTTTAAAGAGTAAGTGAGACCATCCATTCAAAGCACTTAGCCTTATAAACACTAACTGCTTAATAAATGTAAACTGCTCAAATAATAACTTTCCACTCCCAAGGCTCAAGAACAGGGGGAGGGTAACTCCTCCAGAGAGTATGCCCTTGAGAATCAGAACTTTTGCTTTCATTCTGTATCAACCTCCACTCCAAAGTAACTATTGCTTGGGCAATCATTTTCAAGAACATAAGCAATTTTTACCATACTGTGAAGAAATCTTGGGGTATAAACTATATGCAGAATATAGAAGTTACAGGTACATAATATTGTTTTATGTAGTTAGCTTGACACAAGTTTAAAATGCTAAACATTTTGCTTCAGGCACCAGTTGTTCACTTCTTTTATCCCTCCTTCCCAATTTAGGTGTCCTTCAGTTGTGAGCCCTGGAGTCATTAACTTCTGGATAGTTGGATAGTTTTCCCTCACTTTCACCCTCCAAGTAAGCCCTCTCACCTTTCAGGTACTGGGTGGTGGTGGGGGGAGGGGGGACCTGTTCTTTCCACATCCTAGCACTTTCCTTCTCTTTTGCTTGAAGTTGCCTTCAAGTTAGCAGAAAGCTGCGACAGTAGTGGCCTTGGTGGTGCCTATGGAAATCTTCAGCAGGGCATCTCCTCTTATTTCAGTGCTTTTGGAGGACCCTTGATAGCAGATTGTCCTGGGTTCTTTCTAGCTGCTTCCAGCCTCTGAGATTCCAATCTTCCCTTTCAAATCCCACCTCCAGCGACACCAGCTGTTGGTTCTGCATGTCAGTCTCCCCAGGTACACAGAACCAATGTTTATAACTCTATTATCTTTTTGGCAATATAAAAAATGTTCTTTGCAAAAAAAAATAAATAAATTAAGGTGTAATCCCACTACCCAAAGAAAATCACCATTATATTTTAGCGCCTTTCACACAATTTTACTCTGAGAGTGAAAATGTTTTTAAACAAGAATGGGGTCATATAGTTTTTTTGTTGTTATTGTTTTAGGAGACTTGTTTTACTTAGAGTGGGAAATTATGCCGGGGCAAAGTTAACACAAAGAAACAACAAAAAGTAGCAAGAAAAACAGTTAAGTGCAGCCTACAGTTCTCCTATGCAGCCCTTCTGTGTCCATCTGTCCATCCCACACACTGAAAGGGAGGAAGGAGTAAACTCATCAGGCAGCTGCTCTAACAGGACAATGGGCAGCTGTCATCACGTAGCTCCTCCTGATCTTTAACCTGACAAAGTAAATCATTCCATAGGCTGAAAAAAAAAATGAAAACAAATAGAACTATGTTGTTTCTTTTCTCCAAATGAAATCCACACTAAAGGTCCTATATGATTCCAATGCGGTCATACAGTTTTGCAAGCTGCTTCTTTCACTTACTGAAACTTCACGCCTGCACAAAGTATTAAAAATACTTATAGCCTGAATATGCCTTGTTCCCCATAGCTTCAGCTTTCCTACAACCCTAATTAGCATTCAATCACATTCAACCTTGTCCACCTGGAATCTTCATTCAGCCAATGGGATCTCATGGCAAGGTCTCCTTACCATAGAGGCCACTATTACCCAAGCCTGGTCAGGCAAACATTCCTATAGAGACACAAAACTCTTATTTTCCAGATGTGACAGCTGAAAGAGTTAGTTCTTCATAACTCAGTGAGCTACTACATAGAGTATACCTATAACAGACCTGAATCCGTAATCATTTTTCCTCTTCATTTCATCTGTAATTTCAAAGATAGTAGATAGGAAAGCATTTTATAATCTATTAAGTACCACTAAATTTAAGGAATTAGTATTAATAATAACTGTATTTTGTTGTTCATTTCTGCATGCTTATTGCCAATTTTAATCTGTTGTACAAACATACTCTTAATTTATGTGCATCTGAATCACCTGGAAGTGTTGATAAAATACGGATGGCCAGGCCTTGCTCCCAGAGTTCCTGATTTTGGGATGGGGCCAAAATTTTACATTTCTAAGTTCCCAGATGGCACTGCTGCTGGTCCAAGGACCACACTATAAGCACCACTGTTATAAAAAGTGGTAGGGCTTTGTATTTGAATCTTCCCTGCTCAATATTCATTAATTTATCAACTCATTCAATACACATTGACTGACTTTCTACTCTAGGCCAAGCACTTTGCTAGATAGTGGGGATGGAAAGATTGATAAGACTCAGTGCCTGAAGGAGTTCATGGCCTTTTGAGGAACACAGACAATTAAATCAATATTTACATTACACTGAAACAAGTGCTGTGATAGAAACATGGCCAGGGTGCTCTGGGAGACTCCGGAAGGGCACCAGAGAAGGTTTTTTGGAGGAGGTGATTGAGCTGTAGGCGAGGAGGCCAGAGGGGTGAGTAGGGGCTAGAGCCAGGTCAAGAAAAGCCTGGTATAGTAAACTGAGGGGCATGACCTTTCCCCTGAAGGCTGTAGGAAGTCATAGAAGGTGGTTTTACAAAGGTGGGACACTACTGTGCTGAGCAAAAGTGGATTTGGCATCCAGGCTCAGGTTCAAATACTGGCTGTGCTGCTTGTATAACCTGGGCAAGTTATTTAACCTTCTCTGAGCCTCTAGTTCTTCATGTGTTAAAGGAAAAATAATTCTACATTATTTAGATGTTTTGAAGATTAAGAGAAAGTACCTAAATGCCTGGCATATGGGAGGTATTTAACAAATGGTGATTATGATCAGATTTGAACTTCAGAAAGCTAAAGACATGGAAGACATGCTGCTCAGACTATTTCAGATCAAGACCACCACGCTAGTTTAAATACCAAGGCCGTATTTGATATGGTGTCCAGTTGAATGACTTAATGGTATAATGATAATTATTTATTGTTATAGACTGTATGCCAGGAATTATGCAGTGATTTGCACTCATCATTTCATTGTATTCTTGCAATAACCTTAATAAGTGCTATTATTATTATCCCCAATTTTACAATGTTGGGATTAAGGCTCAGAGAACTTAAATAACTTATCCAAAGCCGCACAGTTTGTCAGTGGCAGAGTTTGAATTCAAACTCAGGTCAATCTAACCCTAGAGCCTACACTTTATTACCATCTTGTCTGTTTCTTTGGAGTGTAGAACAGTGAATGGGTGTTAAGACAATGTTAAAGAATGTGAGCTTTATTCTCCTGTTTCTCTAACCTTGAGCAAAGCTGGTTGTTCCTACTGATTTCATATTCCCTTCGAAAACATGCCTCCGTGACCTGCCAGGAGCATTGACCTTGGGTCTGTGGCACGTGCTACTGAGGTTGCTACAATTCTTCAAAAATGCCCCGGAGCATTTACAACAGAGAACCTCCTTCTCTTGTTACAGGGACCATATTGAACTCCATGAGAGGAGGCAGGGAGTAAGCTTAATTATTTTTAATACTGTTTTACAAATAGCAGTTATCATTGATTGGGCTCTTGCTATGTGTCTGGAATTTTGTGGTACACTTTAATCTTCACAGCAACCCATAGCAAGTACTATTGTCACCATCCCTAGTTTAAATATCAGGAAATTGAGGCTCAGGGAGGTTAAGAAACATCCCTAAGATTACACAGCTGCAGAGACAGATTAAAGTAGAGAACTGGTATATTCATTTTTACAAACCTTACATTTTTTATTTTTTTGCTTTGCTTCTATAACTATAACATTTCCACACACAAATGTAATTCTCTTTAATGCTTCTTCTGCCTGTGTGTTTCAGTTACAATAGTTCAAACCCTGTTTTTAATGATATGTATGCAAATAATGCCTGTTTCTTCAAAATTATTGCATACCATAAGGAGTCAAAAAGACAAGAGATAAGTGTTGGCAAAGATGTGGAGAAAAGGGAAACTTTGTGCACTGTTGGTGGGAATGTGAACTGGTATAGCCACTATGGAAAACAGTATGGAGATTCCTCAGGAAATTAAAAATAGAACTACCATCTAATCCAGTAACCCCACTTCTGGGTATATATCCAAAGAATGGAATCACTATTTTGAAAAGGTATCTGCACTCCCATTTTCACTGCAGCATTATTCACAATAGCCAAGATGTGGAAAAAAACCTAAGTGTCAACAGATGAATGGATAAAGATATATATATTTACATGTATAAATGTTATTGATCCATGAGAAAGAAAGTAAAATTCTGGCCTACTGTGCCTCCATATGCTCTCAGGAATTCCCCCAGCAGCTAACCAAAATTAAGAGTAGAAAGAAGTTGCATTAAAATTGAATTCTTAGTATTTTAAAAGGACTGTTGTTTGAATGCTTTTAAAAGGCTGATACATACATGTGAGAAATGGTGTGAAATTAATGTAAAAATTGATGTTGTATGCTAAAATAAATCATTATCTGTTTCAAATTCATGGCAATGTAGAAATCCTTTTGTTTTTAGTTTGGAGCAACTAGCTGAATATGCAGAGTTCTGGCACTAGGTGTCAGTAAAACATTAAATTAGAATCACACACCTTTTTTCTTTTTCTTTTCAAAGTTTTTATAACAATAAAAATAAAATGAATTTCCTGGATTAAAAAAAAAAAAAAGAAGAAGACAGCACACTTCCTTGTTGTTGTGACAATGTCAGTGTGGGCACCTTAAGTGGCTCAAGGAATTATCTTAGTATGACCCTTCAGCTTTGAATGGTCGGGAACTCAATTTTGTGTCACCTGAAAAACTGAGAGATTAGAATTTTGGAGGTGAGGGTGGAGGGGTGATTACTCCAGTAAACCAGTTCCTAAAAGTCTAAATAAAAATTATGTTACACAGAGAAATCTAATTATGAAGCTGATCACAACACTTCTGTTAATCAACTCAGGGAGTGTTCTTCCCATGTGGACAAGATAAACAAAATTAACTTAAGTTCATTTAAGTCTTAAAGGATCCCTTTGAGAGCCAAGTGAGTTGGCTGATGCAAAGGCATCTCAAACTTACCTTTTTTGATATTTAGCATATTATTGCCTTTTCTTTTAATCTCCAGAACTTTACCCCCTTCTTGTGATTTCTATCACAGTAAATGGTACCACTATCCATACACCATTTATGAAAAATAGAACTTTGGGTATTATCCTCAACTCTTCCTTCATCCTAGCATCCCATAACCAAACAACTACCAAGTGCTGCCAATTTTACCTCCTTAATATTTCTTACATCTATTTCATCCTATGTCTGCTATAGTATGTGGGAGATTTAAGAAATGTTTATGTGACATTTCTTCCCTAAACTTTGTAATAGGTCCTAAATAGTTTGTAGGTCTCTAATCCTTCCTTCACACTTCCCCAATGTCATGAAGCAAATCTGTTTGAAGCAATTCTGACTACATATATCTGCTGATTTCAGTGACTCCCTATCAAGATAAAGTACAAACTCATATGCAAAGAATAAAAGGTATTCTATAATCTTATCCCTACTTACCTTCCAAGTACATCTCCTACTTTCACACCCTTTATGTTCAAGTATAAATATACTGCAGACTCCCAAATTTACATGTCCATCCCAAACCACTCCTCTTAGTTGTAGATTCAAACCTACTCTACAGTTATTTTTGTATGTATTCAGATATCTTAGATTTAACATGTCCAACACTGAACGTTGATATCCACCTCTTCTAAAAGAAAGGAAAGAAAGAAAGAAAGGAAAGAAAGAAAGAAAGAAAGAAAGAAAGAAAGAAAGAAAGAAAGAAAGAAAAGAAAGAAAGAAAGGAAGGAAGGAAGGAAGGAAGAAAGAAAGAAAGAAAGAAAGAAAGAAAGAAAGAAAGAAAGAAAGAAAGAAAGAAGAAAGAAAGAGAGAGAGAGAAGAGAGAGAGAGAGAGAGAAGAAAGAGAGAGAGAGAGGAGAGAGAGAGAGAGAGAGAGAGAGAGAGAGAGAGAGAGAAGAGGAGAGAGAAAGAAGAAAGAAAGAAAGAAAGAAAGAAAGAAAGAAGAAAGAAAGAAAGAAAGAAAGAAGAAAGAAAGAAAGAAAGAAAGAAAGAAAGAGATTTAATTGGGTATTTTATTTAATATACTTCCCTATGAGGACAGAGATTATTGCCTGCCCGCAATATGCTGTTAAATAGTGATAAATTGATTAAACTGCTTATGCTATTCTGGACATAAGATATTTTTTCCATGTGTCTCTTTTTATGTTATTATTTCTGCCCAGAAGGCTTTTCCCTCTGTTTATTTTTTCCTATGAATTTCTTTTCAGCATTCTTTTAAAAAAAGGGTTTATTAAGATATAATTCACATGCCATATAGGTCACCCATTTAAAGTGTACAATTCAATGGTATTCACTACACTCACAGAGTTGTACAACCACCGCCACAATTTTAGACCATTTTTATCACCTCAAAAAAACCAAAAACACTTTAGCTGCCCTACTATCCCCCCAATTCCCCCAGCCCTAAGCAACCACTAATCTACTTTATGTCTCTATAGATTTGCTTATTCTGGGCATTTCATATAAATAGAATCATATAATACATGGTCTTTTGTGACTGGCTTCTTTCACTTAGTATAATCTTTTCAAGGCTCATTCACGTGGTAGCATTTATATCAGTACTTCTTTCCTTTTCATGGCCAAACAATATTCTTGTATTGATATAGTACATTTTGTTCATCCATTAGTAAGTTAATGGACATTTAGATTGTTTCCACCTTTTTTGGTATTATGAAAAATACTGCTATAAACATTTGTGTTCACTTTTTTGTGTGGACATATGTTTTCCTTTCATTTTGATCTGTATTTCCCTGGTCACTAATGACGTTGAGGATCTTTCCATGTATTTATTGGTCATACGTATATCGTCTTTGGAGAAATGTTTATTGAGATCTTTTTTCATTTTCAAATTAAATTATTGGTCTTTTTATTATTGAGTTCTCAAGAGTTCTTTATATATTCCAGTTATAAGTTTCTTCACAGGCATATGATTTGCAAATATGATCTCTCATTCTGTAGGTTTTCTTTCTACTTTATTTTTTCTTTCTGTTGGATTTATCGGGGCAACACTGGTTAACAAAATTATACAGGTTTCAGGTGCAGAATTCCACATCATTGGCACACTCACTGCACTGTGTGTTCACCACTCCAAGTCAGGTCTCTGTCCATCACCATTTATCCCCCCTGTACCCTCCTCCACCTCCCTTGACCCCTCTTTCCCCCAGGAAATCACCACACTGTTGTCCGTGTCCATGAGTTTATCTTTTTTTTTTTTTTGCTCAATCCCTCCACTCCCACAACCCAGCCCCACAATCCCCCCCGCCACACACACAGCTTTCAGCCTGCTTTCTATCTATGAGTCTGTCTCTATTTTGCTTGTTTGCCAAGATTTGGAAGATGCCTAAGTGTCCACCAGTAGATGAGTGGATAAAAAAGCTGTGGTACATTTACATAATGGAATACTATGCAGCTGTAAAAAAGAAGGAAATCTTACCTTTTATGACAGCATGGATGCACCTGGAGAGCATTATGCTAAGTGAAAGGAGCCAGTCAGAGAAAGACAAGTACCATATGATTTCACTCAAATGTAGAGTATAATGAACAAAATTATCTACTTTCTTAATAGGGTCTTTTTAAGCACAAAAGTTTTTAGTTTGATTAAGTTCAATTTATCTAATTTTTTCTTTGGTTGCTTGGGCTTTTGGTATCATACCTAAGAATGTTTTGCCAAATCTAAGATCATGAAGATTTAACCTATGTTTTCCTCTAAGAGTTTTATAATTTTAGTCCTTCCAATTAGGTAGTTGATCCATTTTGATTATATTTTTATACAGTGTGAGTCAAGGTTCCAATTTCATTCTTTTGTATGTGGCTAACGAGTTGTTCTAGCACCATTTGTTGAAAAAACTAAAACATGATCATAATGGCCTGTTTGCTGCAAACTTATTCATACTCACTTAGTTTTTGCCTAATATTCTTTTTCTACTTCAAGATCCCATCCATTACTTTTAGTTATATTACATTTAGTCATCATATTTCCTTATGGTCTTTTTAGCTGTGACAGTTCCTCACACTTTTTTGTTTTGTTTTTGATGACATCAAGAATTTTAAAGAGTACTGGTCAGGCATTTGTACAATGTCCCTCAGTGGGATTTGCCTGATGATTTTATTTTCTGTAATCAGACTGGTGTTATGTGATTTGGGGAGGAAAACCACAGAGGTAAAGGGTCATTCTTATCACACCATATCAAGGGTACTACATTTAAGGTATATCTAGATCTATATCTAGACATATAATTACATTGTACATGCTGTTATATACCCTGTGTTTTCATATGAATGTCTATTATGAAACCTTTCCATGTCATTAAGAGCAGTATATGAATATCTAAGTTCATTTTTAAATTTTAATGAACATTTTGTCTCCATGTTTTTATTTAAAAGATGGATTCCCTGGATCCAATTCCTATTGTATGGAAGACAGTGAAATTTTTTTACATTATACATGGGTTTTTAATTGAAGAATTTGCTGCCTGTATTCTGGTATTGCACATCGAGGGCTCTTTGTTGGGTTGGAGTTTGTGAGCTATTTTCATACACTCTTTGAAGTTTTCTTGGAGTCAGTGAGACATGAGCAGGTAAAAGAAAAATATAGAGGATGGACTAGGTAGGGAATTAAGGAAAACAGGGAGAATCCAATTCAAAGTCACCACCTAGGGTGGCATCAGAATTGAAGTTAAATCTATTATTAAAATTAATTTTTTTATATCTCAAAAAAATAACCTTTTCATGAATTGGAAAGTGACCTCAAACAATTAGCTAATTTGGGCTTTGGAATAACGTTAAATATTAAAATTTTGTTCTTCTAGTTGGATGTTGGCCTAACATAATCACAGTAAAATCACATCATTGAAACTAACATTGTGGTTGAATACAGCCTCATATGTTGGGTGTTACTGCCAATTGGATGACATTTACTTACTATTCCATATGGGTTAAAGGAAAACTGACTGCATTATTCGTTTACTTTTAGATCTGCTTATATTGATACAAACAAATATGTCATTAATATCTGCTAACATTATTATTTAAATGAAGTGAAATTAAGTATGTATTTTTATGAATAATTTGGTTTATATTGTTAAGTATTTGAGACTGATTATGGGGTGGTTATACTGGAGCTTCAACTGATTTTTGCCTACACATCAAGAAAAGTACATATATAGTATCATGCTATGCCGGAGCCCGCCGGCAGAGTCGAACGGTTCTGAGAGTAGGGGTGAGGATGGAGAAAAGACAGACACAAAAAATATGGGATCGGGAGGACTGCAGCTCGTGAGGGCTGCAGCCCCGAGTTTATTTTCCAAGCTCAATTTATACCGGCGCTGTTGTTTTTGCTGAATAGCACCCTGCCCTGCATTCCTTCCCCTTGCCCGATACAAAGTAGTTCTCTTCAGGCTGCACAAACACACCTTCATCGTAAACATCCTGCCTTCTGCAGGAGCTCAGACCCAGGCTTCTAATGGGAACTTTTTGGGAAGGATTGAGTCCTTGGCTAGGTATGTAGCTTGACTGTCCCTTAACCCTTCAGGCCAGGGCCAGCTTCCTAATAAGCCTTTCTAGAATTTAAGGCAGCAAACTAAATTAGTATTGCCTTGGTGCCTCAAGGTCTGGGTCAGGGAGCAGGGGAGCACATCCGCAGCTCACCCAGGCACTGTGCCTGGGGCCACAGCAGCTCACCCACATCTCCCTGGGAGCAGGGGAGCACATCTGCAGCTCACCCAGGCAGCTCCTCTGTGCCTGGGGCCACAACGGCTCCCCACAATGCTAGGAAATGAGTGGCAGGGACTTGGACTGGGACCATTATACCAAAGTGTGATGTATTTGCAGCAGTAAATCAGAAATCAGAGGAGTTGCTGAAACAAGACTACCAACTCACACAGAATGTCCAAAATTCATGAGATCTTAGTTCATTCATTCAAAAGTGACTGCAGCTGACTTAGAAGTATGAAGGTCTTAGTTTGAAAGCCTGCTCCTAACCTAGTACACCACCTCCCTACATAACCTTACACCCTTCACTTTCCCTCCTTAAGTTTCAATCTCCTAAGGCTCTTTCTATCTCTAATAAACATTTTATGAATCTGTGGACAAAAAACCACACCAATAAGTCCAATAACTGACAGACAGTAACCTCACAGTGTGATCTGATCAAAAATTCCTAACTGGGCAGGTGGTGGGTAGTCACACTGCTGGCTTATAACTTTTTTTAGTAAAAACTTTCTTTTCGCATTAAGCAAGCCCTTTCCATTGTTCGTGTGCATCTAGGTTAACACACCTTTGAAATGCCAGAGTAATCCTCTTTTTCTCTTATGCATCTTGATTAACATATCTTTGAAACGACAGAGTAATCCTCTTCTTCAGGCCTCTTGGTGGCCCTAATCACCCTCAAAGGAGCACATAATCTTGTTAACTATCTTGTAATCCAATTCCCACCCAGCTTTTTCCCATCTTCATTTAATCTTCCTTAACTTTCCTCCTTAATTCCAAATGCATAAAAGAAATTGCAAAACTGTCATTTTACAGAGCATTAGAGATCTTGTTTCCTGGCAATTGTTCCCAGTTTGACTCAAATAAATTCTCATAAAAATTCTCTGCAAGTTTGGATGTTTCTTACATTGATAACTCTATGATTCTACTCAGTATGAGGCACTATGCTAGGTACTTTATGGGAATCAAAGTTGTACAAGACACTGCTCATGTTCTTAAAAATCAAAGTAAGAAGATGAATGGTTCCATGAACATTTAGCAAACATTTACCACCAGGACTCAAGAAGGTCACCAGTACCAAGGTAGAAGTAGAGCATGGAAGTACAGTGACACTATCCCAACAAAGAAACAAGGCTATGACATTTGCCTTAGCTTCAACTCCATTTTTGCTCTTCTAAATATCTACCTATACACTGCTAATATAAAGTGATAACATTGATTTAAAAACAAAAATACCAGAACTTAGGCATGTAGTGTAGTCTCTGAAGTAATATCCTTGTAAGGTTAGTCAAAGATACTTGGTAACTGCCTTCATAGCCTGTGGCACATGTTCAAATTTACTCAGTTGGAATAGATCTTGGTCACTGGGGGAATAGACAAGCTGTTTGGAAATAGCCAGACATCATTTAAGAGGCAAATCAAAAGGATAAGACTGGTGATAGAGCTGGGCCATACATTTTGATTTAAAAATTAAGTGTGACAATTAAGAAATGAGATTGGTTTTCTTGGGGGCCTTGTAATTGGCTCTGAAGGCAATTCTTATTCCTAGAGATGTTTTGAGCATCACAAGAATAAGTAGATATTCTTCCAAGGGAATACTTTGAAAGGCAACAGTACTTACTTTTCAGCCATACTTAGGATATCAAGATTTGTTTAATTAGAAATACCAGCTATGTTATTAACAGTTAAAAATTAGCTGTTACAATTAACTGATCCTTGTTACATTATTGGGAGAAATAACATATTTCACTAAAGATGGAAAAAATTTAACATTTACTGAATCTCTCCTCCATTCAGCCACCCATTAAGTGCTAGATGCTGAGATAAATAACTCCTATAGCAATCCCATATGATGCAGGCATTATTTCCCCCATTTTATGAATGCAAAAACCGAGGTTCAGAAAAGTTAAGAGGCACATCAATAGAAATCAAGATCTTCCTTCAAGTTTGCCAAGAATCATAAAAGAAACCTCCTCCGTAATATATTTTAGAAGCTCTTGCATGTTAGTTAACAATGTACATAGCATTAGTACAATTAACTTTCTCTTTTTTGATGCTGCAATCCCATTTTAACCAACCAGAGTACACCATTTCTTTCATGTAAAGACATGAGAAAACGTTGCAGATGTAATGATGAACACTTTTGTCAAGTTCTCTGTAGGGAGCAGCACAAAGGAAGCAGAGGTTACCACTTGTGGGAGTGGAGGGGAATCTGGGAAATTTCATGGAGGTGGTGCCCTGTGATTCTTGAAGGAGAAGGACTCCCTCAAGCAGACAAGAGGCAAGGAGACAAGGACACATCTTGCAGAAGGAAGTGCATGAATACAAAGGCAGAATTGCAAAGAGCATGGAGAATAAGGACAATTGTAAGTGGTTCTGAAAGACATTACTGAAATGGGCTGAGGGAAGAGAAGAGGCACAGAAGCAAAATGAGATGGCTTTTGTCTTCTTCAAAACTTTGCTCAGATTCAGGCCTGTAACCACTCTCCAATCAATATTCCCTTTGTTTTATGAATAGCTTCAAGTCTTATCTACACGAAGTTGGAAGCATCTGTATTGGTAAGACAGTTCTGTTCCCCCCAAAATTTTTACAGGTATTTTCCATGTAAACATGGTGTTGAATGGCACAACTGGATTTGGGGTGATGCATTACTGTCTACTGCATATTCATCTGTGTTAGTTAAAAGTTTTCTGTGGGAACTCCTTTTTTTGTTGAAAAAACAACAGTCACAAAAATTCAATTAGCCATTCAGTTTTCTAGAACCCTGAAGTAGTTGTTAGCTTCCTAGTTATTAGTATTATCCTGGAATATTTTTCAACTAAAGTTTGCAGCTTACATGTTTCCATTCCCTTTCCCCCTATTCAGTGGCTGCACTTGCAACATTGTTTACCAGGCTGGTGAGGATGGATTCTTCCCCCTTTGCTGTGGAACCTATCAGGTATTGTGTTAACAGCTCACAGGAAGGAAAGCTTGGTGTTCCTAAGAAGCCGACATGTTAGTGTTCTTTTGTGATATATTTTCCTCTCAAAATTGGAGTCTTTATCTGCTGTTGACTACAGGCTATCTTACATGAGCATCATTCCTGCCTTTTCTACAGGAGCTAGTCTATAGTGCAATAGCCATTTGCCACGGGGAAATTCCATTACTTTTCCTTACCACAAGGATATATTCTGTCTGGTGTTTACACTGAAGATGGGGGAAATTTAATTAAATTCTTTGAAGTGCTAGATTTACTTACACTATCAATTTACTGCTAAACCCACCATTCTCATTTTGGACAAAGAGAATAGGACCATATGTCTCAAATGTATCAAATGTCGACACTTTCAGTAATAGTTTTCTGCTTAGAATCAAAGAAGGATTTGGGTTTTTGAGTTCCTAAAGCCCTCTAGTTAGAACCTTATGGACTTCGTTATTTGGAACTGAATTTACTATACACTTTTGTATATTGGAATAAGTTTTGCAGTAAATCCAGTATCTTATTTGCAAAATGTCTTAGGGCAAAGTTTGGCAGCTTCTCCAAAGGGTAGTTCTCTCCTCACATCATTTCCTGGTGAAAACTATGCAAGAATTAGATTAAATAATACCTCCATCAATAAATCATCCATATGAAAGAATCATCAAGTGAAAGAATCCTGGCCTATGCACAAAGCTAGAGAAAGCAAGTACTAGTACACACAATCATTGCCGTGGAAATATATAAACATAAAGAGAAACTTGGTAAAAATATTCTGATGCCAGAGTTAAATATTTAATAATCTTGTCCCCCAAAAATATGGGAAAGCTTCTCCCCTTGAGTTTCAGTTTAGGTGACCATTTAATTTATAGATGGAACAGAAATACATGTGCATTTTCACATTTCTCTAAATTGTCTATGAAATATCTAATATTTAAATAAAAGCTAAAACAAACAAACAAACAAAAAAACCATCCAAAATCTACTGGGACATGGAACCCTGTGCTCAAGTAGCTTATAGTATAGTTGGAAAAATGAGACTTCCACACATAGCATCATAAAAGTCAAAGAAAGTGTGTAATGAGGATTGACATGCACATAGTTTAGCAAAAATCTGCACAGTATAGACTCGCATCAGGAGCTGTAGGAAGTTAGGAAGAGGAATAAAGGATTAATGGGGAGCTAGAGTCTTGGGGAAAGTTTTATGAAGGATGTGTAATATATGTTATCTAGACACATATATGTTATCTAGGCTAGGCACAGTTTGGATTCACAGAAGGAAGAGGAAATAAGACATTCTGATTTAAAAAGAAGGAAACAAGAGCAAAGACATGAGAGTGTGAATATGGTGGGCAGAAGGCAAAGAAGAGGCCAGGCTGACTAGGATAGAGGATGTGAAAATTTAAGCATGGCAGGGTAGACTCAGATTTAGCAATGCAGGCTTAAGAATTTGGTTTGGTTTCCACAGGCGAAGAAGAGACATCAGGATCCATTGAGCAGCATAGTGACTTGATGAAAGTAGTGTTGTGGGAAAATTAGACCAGGATTGGGGGATTTCATATGACCATCCAGATGGTAAATGCACCAGTTGCATAGATACAGTGAGCAGTGAGATGACTGTGAAAGCTGAGGCTAGCATGACATCAGGCCATAATGAAAACTAGGATCAACCAGGATGAATTCACTTGGGGAGGACATATAGATTCAACTGGAAATATGGGGGATTTTAAATGAAATATTCTAATTATTATATCATGCACCCAAAAGAAACTAAGGAGAACAAGAGAGGTGGAAGAATGAGGACCCATTATTATCTGTCTCCTGCCTCTTTGTCCAACCTAATTTTGATGCATGTGCCAGTCATATTGAACTGCTTGTGATTTCCTGAAATCAATGTTTTCTCACCTTTTCAAGCCTTTGTTCAGAATACTCTTTCTCCCATTTTACTTGCATGCAATTATTGTAGACAGAATGGCTTCTAAAGCTATCCGGGTCCTAATCCCTGGAACCTGTGAATATGCTACATTACATAGCAAAAACATCGTTGCAGGTGTTAATTAAAGTTAAGAACTTCAAAATAAGGAAGATAACCCTGGATTATACCATTGGGCCTGGTCTAATCATATGAACCCTTAAAATCAGAGGACTTTCTCCAGCTGGAGTCAGAGAGATGTAGCGGAAGGGTAAGTCAGAGATATTTGAAGTGGGAAAGAAACTCAACCCATTGTTGCTGGAGGGAAGCCCCATCGATATCAATGGAAGGAATGAGGGTCGCCTCTGGGAGCAGAGACTGGAGTCTGGTAGGCAACTAAATTTGGCAATCAACCTGAATGAGCTTAGAAGTGAATTTATTCCCAGAACCCAAGAAAGGAATACAGCTGCTGATAACTTGATTTGACCTTATGAGACTTAAAGCATAGGAACCAGCCAAGCCACCCTGTAGCCAGATTTCTAACCTACAGAAGGAGGAGATAACATATGAATGTTGTTTTATGGCAATCACTTTGTGGTAATTTGTTATGGCAGCCATAGAAAACTAATACAACACCCTTTAACATTCAGCTCAAACACCATACTTCCAGGAAGGCTTCCCTAAGCTCCTCCTCTGGGCTCCCATAGCACCCAATACATTCTTGTATAATGGCAGGAATGACATTATATTGATCTCACTGGGTGTACAACTGTCTCTCTCCCTCAGTTGTGAGTGCCTTGAAGGAAGGGACAACATCTTACTCATTTCTGTATGGATAGCACTTAGCACAGTGCCTGACAGCAGATGCTGAATAAATAAAGAGGTAGAAAAAGAAGGAAAATAGGAAGAGGAAAAGCTGGCTGATAGGCTGAGAGAGAAATAAAGGGTGAAAGAAAATGGAATGGCTGCCAATAATTACTGAGTCTGTAGGGTTTAGGAATAGTTTGGTGGTGATGGTGGCTGGAGATAAATGCTAAACAAACAAGCAAATAAATGCATGCTACAAGGAGGCTTAAGGGTTAGAAAGGAATACCAGCAATAGACTAGTTTAGAGGACTCTGGAAAGGCTTAGAAATTGCAGGCAATAAGTCTGTCCACCAGTTACTAAGCTCCACTTTTATGCAGCACAACTTCCAATTTACTTTTTAGTTCTTCATTCCTAAACAGAAATGGATAGCCAAAAGTTACTAGTAGTTTGAAAGAAAACTCCTGCTTGAAAGAGAGAGGCCAACACAAGAGAAAAGATGGAATTGAAACAAAACAAACAGTGTAGAGAACAGAAGAAAATGTCTATAAAACAATAATATTCTTAAAGGAGGAGCTCCCCCCAAATTAAAATATAATAGCAAAATTTCAGTAACTAGGTTTGAAGATAAAGTTGAGGAAATCAGAGAAAGAAGAGTAAAAAGAGAGCTTTCATTCATCAAAATTGCTTGAATGCTTGCTATGTGTCATGTACTGTTCTAGGCTCTTGGAATATATTATGTCGTCATCAACAACAACAAAAACTAACAAAAATTCCCTGTCCTTGTGTAGCTTACACTTTGATGGCCAATATGAGAATGAATAAAAGTAGAGCAATCCAAGCCATACATTATCAAATAGGAACATCCAGAAAGAAAACAGAAAATGGTGGGAGCAGATTATCAATGAAATAATGCAAAATACTTTCCAAGCTCTGAAGGACATGAGTTTTCAGATGTGAAGGGCCCACCTAGAACCCAGCAAAAGAGCATTGTGAGATTCCAGAACACCAGGGACAAAGAAAAGAACCTGAAAAGTTCCTGAGAGAAAAATACATCGCATACGAAGTATTTGGCTTCTTAGTAGCAAGATTAAAGGCTAGAAGATAATAGGGTGATACCTTCAAAATTCTGAGTAGCTGATTATTTTCATCCAAGAATTTTATCCTCACCTAAGTTATTAATCAAATCAGAGGGTACAATAAAAATATTTTCAGATATGCAATGTCTCAAAAATGTAATCTATTACACACCCTTACTCAGAAGGTGACGCACAACCAAAACAAGGATGTAAAACAAGAAAGAGAATCACAAAACATGGAGCCCACCCAGGGGAGAAGTGAATGGAATTTACAGGATCACAGCTATGCGGTACGTTCAGGAAGCAAATGGTTCAGATTGGAGCAGACCAGAGAGCCCCAGGAGGGACATTTCTAGGGAGAAAAAGCCTCAAGACCCAAATGAAACCAAACAACAACAACAAAACTGACAGATTATATGAAAGCTTTGCTCATGTGACCATGTGGACAATTGTACTAATAGATATTTTACAAGACTGTTGGAAGGTAAAGGAAGACTTGGCAACAGGTTCAAATAAACTATGTAAAGGGGGAAAATAAATTAGGTAATCGTTAGCTCCTAAAAAAAAACACCTAGAAATTGTACCAAAAAAAATGAAATGTAACCATAATATAATTCTTGACTCATCGGTGAAATATTTGTGTAGTCATAATGATGTAAACATTAAATTGTGATATAAGCTATATGGAGAGAATAGAGGAGAAGGCATTTGTAAGAAAGTTGAATCCTCATCTACTATAATAAGATGCCAATAGATTAATTACAATGAATCAAAAGAAAACAATGCATACATGTTATGTTGCCATATGAAAGTAAATGTTAGAAGAAACAGTTAAATAATTGAAACTGAGATGGGGCAAGTTGGGAGGAGAAAAGACAAGGACACAAGGGTCTTGCCCTTTTTTGTAGCATAAGCCTTTTAGACTAATATAACATTGTAAATCAGCATATATTACTTAGATAAAAGCAATGACTAATTTGAAAAAGAATCAATGGGGGTTAAATATAAGGAAAGCAGGTTATTTCACATTCATGTTTTGAACACTCTGCCCACAGAGATCCTGTGGTTTTCCCCTGGCCATAAAAGTGAGGAAAGGGTCTTAAAGAATGCTTCACACTGAGATCCTAAGCATTTAAGGGGCTATCCTTGAGAATGATGAGGGTTCTGGGGGTAGGGTTAGGATGTACATTAAAAATGTTTCTTAATTACAGGTAACATTCAATATTATTTTGTATAGTTTCAGGAATAGAGTATAGTGGTTAGACAGTTATATGCTTTATAAAGTGTTCCCCCTGATATTTCAAGTACCCACCTGGGAGCAGTATCCCAGGGCTTAATCTTTATGATGGAATCCAGAGAAAAAGGAGGTTATGTCTACATCTTATAAAACAATAAATCCCAGTCCATGTCACATATATTATCTTCTACTCTATGCTCAAATTAGAAAATTGGGTATCCTCCTTGACTCTTCCTTCATCATCTTAATAAATCCTATCCATAATTAAGAAATCCTATCTATTCTATCTTCTTATAATTTTTTTATTGTTCAAAATATTACAGATGTCCCATTTTCTCCCCATTGACCCCTTCCACCCTGCACCCACCCCCCTCCCCAGTCCCTAACCACACTATTGTCTATGTCCATGGGTTATGCATATAAATTCTTTGGTTAATCTCTCCCCACCCACCCACCCCACCTTCCCTCTGAGATTCATCAGTCTGATCCATGATTCCGTGTCACTGAATCTATTTTGTTCATCAGTTTATTCAGTTCTTTAGATTCCACATATAAGTGAGATCATGTGATGTTTGTCTTTCTCTGGCTGGCTTATTTCACTTAGCATAATATTCTCCAGGTCCGTGGCTGGGAGCAAGAGTGCTCTGCTTGTCAGAGTGCCGACATCTTCCCAGTCTATTCTATCTTCTTGTGTTCCCTTGAAGCAATCTAGTTATCCCCAGTCCCTCTGCCATTACTTAATCCAAGCTAACAAAATATATCTCTCTCCTGGATTACTGCAATAACTTTCTCATTGGTCTCCATGACTCCAATTTTGATGCCCTCCAATCTATCTGTTATGCACTGAATTGTGCCCCACTCCTAAATATGTATGTTGAAATCCTAACTCCCAGTAACTCAGAATGACTATATTTGGCAATAAGGTATTTAAAGAGATAATTAAGTTAAAATAAAGTTATTAGCATGGGTGCTAATCCAATGTGACTGATACAAGATGAGGAAATTATAAGAAGAGGAATTTTGGACACAGGTACACAGTGAAGACGTTGAGAAAACACAGGGAGAAGACAGCCATATGCAAATTGAAGAGAGAGGCCTCAAAAAAAAAAAAAAAATCCCTGCTCACACCTTGAACCAAGGCTGGCAGATTCTAGTGCGGGGCCTGGGACCACTTAACAAGAGGTACGGGGCATGCTGACGCCAGCTGCTGCTTGTTGGAGAGATTTTAGGAAAGTCTGAAGCATGAGCCAAGACAGGACATTTGTATGGAAAAGCCACTGAGAAAGGCTTGGATGGGCCCACAAGTTGGGTGAGGCAGAGTCTCAGGGAATCACCGTGGTGGGGCGAACAGTGTTACCTAGGTTGATGGAGACTCAGATATGGCACCTGTCTGCCAGCTTTGTGGAGGGAGGACTCAGGAAAGGAACAATGGCCTCTGCTAACACTTCTATCTGGGAGAAAGCTGCCCCTCCAGCTCTCATGCAGATGACAGACAATTCAGTTCTCCCCTGTATGTCTCTGGTGCCTTTTGAGCTTCTGCCCCAGTGTTGGAGCTCAGAGCCAGTGAGTCTGAGTAAGTCCATATGGGGGCCCTCTAAGGGGAAATGCCTGGGACTCCAGCAGCTCTCTGTCTCACTCAGCCACAATCCTTTTTGGTTTTTACAGCCAGAAGTTATAGGGACTTCTCTTCCCAGCACTGGAACCCTGGTCTGGGGGTTTTGGTGTGGAGCTGGACTCCTTGCTTCTCACGAAGGAACTCTGCAGCCAAGATATTTCTCCTGATTTTGATCCACCACATGTGGGTATGGGCGCAGCCCATTCCACATCTCTGCCCCTCCTACCTGTCTCAATGTGGCTTCTTCTTTATATCCTTAGTTGTAGGACTTCTGTTCAGCTAGATTTCAGGTGAATCTGAATAATGGTGGTTCTATAAGTTAGTTGTAATTTTGATGTAGTTGTGGGAAGATTTGAGTACTGCATTCACTTACACTGCCATTGTGACTAGAACACAGTCCCTGAAATTTCTGTGTATAGGAAGAGAGGGCCAGCCATCTCAGAGACCTAGTTGAACCTCTGAATGACTCCAGCTGTCATCTGACTACAACTGCATGATAGACCCCTAGTAAAACCAGCAGTGTACCCAGTGGAACACATTCAATCCACAGAACAGTGAGAGAAAATAGATTATGTTTTAACCCATAAATATCAGGGTAGTTTGCTAGGTAACAAATAATAGAAACACTCTCTTGCATAACTTCCCCCATATCCCACACTATGAGGCAAGGCAATGGAGATCTAATACCCAACCTTTTCTGTGTACACAAGGCTAGATTTTCTTGTTGGAAACCTGTTCAACTATCCATGAAAAAGGCATTGCTTCTAGGTCATTCACACTTCTGTGTGAGCCAAGGCTCAGTACATTATCTTCCCAGAAAGTAATATTTGAAGTCTCCTCTTGAGTTGTGCAAGAAAGACTTCAGTCCCAGATCTTGGCATTTCTAGCATCAGTAGGCAGGTAGGAAAACTCTGTGAATGACTCTACATGCTTGCCTGTCCAGAGGCTGATAATTGCTCAATTTTATTGCTTTTCTAGGGTTACCATATCCATCCACCACCACCGCATACCCTTACAAGTTCTGGTTTCAGTAAAAAATTCTACCATATGAATGCATGATTTCATCCTGAGGTTTGCATTAGATTGAGTTCAGAGTGCATTCCCTCCACCACAGGCATTATTCTGCTGCAAATTTAGAAGACATATTGCTGCTGACTTAATTTACATATTTTCATTTCCTTAAAATTTTCACTTCAACAGGTCTTGTGAAAACATTAATTTGCTGCTATAATAATTTCAAAGTACATTTTGGAGGTAGCTGATAGGCATATCATCCAAGAAGATGACTTGTGTAAAGCAACCTTCTTTAATTGTTTTATATAGAATGCACGTCTTTATTTTATAAATGTAGCCAGCTTACGTAGGCTACTAAAAGGCAAAATAGTGTAAATAATATAAAACTTTGGGAAAAAGGTCATTGATATCTGTTGGGGAATATATTATAGATTTTTTTCCAGCAGCAGGTATTCCTAATTATAATTTTGTTTAGGGTAATACTAGAATTAACGTACATACTGAGCATATATATGTCATATACTATATATGTCAAGAACATGCTGGGTAACTGAGCAGGGAGGGCTAAACCAAGACTTTTAAGAAGTTGTTTAATGTACAATTTACCTGCAAAGTCTTGAGTCCTCTTTTAGCAACTGATCAGATTTCCCATATAAAATGTGAGCTGTTTCTCACTTTGACAAGCTGCATACCAACTCCAAAGATGCCATCACTTCTGAAATTCTCAAAGTATCTTTGCAATTTACTACTAAACCCTGCCTTCATTTTCTTCAGTCATGGTGGAATCTGGGCTTTTGTATCAACCCATCCATTGCACTGTGTGTTCCTGACAGACTTTGAGGGCCAGTTGGGAGGCTTGATAAGCAGGGAAGAATGCTTTGGATCAGCCATGAGAATGCATGGCTTCAGCCATGGTCTTTATCATGATTACTTCTAAATTCCTTTCCTTGACTCACACCTTTACCCCCAAATCTAATGGTATGTAGATCTGCCTATTTATCTTCTCCTTAACGTCCCACAGGAACTTCAACTGACCTTCTCTTCCTCACTCCATTCCAAATGCACTTTTCCTATATTCTTTACATCAGTGGCTGATACAACTATCCATCCAGTCGCAAAACTAAGAACTTAGAAATCGTTCTTACATTCTGTCTCTTCTCCACAGTCCTTCCCCACCTTCTCTAGTTCTTGCTGATTTTATCCCCTGATTATCACTTCTGTTCACCTACATCCCTGTACCCTCTCTTCCACTGAGACAAAGTCTCTATCGCATCTTTTGTGTTCTACGGAAATATTTGCATAACTGGATTTCTTGCTTGAAATCTTGCTCCCTGCTCCCTTTCATCCTCCACAGAGAAACACAGAGAAGCATTGTTTCCTTACACACATCTTTAATTAGTCCTGTGCTTAATGGCCTTCCATTGCCCTTAAGGCTAAGATTTAAATTCTTGCCTCTTTTGCAAAAGCTCAGTACAAATGTGACACCTGTCAACCTTTCTAGCTTTATGTCATGTTTCTCTTCCCTTTGGTCTCTCAATTTCACCCATGCTCTATTCTCAATCTCAGGGTGTGCCGGGCTCTCTAGTCTCTGAGCATTCGTTAGGACCCTCCCTCTGCCTGGTTACGTCCTCCTCATTATTCAGATCTGGTTCAAAATGTCACTGACTCAGTACAATTTCCTCTGACACTCCAGACTTTTAGGTCTCCCTGTTTCAAGCTCTCCTAGCTCCCTGAACTTCTCCATTGTAGCTCTCTTCAGACGAGAGCACAAGGGCATAGAACATGTACTTTTTTTCTATCCTGCTTTTCCCCCCGTATGGAACGCTTCACAAATTTGCGTGTCATCCTTGCACAGGGGCCATCCTAATCTTCTCCTATTGTTCCAATTTTAGTATATGTGCTGCCAAAGCAAGCACAGGGCATGTATGTTTTTGTTCCCTGCTCAAGTTGTTAGCGCAGTTGTTGGACAAAATAAGATGGCTGATTAAACAACAGCTTCCAAACAGTCTTCCCTTCCTCTAGGTTCTCCCCCTTCCAACCTACCCTTTTCATTGCCACCAGAGTAATAACCTAATCCTAAAATGTGAAGCCCAGCTCCATTCAAGTCACATTTGAATGAAGAAAATCAATTCCCCCACTCACATACAGAATGAAGTCCAAATGCTTTTGTATATGACACCAAGATCTTCTGTGATCTGTTCCTAAACAACCTGAACTACCTTATTTGTGCCTTAGTTTCTGCTTAGAAGAATAGTCTACATTCCAGTCAAATGGAATTGCACTCTTCCCTGCCCATGCCTCCTCATACTTTGCCTTTGCTGTGTTCCTGCCTAACTCCCATATTGCCTTGTCTTCTCTGAAGCTTTTGTAGTTCTCCCTCCCAGCTGGAAATGACCATTGTTTTTCCCAACATACCCCACGTTTTCACCTCCCTTTTGGGACTGATCCCATTAGGTACACACAAGGTTCATTCTCTCCTAGACTGCAAACTATAGGAGAGAAGGACCTGACTATTTCTGTATGACTGACAGGACTCAGGCAACACTACAGGTATGGGGCCTATTTTCAGGCCTACCACTTGTTTCATAACATTGTACTCAAAGTGTGGTCCACGGACGGACTCCTTATGCATCATCTGGGGGCTTATTAGTAATGTAAAACCTCAGGCCTACCAGATTTACCTAATCAGAATCTGCATTTTAACGGATCCCCAGGTGATTTGCATGCACACTAAAATTTAAGAGGTACTGCAGTTTTATTACACCAGGGAGCATGCATCCTCAGAAAAAGACAAACAGCACATTTTGTCATCCAGTCCTCTCAGACCTGGTATCAATTCACAGATCAGCTGCACAGTGTGTGCTTCTCTATTTCTGCATTACCAGTCTAATATCATCTGGCTCTTAGTTTGGGACCCTCCCATTTTCCAACAGCATGGGACAAAACCTATCCTAGACAAGGGAAATGCTTTTCCTAATAGAAGGCTGTGGATGCACAAAGATAGCCCCAATCAGGAAGGGAAGCTGTGATTCCTTAAGCTTGACTTAATCAGTGCAGTCTCTGGCCAAGCTGTGAGTCAGGCCTTGGGTCCTCTGTTAATCATCAGTGAAAGGAATGCCATGGAGTGATATCAAGTGAGCTTTTGCGCTAACCACTCCTAGAAACATCTGGAGCTGGCAGAAGATCATGACTGTGAATACTGATGAGAACAATTGAACAATTTAAATTAATCATAGTTTTAAGTGTTTTCTACAAAATATATTCATGTTTTAATCAAAAGAGGCAAACAACTAAGCAGTGATTGAGCTTCCTAGGTTTTAGAAAAGAGGTCAATACTCAATTAAAAGGACATTCCTGAACTTTCTCCCCAGATAATTTGAACAAGAATAGCCTTCTCTTTTTCCTTAGGCCTTACATAATTATCAACATAGCTCAAGTGTTAATATTCAGTGCCCACCTTGTCTGCAGATGCTGGTGGGTCCTGTGGAGCATATTGTCTCACTTCTTTTCAGTGTGTTGCAGAGAAACCGGGTAATTGGAAAAGGGCCTCAAGTTCAGGCAAAGCAGCTCAAAGTGGGAAGTGGCAAAACCTGCTTTTATTTATTTATTTGTTTTTATTTATTTATTTATTTAGTCTCAGGAATGTATTTGCTGATAAATTACTATTTCTAAAACCTCCTCACTATCATTTGAGCTGCTTGGCTTCTATTCAGGACTACACCCAGACTCAGGCAGGAGTGGCTTCAGACTAGCTTCTATCTGGAAAAAAAGTACATTAAAAAAAATATATATCACAGGGCTTGCTAGCAATCCTGCTATCACATCCTTGACTGTGTATATTTAATCAGAAGTGTCTTGTCAAGTAAGCTTTTTCCAGGCAAGGAAACAACTGCTTGGAATCAGAAACTGGAAGATGACATACAGGCCACTGATGGAAGCTGTTCTTATGAGACAGTTGCCCCTGGACAAAATTGTGAAATAGATACATTGCATACTTCCTCTCCAGCTATTTCTCTTTTTCCTGGGTATATTAATCTATTAGTCAGTCAAGGTTTTCCAGAAAAACACACACAGAGAGGCGAGGGGAGAGAGAGATTTAAGGAATTGGCTCACATGTTTGTGAGGCTGGCAAATTCAAAATCCATAGAACAGGTCATCTGACTGGAAACTCAGGCAGATTTCCATGTTTCTGACTTGAGACAGTTTTCTTCTCCAGTACATGCACTAAGGCAGTTCTACCATTATAACTTCATTTAGTATAAACCACCTTTTGGCCCATGTTTCATCCAAACAAACAAACTGCTAGACTGGGCTAGGGCCATCTGGCGTTTCTTGTTATTTAAGGTTGTTGGTCTGGAACACAGGGAATATGGTGGGGTTCCCTGTAGAATTAGGAAACCACAAAAGGTGGACAGGGATATTTGTCTGATGCCTCCAACACCCATAGCAGGAATCTCTGGGGTCATGTCGAGAGAGTCAAACTCTCAGGTTGTCAAATCTCTCAGGCAGAGCTATTCTAAGGTCTTCCTTTGCTTTTTAAACCACAATAGTTTGGTCTTCCCTGTTGTATACTGCTCTTCCCTGCTAGTCTGGCCATTTCCTCTAAATTGAAAGAGTACTCACTGGTCTCTTCCCAGCTGCCTGGCTCTCACTGCTCTAGGGAGCCCAAGAGAAGGCTTGATTGTACTTGGCTGTCCCTTTCCGTGCTATGATCCTGAAAGGCGACCAAAGATGCTCCATTCATTGAACAGCTATTCTGTGGCAGGCAGAGGGCTTTAGAAAGGAATTACACATGATCCCTGTTCTTGAGGCACTCTCACCCAGAGAGTCAATAAATCTCAGGCAACTGGGATTAAGAGGAGGCCCACCTATCTATCTCCCTGGGCATTGATGCTCCCTCCTCTTTCTATCCACTTCTCCCAACCCTGGTGACCCCCACATCCTCTCCATTCTCTCTCCACACCACATGGCTTTGTTGGCCTTCTGGTTGCCCAGGATTTTGTATTGCAGTGTTCTGGCCAAGCTTGCCCTCTCCATGCTTCAAAAATAGGTCTGCCCTACTCTTCCCTGTGTTCAGAACTTGTTGCCAGTTCATGGGTCATTGGATATTATTCTGATAAAGTAGAGTGACAACATGGTACGAATAAGTGATGGTCTACTTAAATTCATTCATTCTACCAACAAGTATGTACCTAGGGTCTACTATGTATCAGGCTCTATGCTAGGTGCTGGGTATAGAGAGGTAAATGTGACATGGTTCCTGCCCACAGTGAACTCATCATTTTGTTAAGAAGACAGACAAACAGGTAAACACAGCCAGTTGCCACACAACAAAGAAGTGCAATGATAGAGGTGTCTGCTGTGAACAGCTGTGGCAGAGAGAAGGAAAGAGTAACTCGTTTTGGCCTGGGAGAGTGGAGATTAAGGAAAGGAAAGGCTTGAGCTGCTTCTTGAAAAATAAGTAGCAGTTTGCCAAGTAAACAAGACAAAATCGACATTCCAAGGAAAGGGAACAGCAGGAGCAAAAGCACAGTTGTGGCTACTAGAAAATTTTAAATTGCATGTCTTCATAATGTGGCCCCCATTACATTTCTGTTGAACAGCACTAGTCTGGAAGGCAATAAAAAGAAATGCATCCCCCCCAAAATATATATATATAATTTACATACCATACAATTCACTTATTTTAAGTATACAATTTGTGGTTCTCAGTATATTCACAGAGTTGTGCACCTATCATGACTACCTAATTCTAGAACACTTTTCATCACTCCAAAAAGAAATCACATACTAATTAGAAGCCACTCCCCATATCTGCCCCCCCCCACTCTCTAGCCACTGACAGTCAGTAATCTACTTTTTTGCATTTACATATTTGTCTATTCTTGATATTTCATATATATGACATCATACAATATATGGTCTTTGGTGAGAGGCTTCTTTCACTTAGCATAATTTTTTCAAGGTTTATGCATGTTGTAGCATGTATCAGTACTCAATTTCTTTCCATGGCCAAATAACAATCAATTATATGGATGTACCATATTTATCTATTTACCAATTGATAGACATTTGGGTTGTTTACACTTTTTGGCTCTTATTATTAATGCTGTTGTGAACATTTATGTGCAAGTTTTTGTATGGACATATGTTTTCATTTCTTTTGTGTATATACCTATGAGTAGGATTTATGGTTGATATGGTAACTATGTTTAACCTTTGAGGAACTACCACACTATTTTCCAAAGTGACTACACCATTTTACATACCCGTCAGCAGTGTAGGAGGGTTCCAATTTCTCTGCATCCTTACCATCTTGTTATCTTTCTTTGTGGTTATAGCTTAGCCAGTGTGACATGGTACTTTTGTTGTCTTTTTTATTTGCATTTCCCCGATGACTAATGATGTTGAGCATCTTTTGATATACTATTACTCATTTGTATATATATTGTTCGAGAATTATCTATTCATATTCTTTGCCCCAATTTTTGTTGGATTACTTGCGTTTTTATTATTGAATTATAGTAATTCTTTATTCTGGATACAAGCCCTTATTAGATATATGATTAACAAAAATTATCCCCCACTCTATAAGTTGTTTTTTTCCCTCACTTTCTTGATGGAATCCTCTGAAGTGTAAAAGTTTTTATTTGGATGAAGACCAATATATCGATTTTTAATTTTATAGATAATGCTTTGGGTAATGCATCTAAGAACTCTACACAACCTGATGTCACAAAGATTTTCTCCTGTTTTCTTCTATAACTTTTAGTTTTGACTCATACATTTAGGTCTGTAATTTATGTTGAGTTAATTTTTGTATATCATTTGCATGAGAATCTAAATTTCTCTTTTAGCATGTGGATATCCAATTGTTCCAGTCCATTTGAAAAGACTGCCCTTTTTCCATTACCTTGTGTTGCCATGTTTGTCAAAAATTAATTATCCATACATGGACTCTCAATTCTGTCCCACTGATCTTTGTGCCTATCCTTGTGCTAATACTAACTGACTTGATTATTGTTACATTATACTAAGTTTTGAAACCAGGTAGTTCTTTCTTTTTAAACTTATTTTGGTTATTCTAGATTTTCCATATTTTTATACAAATTTTGGGATCAGCGTGTCAATTTCTACACAAAAGCCTGTTGCCTGTTGTGATTTCAATCGAGTTGTATTGACATTATACATCAATTTTGGGAGACTTGCCATCCTGAAAATGTTGAGACTTCCAATCCATGAACATGGATTCTTTCTCTGTTAATTAAAATCTTTATTTTCTCTCAACAATGATGTATAGTTTTCAATGCACAGAAATGTTTCACATCTTTGGTTAGATTTATTCCTAAGTATTTAACATTTTTGTTACTATAGTAAATGTTTTAAAACATTTACTTTCTTATCTTTTGTTACTAGTATATAGAAATAAAATTGACTTTTGTTTATTGATCTTGCATAATTGATTTGTAAACTATTTATGAATTCTACTATACTTTTATGGATTATTTGGAAATCTTCATATACAAGACCATGTTGCCTGTAAGTTAAGACAGTTTTAATTCATTTTCAATCTGGATGTCTTTAATCTTATTTATTTATTTATTTATTTATTTATTTATTTATTTATTTATTTATTTATTTTATTATTTTATTTATTTATTCATGTATATATTTACTCATTATACTGGCTACAGTCTCCAATTCAATGTTGAATAGAAATGATGCAAAAAGAGACTCTTGCCTTGTTTCCCATCAGAAAGAAAAAAAACATTCAATATTTCACCATTAAGTATGATGTTAAGCTGTGAGTTTATTTTGTTTTGGTAGATACCCCTTATCAATTTTAGGAAGTCTTCTACTCCTAGGTTTTTGAGAGCTTTTATCATGAATGAGTGCTGGATTTTGGAAAATGCTTTTTTTCCTTTTTTGTATCTATCGAGATATTAATATTTTTCCCATTATTCTATTGTGATAAGATACATTCATTAATTTTCAAATGTTAAATCAACCTAACATCACTGGAATAAAACTCACTTGGCAATGGCTATAATTCATTTTATATGCTACTGAATTTGGGTTGCTAATATTTTCTTAAAGGTTGTGTCTATGTTGATCACCATGGGCAATATCAGTCCTTGTTTTTGTTTCCTTATGATATGTTCTTTTGGCTTAGAAGAATCTGGGTAATATATTAGCCCCATAGATTGAGTTGATAAGTGTTTCTTCTACTATTTCTTGAAATAGACTAAAGAATTGGTGTTCTCCAAATATTTGATAGAATTCACCAGTGAAGCCATTGGAGCCTGGGCTTTTCTTCGTGGGAAGATATTCAATTCCTATATCAATTTATTTACCTGTATATGTTTAGTCAGATTTTCTATTTCTTCTTTGGTTAGTTTTGGTAATTTATGTCTTTTTAGAAACTTTTCCATTTCACCTATGTTGTCCAATATTTGTCATAAAGTTTTCCAGGTTATTCACTTATAATCTTTTTAATTTCTAGACTGTAAATAGTGATATCGCTTCTTTCTATTGTGATTTTGGTAATTTTTCTTTTCTTTCTTTTATACTTGGTCAGCCTAGCTTATGACTTTTCAATTCTGTTGATCTTTTAAAAAACCAACTTTTGGTTTAATTGATGTTCTGTATCAAGTTTCCCCTATTTTATTAATTTTTACTCCAATTTTAATTATTTCTTTTTTCAGGTTGTTTTGACCTTAGTTTGCTCTTCTGTTTTTGCTTTGTAAGGTGCAGACTTAGGTTATTGATTTGATATTTCTTCATCTCTGATATATAGGCATTGAAAACTAAATTTCCTTCTAAGCTCTGCTTTAGCTGCATCCCATAAAGTTTGATGTGTTATATTTTCATTAAAAAATATTTCTCATTTTTCTCATTTCTTTCAAGTTTCATTCTTTGACCTATGAGTATTTAGAAGTGTGATTTTTAATTTTCTTGTACTGGAGGTTAACTGAATTTCTCTGTTGTCATTGTTTTTCACTTAATTCCATTTTATGATTGAACATACTTTGTATAATTTCCATCCTTTTAAATTTACTAAAGCATATGCTATAGCCTAGAATATGGTCTATGCTGGAGAATGTTTCTTATGCACTTGAAAAATTTGTCCTTCCGTTGGTGGGTGGAAAGTTTTATGTATGTAGGTTGAATTATTTAATAGTGTTGTTCAAGTCTTCTACATCTTTGCTGATTTTCTGCCTAGTTGTTCTATCAATTATTAAGATTGGGGTAATGAAAACTACAACTATTATTGGTGAATTTTCTATTTCTCTTTTCAATTCTGTCAGCTTTTGCTTCATGTATTTTAATGTTTTGTTATTAATAGTGTGTACATTTATAATTATTATAATTCACTGATTTAGTTTATTCTTTTGTCATTATAAAATCTCCTTCTTTATAGGTAGTGATGTTTCCTGTTTTAATGCTGATTTTATATGATATTAAGGTAGCCATTTCAGCTCTATTTTTTTTTTTTTTTTTACTTTTTAAATTTATCTTTATTGTTGAGAGTATTACAGGTATCCCATTTTTCCCCCCAATTGATCCCCTCCACTTCCCTCCCACCCCCTTCCCAGGCCTTCACCCCGTTATTAACTGTGCCCATGGGTTATGCATAAAACTTCTTTGGTTAATCTCTTCCCACCCTCCACCCCCCTTCCCTCTTTCCTCTGAAATATGATCGTCTGTTGCTTGCGTCAATGTCTCTGAATCTATTTAGTTCATCAGATTCTTTTGTTCATTAGCTTCTTCTAAAAGAAGACCCTTCCACTTTTCCTGTAGTGCTGGTCTGGTGGTGATGAACCCCTTTAGCTTTTTCTTATCTGTGAAGCTCTTTATTTGACCTTCAATTCTAAGTGATAACTTTGCTGGGTAGAGCAATCTTGGTTGTAGTTCCATGTTTTTCATCACTTTGGATAGTTCTTGCCACTCCCTTCTGGCCTGCAAAGTTTCTGTTAAGAAATCAGCTGACAGTCGTATGGGTGCTCCCTTGTAGGTAACTAATTGCTTTTCCCTTGCTGCTTTTAGGATTCTCTCTTTGTCTTTAACCTTTGGCATTTTAATGATGATGTGTCTTGCTGTGGGCCTCTTTGGGTTCCTCTTGCTTGGGGCCCTCTCTGCTTCCTGGACTTGTAAGTCGATTTCTTTCCCCAGGTAGGGGAAGTTTTCTGTCATTATTTTTTCAAATAGGTTTTCAATTCCTTGGTCTCTTTTGTCCCCTTCTGGCACCCAAATAATACAAATGTTGGGCCTCTTGAAGTTGTCCCAGAGGCTCCTTATACTATTTTCATATTTCTGGATTCTTTTTTCTTTTTGCTCTTCTGGTTGAGTGTTTTTTGTTTCCTCATGTTCCAAATTGCTGATTTGATTCTCAGTGTCCCCTACTCTACTGTTGATTCCATGTAAATTATTCTTCATTTCAGTTCCTGTAGCCTTCATTTCAAATTTGTACTTTATTATGTTATCAATTTTCTCAGTTATTTCCCTAACAGTCTGCTTAAACATCCTTATAACCATTATTATGAACTCTCTGTTAGCTTGCTTGGATCTATTTCATTTAGTTCCTCTTCTAGAGATTTCCTCTATTCTTTCCTTTGTGACATGTTTCTTTGCCTCCACATTTTGGCTGCTTCTTGGTGTTTGTTTCTATGTATTAGGTAGCGTTGCTATGTCTCCTGGAATTTGTAGAGTGGCTTTGTGTAGTAGGTGTCCTGTAGGGTCCAGTGGCTCAGCCTCCCTAGTCACCTGAGCTGGGCCTTCTAGGTGCTCCCCTGTGTGGGCTGTGTGCACTGTGCTGTTGTAGTTGAGCCTTGGTTGCTGTTGGCGCCCCTGGGAGGAATTGACCCCCATGGCCAATCAGCTGTAAGGACCAGCTGCAACTACAGCCAAAGAGCTGCAGTGCTGGAGACACCCTTATGGATCAGGATTTACTTCAGTGGAGCTTTGGTGTTCACCAAGCGCGCCCCTTGAGTGTCACTCGTGGCTGTGGTAGGGTTGTAATCCAGCGTGGTGGAGTCTGACCACCAGGTGCACTGTCTCTGGGGCCTCCTGGGAGGTGCAAAGTCAGCCTGTGCCAGTGCCTTGCTCAGGCCACCCAGCCTGAGCTACACAGCAAACCATAGATGGCTGCTACTTGTGCTGGGCTTTGTGTTGTCCAGGAGAGGCCAAGCTATGAGCCAATGCAGGCTGCTGATAGTGCCAGGCCCAGGGCCACTTATCAAGCCATATGGGGCCCACTGCTGCTTGTTTGAGAGGTTTTAGGAAAGTCCTAAGCATGAGGCTAGAGAGGCCACTTGCACAGAAAAGCCCCTGGAAATAGCCTGGATGAGCTGCAGGTGGGGAGGGGCGGGGCCTCTGGGAATCACGGGGCGGGGCCAAAGGTGTGAGTCAGGTGCTGGTGACTCAAATATGGCGCCTGCCTGCCAGCTGTGTGCGGGAGGACTCGCTACAGGAGCCGTGGCCTTCACCAGCCCTTCTGCCTGGGAGGAAGCTGCCCCTCCTGCACTCGTCCGGATCTCAGGCAGGTTAGTTCCTCCCCAAGTGCCCCAGGTCCTTTCCGGCTGCTGCCCTGCGCTGGGCTCAGAGGGAGCGCTTCGGAGTGAGTCCGCTCGTGGGCCCTTAAGAGGAGCTGCTGGGGCTCCTGCGGCCTCGGTGACCCTCAGGGACAGTCCCCCGCTGGTTTCACAGCCCGGAGTTGTGGGGACGTCTCTTCCTGGCCCTGGAGCCCTGGGCTGGGGGCCTGCTGTGGGGCTGGGACCCCTCCCTCCTCCGGGAAATCCCCACCGCCGAGATTCCCTCCCGGGTTTCAACTGTGCCACCAGGCGTGGACCCGCGGCTGCATCTCCGTGATTCAGCCCCAATCCACCCGCGTCTGTGCCCTTTCTACTGCTCTCGATGCTCCTTCAGTTCCCTGGTTGTGGGGCTTCTGTGCGGCCAGATTTCAGGAGGCTCTGAGTGATGGTGGTTCTGTATTTTGTAATTTTGATGTGGTTGCTGGAGGCGGCGGGTGCAGCTGTTCCCTACCTGCCATCTTGTTTCTCCCCTGTCTCCATTTCAGCTCTATTAAGGTTGCTGTTTGTATGGTATATCTTTTCTCATCATTTTTCTTTAAAATTATTTGTGCATTTGAATTTAATGTGTCTTTATTATAGAAGGCATGCAGTTGGGTCTTGCTCTTGTATCCAGTCTGGATTCAAGTGACTGAAGTCATCGCATTTCAGCCTAAAGAATATCCTTTACTATTTCATATAAAGCAAGTCTGCTTGCAACAGATACTCTGTCTTTCTTTATGTGGAATGTCTTTATCTTACTTTAATTTTTGAAGGACTATTTTGCCGTTATGGAATTTTTGTTTGACAGTTGTTTTTCTCCTTCAGCACTTTAAATATGTCATTCCACTGCCTTTTGGTCTAATTGTTTAAGATGAGAAGTCAACCATTAAGTGTACTGATTGCTTCTGTATGTGACCAGTCACTTTTCTTTTACTGCCTTTAATATATTAGCTTTTTCTTTCACCAATTTGATTATGATGGGTCTAGAAGTGAGTCTCTGAGTTTACCTTATTTGTAGTTCATTAAGCTTCTTGGATGTGTAGAATAATGATTTTCTTTAATTTGGGGACGTTTTCAGCAATTTGCTTAAATACTTTCACCTTTTATTTTTTCTTCAAGTTTTCCGACCTTCTGTTCATGTTTCTTCAATCTTTTTCCTCTTTGTCATTCAGAGAAAATAATTTCTGTTGTTATATCTTTTAGTTGACTGTTTTTTTTTTTTCTTCTGCCATCTTAAATTTCCAGAATTGTCTGTGAAAATCCAGCATTCTGATTTAGTTCTTTTTAGGATTTATGTCTGCTCTTTTGAATTGAGAATCAATATTTGTTGATTCATTGTTTTCATACTTTCTTAAATACTTAAACATCCTTCACTTTAGTCCTTTGAACATATTTATAATAGCTGTTTTATCATTTTTGTCTGCTAAATTCAACATCAGGTGACACTAAAAAATTTCTGTTAAATGCTTTTGCCCCTGTGAGTCTGACTTTCTTTGTTTATCTCAAATTTTTTTCTTGGTAACTGGAAATTTTAATTAAAATATTATATCAACTCTCAATTCTGATGTTTTATAATAATCAGATTATTACAATCTGTTTTATATAATCTGACGAGTATTGTTGTTACTGGATTTTGTTTGTTTGATTGTTTCTTTGCTTAGTAATTTGCCTGGGCTAAATTTATGAAATCTGTGTCCTCTACCTGTTTGTGATTGCTAATGTCTCTTTTCAGTTTTTCAAACTTCATTATTTTTGTTCTTAAACTTGGCTTGCTAAGGGTCTCCCCTGTATCTGCATAGTTTAGTGGTCAGTCAACGTTTGGAAAGAGATTGTGCTCTAAGGGAGCACATTAAATCTTTTTTTTTAATGTATTTTTTAAAATATATTTCAGAGAAAGAGGGAGAGGGAGAGAGAGAAATAGAAACATCAATGATGAGAGAGTCACTGATTGGCTGCCTCCTGCATGCCCCCTGCTGGGGATTGAGCCCAAAACCCTGATATGTGCCCCGACTGAGAATCGAACCCAGATCTCCTGGATCATAGGTCGATGCTCAACCACTGAGCCACGCCAGCTGGGCAGCACATTAAATCTTTAGGCTGTTTTCAAGTCTGCCTCTATTTTTTGTTTTGGTTGGGCCTTTTCAGATCTTCTCTACACATGTGTGCAGCTTCAGGTTCAGCCAGAAGTGTGTGGCTGTCATGGACCTACTCAGGTCTCAGATGCACACACATGCCACTATAGCCAGGAATAAGTTTGTCCCCAACATACAACATCTGACTAGTAGAGATGTTGGCCCTCCCTATACAGTGGCTGCTCATCTACTCTATAATTGTTACTTGTAACAACAATATTGTTAAGCATAAACATTGTCCACCACCCTTTGAATCTCAGCTTAAGAAACTGCTAATTATCATGGTCTGCTCTATCTTGCAGAACCTCCATGCTGACTGAGCTAGATGGGAAATGGGAGCAGCTGCAGGCCAGAATGACATATATTTCCATTGTTCTTACCTGAAGTTCAGCATTTTTTTCAAGTGTAAATACTTCTCATATTGTCATGCGCCTCTTGTTGATCTCAGGCCCTAAACCTGTGTGTGTGTGTGTGTGTGTGTGTGTGTGTCTGTGTGTGTTTGTGTTTGTCCACCCTTTTGAGGGAGAAGATTGGCCCATCTCTTCATTTGGCCATAGCAATATAGAAGAGTTTAAAACAAGGAAGTAACATACAAGGTTTAACAGGGGAGAAAACTCAATCTAGCCAATATGCGGTGGAAGACCTTTGTAGGACAAGTTTGAAAGCAGATACCAGTTTAGAGACTATTGAAGTAACACACGTAAAAAACTGATGGGGGTTGTGAATGGGTTGTTGTCAGTGAAGATGAATAAAGTAGATGAATTGGGCATTCATATCAAATTAGAAATCACGGGCCATTTCAGTAGGCCAGTTAAGAGGTATGGTGCAAGTTGGGTACTGGAAGTATCAGGGGAAACACTTTGTAATGTATGTGATTGTCTAACGACTATGCTGTACTACTAATACAAAATAATATTGAATGTAAACTGCAATTTAAAAAGGTGTAAAATAAAAAAGAAAGCCATTTATAGGACAGTGTAAGTAGAACTGGAAAGTAAGAAATATTTTAAAAAGATATTGCTTTGGAAGAGTTGCAAAGACTTTATGCCTGATGGGAAAATTGGAGTGTGTTGAGAGGGAGAGAGTTTTGGTCTAGATAAGTGGGAGTATTAAAGCCCCAGGCATGGAAATAAGGAACAAAAGATGGGGACAGGCTATGGTGGGAAAGGAGAAAGAAGACAATTTTGAAAAAAAACTTTAGTTTTGAAAAGCCACAATGATATCCAATTGGAAATGCACAGTAGGTAGTGGAAGGTGTAGATTTGCAGCTCAGAAGCAAATGAAGCCTGCAAATGCAACACAAAAAAAAATACTTTTTATGTTAATATCCAGGTACAGATGTGTCCAGAAATCTGAAGACATCTTAGGTGCTACTTGTTTTAAAAACAGTGTTTGGTTCTCCATAGTCTCTTATGCTTACCTAAAACCCCAAGAAGGGTTTTTACTGTTGTTTGATATTTTTGTTTTATTGTGTTTTGGGCACATTGGGCAGAGAATGGTCACGGGGGATGGGGAAACATACAAGACTAGGTGAAAGAGGGAAGAAATTGAGATCAGGAAAGAAAAAAAAGCACAAGGCATACCAGAAGCTTCCTCTATCACCAGGATCCTAAAAACTGTGATGAGGGTGTGGGGTCATAATGAGTGATTGGGTTTTCCACATCCCCCTACTCCCCAATTTAAGGTTCCCCCAACTTCATGAATATCCGTATCTGCTTCTTACTTCCTTTGATCTTGTCTTTGTATTCCTCTCTTTGTCATTGTCTCTCTTAGTTTCTCTATCAACTTCCCCTCAGGGGATGTTTTCATTCTTCATCAGCTCAATATTTCATACTTGAACTGGCCCATGTTTCTGCAAAAGGCTGGCAGAGCCCTCTGAGAATGAATGCAAATGTGGAGTTGCCCCAGATATATCTCTGAACTACCACTAGATGGCAGGCCTAGACATTGCTAACCAAGCCTAAACATTGATGGGTGCCTGACTGCTGAGTGGTAGGGAGTATTACTTGGTTATTCTCCTTTTACTCTGTTGCAACTAGTTGCTAACAAAAGGCACTAGACCTAGCAGGATCTGTTTGTCCATTACAGAAGAAAATTCATATTTGTAAAATACTAAGGACTGGAAAAGCCTGTTCTATAAGCTGGTGTTTCCCCCACCTGAATTCTCACAGAAGCTCCTTAATACAAACCTTCCCCTAGTTTCCCTTTTATTACCTCATCAGCTGTTGATTTGTTTTATTGTTTGTTTTTAAGTCAGATTCTCTCTCTAGCCTAGTTAGCAAGTTAGGTTGATCCTCTTTCCTCACTTTGAGCATGGACTTGTAGAATCATGTACTGTCAAACCCTAAAGGGCTCTTAGACTTTGTTAGTCTAACCCCATCATTTTCAGATGGTGCAACTGAGGCACATAAAGGAGCTGAAACTTGTTCAAAATCACATAAAGAATTTAAGGCAGAATCCTATGTGTAAGAGTCTCATGACATACTTACAACAATCAGTTTAACAGCCAGGAGATAATTTGGGCCCACTAATTGCATTAGCACAACTAGATGTCTGAGGAAGGGGAGAGAGGTAAGAACATAAGATATGGTACCTGTCCTCCAGGCACTTAGAATCTAGTTGGGAAGACAGACTAATACACAATGAAAAAGGCAATGCCTTTTGTGATAAGGCAATGTAAGAAAAATGTTAATGTGGGTGAGTGGCTCAGGGATTGAGAGGAGAAAGAGCTGTAAAGGGAAATGGGGGTGTGGGTGGAGGTGCAAGGGTGAAGAATTAGATGAAGCTTGCACATGGAAAGCTCAATTATTATAATTATTTAGGGGTCAAGCCCTAGGCTGACTTAAGCAGAAGGTGATGGTCAAAGAGAAGTAAAATATAAGATTAGAGTAGTGGGATGGGACCAGGCTGTTCCAGCTCTTAAATGTTAGGCTAATTTCCTACTAATACAGAAAAGGAACTTTCCAATGTTTTTGATTTTCATACTTTCTATGTTCAGAGGTAACTTCCCTCTAAGTTTGTTTCCCCAAGAAGTGTCCTCTTCACTTTGCTCTACTTTCCCCCATTAGTCTCAGCCCCTCAAAGATGAAGTTGAACCAAAAAGATAGGCTGGTGCTTGTTTCCTTTACATCTGTTTCTTAATGACATAACCAAGAGTAACCTGGACATTCTCCAGCTCTAAACTTCATTTACTCATTTTTATCCCCCACCAACTCATAGGAGCCTGAGCACCAGTCCTCTGTATCCCACAGCTCCTTTTGCCAAAAGAAGGCTTCTGGGGAGTTGGAGAGCCCTCGACAACGGAGCAACACCTATAGGAGGTGAACATGGCTTCATACAAACTCTGAAAGAGGCCTTCAAACAGAAAGCCTCTTTTTTATTACTTCTTTTTTGTCAAATTTATTTTTTACATCACTACATATCCCCCCATACCCTCTTCAAAAGCAGCCTGAACATGAAAGAAACCCAGGAGCCCTTTCAGATTATCAAGAGCACATCAGTTCTCAAGCAGTCTGACATGCCACATTTCAAAGCTAAACATGGTTTCTCTCTCCCCTTATGAACTCTCCTTTTATATCCTCAAATGATTTGAGCTCTATTTTTCTACTAGGATACATTGGACACCCCCGTCTCAGAATCTTCCATCTAGTTTTACTCCTGCTATTTGCCATTTACTCCTCTCTTCCCCTTAGAATGTTAGGCCTTAAATATTGGCTTCCACTTGTTCCAGGACCTGGCACATAGTAGGTGCTCAATAAATGGCATTTTCTTCCTTCAGAAGGGCTTTGCATATTTTTTAAGCATTGAACTCCATGGAGTCTCTTTAAGTGCCACTGAGGGTACAGGTCACTGGGATGCAGGCAGGTTGCAGGACCCCATGCCTGAGTCAAAAAAGAAACTATTTTTATGTTGATTTACAGTTTAGACTGCTGGATAAGATTTTGTTTTGGAGGGAGAAGGGAATGTTCTCATTTATCTAATGTCTTCACTTTCTAGATGAGGTCAATAAAGTTCAGAGCCAATTTAAGTAAAGTCTGGAAAACAATCCCATTTACAATAGCAGTAAAAATAATAAAATACTTAGAGATAAACTTAACCAAGGAAGTGAAAGACTTGTACAATGCAAATTATAAAACATTGAGGAAAGAAGTTAAAGAAGATAGAGATAAATAGAAAGACATCCATGTTTGTGGATTAGGAGACTTAATATTGTTAAATGTCCATACTACCCTAAGTGATCTACAGATTTAATGCAATCTCTATCAGAATCCCAGTGGCATTTTTAACACAAATAGAAAGAAATCCTAAAATTTATATGGAAACACAAAAGACTTGAAAAGCCAAAGCATCCTGAGAAAGGAGAACAAAACTGGTGGAATCATACTTCTTGATTTCAAAATACATTACAAAGCTATAGTAATCAAAACAGGATGCTACTGACATAAAAAAGCAGACATATAGATCAAGGGAACAGAACAGAGAGGTCAGAAATAAATCCACACAATTATGGTCAATTGATCTTTGACTAGGGTGCCAAAATGACACAGTGAGGAAAATATAGTCTTCAATAAATGGTGTTGGGAAAAGTATATATCCACATGCAGAGAAATGAAATTGAACCCTTATCTCATACCATATACAAAAATCAACCCAAAATGGATTTAAGATTTAAACATAAAACCTGAAGTGTAAAATTACTGTAAGAAAATATAGGGGGAAAGCTTCTTGACATTGGTCTTATAAAAATAATGATTTATTTTATTTTGTTTTTCAATCACCATTTATCCCCTTCAACGAGAACCTCATTTGGTCATGATTCTTTACTTGGTGGGGTGACCCAAATCTTCATTCCTGAATGGTCTGGGCCAGTATAAGTTATGCCTGGATAGGGTTGTTGTATTTTTCCCTTGACCTTAATCTCAGGGAATGGTAATACTGAGACACCCTAAAGAATCTCCTGTATTCCAGACATACTATTCCTTACCTTCATTATGGAGTAATAGTTCAATTTTCCATTGGAAATCAGAATTAATCACCCCAACCAGTATAATAACTCTCTTCTTTGCTTCTTGACTCGGACATACGAGCTGCCCAAAGAGGCTGTAGTGCTGTAGCTGTTCACTTTTGGGTAGTTCCTGCATATCATGCCAAAGCTTCTGTAAAAGGCCTGAGTCTTCTTTTCCTTTATCAAATGATCACAGGAAACTCCCCAAAGAGCCATAGGTGAAGACTGGGACAGTGAAGGTAGTGTAGCAGGAGTGGGGACCATGGGTATTTGGGTCACTTCTTTATCTAACTTACTTGTGCCTTCAAGGTTTGCTTGGGCCCAATCATGTATATATCACTTCCATTTGGTGATAGAGTGTTTCTGTGCATTCTCAATTTTGTGGCCTGATGGACAGCTCAGGTGGCATGGTAACTTAGCAGCACATGGTTAAACATTCAGTTTTTACTAAGGCCCAGTAGGAGGCCAGGAGCTCTTTCTCAGAAGGAGACTGGTTATCTGCAGAAGTTAACAGGGCTTTACTCCAAAACACTAAGAGTCTGTGCTGTAAAACACCAACCCAAAGAGCATCCCTATCTCTACTGATCCTTCAAGCACCATTGGATCTACTGGATCATATGGCCCAAGTAATAGGGCTGCTTGCACAGCAGCCTAGACTTGTTGCAGATCTTTCTCTTGTTCTGGACTTCACTCAAAACTAGCAACTTTTTAGGCCACTGGGTAAATCAGCTGGAGTAACACATACCCAAATGCTGCCGCCAATATCTAAAGAGGCCCACCAGGTGTTGTGCCTCTTTTGGGGTTGTGGAAGGGGCCAGATGCAAGACCTTATCCTTCCTCTTAGAAAGAATATCTTGACACACCCCAAACCACTGAAATCCTAGAAATTTCACTGAGATAGGAGATCCCTGAATTTTTATTTCCCACCCTGTAATAAGCTGTTGCTCCATTTTACCACTTAGATAATTTCAGATTTTCTGTAATCTATATCTTTGTTTCTCTGTACATAACATATCCTCTTTTCTATGTTTTTAAAGATTTTCTCTTTACTACTGATTTTGAGCAACTTGATTATGATGTGCCCTGCTCTAGTTTTCTTCATATTTCATGTATTTGAAGTTCATTGAGCTTCTTAGATCTGTGGTTTATAGTTTTCTTCAAATTTGGAAAAATTTCAGCCATAAGTTCTTCAAATCTTTTTTCTGCCCTTACTCCCTGAAACTCTGATTACATGTGTATTAGGCCACTTGTTGTGATGCTCTGTTCATTACTTTTTTATTTTCTGTTTCATTTTGGATAGTTTCTGTAGATGTGTGCTCACATTCACTAATCTTCTCTTCTGCAAAGTTTACTCTGCCATTAGTCGTAATCTAGGACATTTTTTCATTTGAGACGTATTTTTCATCTCTAGAAGTAAAATTTGGCTCTTTTTATATCTTCCGTGTCTCTATTCAACTTTTTAAACATATGAAACACAGTTATAAAAACTATTTTTATGGCTTTTTTGGCTAATCCTAGCACAATTATCCTCATTCTGGGTCATGTTTTCCTGTCTTTTTGCATGCCTGGTATTCTTTTATTGGATACTAGCCATTGTGACTTTTATCTCATTGCATGTGAGAAATTTTTGTATTCCTATAATATAGACCTTTGTTCTGGGATCCAGTTAAATTACTTGGAAACAGTTTGACCCTTTCAAGGACTATCCTTTATAATTTGTTAAGAAGGTCTGAAACAGTGCTCAGTCTATTTCCCACAACTGAGGGACGGTCTTTCTGAGTACTCTACCCAATGTTCTGGAATTCTGAGGTTTTCCAATCAGGCTGGTTGGGAATAGGCACTATCCTGGCTCTGTGTGAGTGCTAAGGCGCTCTTGCTCCTGATCCTCTGATCCAACATCAGCTAGTTTCCTCACAGGTGCTGTTTAGCTGAGTAGTGTTGAGGAACCCTCTGTAGACATCTAGAGTTCCCTCTCTAAGGAACCCTTTACTATCTGCTACTATGCTCTGAGAACTCTAACCTCCTTACTCTTTCAGTAGCATCAACTCCATACCCTCAACTCAGGGAGTCTGTCACACTCTGCCTGGGTACCCCCTTCCTATGTCATGACCTGGAAGATCTTTCAAGGTAGTAAACTGGGGCAATCATAGGGCTCACTTTATTTAATTTCCACATCTCAGAGATTACTATTCTTTATTTCCTGATCTCCAATGTCTTGAAAAGTGTTGTTTCATATATTTTCATCTCTCTTTTGGTTATTTCATGTGGGAGAGTAAACCTGGTTTCTCTTACTCATTTTAATCAGAAGCAGAAGTCTATCTTCAAGGAAAGTTCTTCTAACAATATCTCAGAGTGCCCTGGCCGGTGTTGCCTGGTGGTTAGAGTGTTATCCCATGCACCACAGGGTCTCAGGTTTGATTCCTGATTAGGGCACATACCCAGATTGCTGGTTCAATCCCTGGGGCAACTGATTGATGTTTCTCTCTCTCTCCCTCTCTTCCTCTCCCTTCTTCTTTCTCTAGAATCAATAAAAACAAAACAACAAAACAACAACAAAAACATATCCTCAGGTGAGGATAAAAAAAGTACTACCAGAACTCTTACTCTTGAGCTTGTCCCAAATAGTTTATCTAACTGCAAACCCCATGCAACCATGGCTAAATTCAGAATGCATACAGAATAGGGGTCCTCTACCTCTAAAAAGAGAGATATCTTACCACTTACTCTTCACCCTCTGGACAGTGCCCTTGTCTCTTCCAATTGGCAAACTCATGTTTCCCTTGGCTGTAGACTCTTACAATTTTCTCAGAATGAATTTTGGTATATCCTCTGAAAAGAAATGCATCATAGTATTTCAAAGTTTTATAGGTCTCCCTTGATTTGTTTTGTGGATTCATTTACAAAGATGATTTTCCTTGTAGCCAGTCTTCATAAAGTGGACTTGTGGAGTATTCACTCATGTATTTATTCATGTTCTGTTCAAATATTGTTGAGCTACTAATGCTTTCACTACTGTAGACATGGTCCCTGCCTACTAGGAAATTGTGTCTGGTATAAAAGACAAATAACTTTAATATAAGTATAAGTGGGACAGTATTCTTTGTCTCTCTCTCTCTTCATTTCTTTTCCTCCTTACTTCTAGTGGAGAGCTTTCAGTATAATAATGCAGCAAATTCTTGCCATCAAGGACAGTTCAATATTAGCAAGAAGCAAAGACAGTTCAATATTAACATGGCTGCCCTATGCTAAAGACTTTGAAAGACGCAAACCTGCTTCCAAAAGAGAAGGTAAGGAGCCATTGGATGGAAGGATCCACCATCACTCCTCCCTAGTAATGAAAAATCCCTGACCTTGACCATATTAAAAGCTTCAGACTATTGAAAAGCCTGCAGGGTGGAACTGGGACAATTTGGGAGGAGAAGAGGGAGATCAGACACTCCCATCAGAAATGGGCTTTGGTTGGGCTGAAAATGAAACCCATGGGTACCATCTTCTTGAATCTGAGTGTGCTTATGATGGGCTACTAGTTAGAAATAAGCTCTTCTTACAAATCACCCCAATATGTTACATAAAGCAAACTGTGCCAAGTATTATAAGAGTAACATGATGACATGGAGTTCAACCTCGCTGTGATCAGAGAAGTACCAAGTATGATTTCCAACCTTCCAAATCTCTGTTCACTAAGAGCTCAGGACCTGAAATTCTACTGTTGATGCCTATGTGTTTTTTCTTAAACATTGCTTTCTTTTCACATTATCTGTTTGAGAGAGCAAGTCTCCTTAGTCTTAAAAAGTTGGTGGGATGACAGATGAGACTGGTAGTAAGATGAAAGATGCAGCTCTTTGTTCTCATTTGAAAAAGCTCTGCTATTCATCAGTTATACAGATCTCAGTCTTTACTGCTGATGATGTGGTCTTTGCTCTTCAGAATTCCCTGAATATGAAGCAGAATACACATGAAAATATAATGTTTTGTGCTATATTCTGGACGAGGAGAGATTGTTGCTCAGGCTTTTGCTCAGTTGAAAATAAATCTCATTCCTTGGGTGATAGACCCTACTATATTAAATGGTGTAAGATTTTCATTTTGTGTGCTTAAAGAAGCAGATCCCTGAATAAAGCTAGCTACTCAGAAAGTGTAGCTGTGACATGCACAAAATAGTTACATGGCCAGAGCAGCTTTCAGTGTTTACCAAGAATAGTTGGCTAGATGCTGTCAGTGGGGGATGCTTTTGGTGCTTCTAGAATGAGCTTTATCCAGATTTCCCCATCAGACTTTTTTGAAACATTAATGCTCATCTCGTCCTGCATACAAGTTTCTCTTTCCTTCCTTCTCTTGACGTGTACATCTTGGGCAGTTTCTCTGGTATATTCTATGCCTAAATTGCCCTCTGCCCTGTCTGTGGACAAAGGAAGCACAGGAGAGAGTATAGGGAGCAGCTCACAAAACTCTAGCAAGTGACCCTCAGATTCTCCCCCACCAAGCTTCTTCTTTCCTCTCTCAGTCACTCTCAATCACATAAATCCCAATATAAGAGACCCAGGGCTAATGATAGTTATTAGAACAGACTATCATTAATTGGTCAAAGTTGGCATTATCACTTTGTAACCAGGCAGAAGGCAGCCAACAACAAAGCAATGGAAACATAGAGGCAAGTTAAAGATAAAGAAATGACTTCAGAGGCCCATTGTTGCAGCCCTGCTGACTCCCACTCATCTGTCTCAGAGCTTTGTTTTGGGTTAGGGACTTTAGGACAGCCTCAGGAACAGTTTAAGAGACTGGGCATCAATGATCGCATCAATGATCCCATTAATTTTCTTGCTTTGTCATTCCTCTATGTTCTCAAACAGAACCCAAGAGGTAGCATAATACAGAGGAAATAGCTTTGTTTATGGTTCAGGAGACTGGGTTCTAATGTCTAGATGAGACATTATTTAGTTGTGTGACCTTGAAAAAAACCTCTTTAAATTCTTAGGCCTCAGTTTCTATTTCTGTAAAATGAAAGGAAGGATAGGCTATTATCACTAAGAACCTTGAAATCTTTGACATTCCAAAAATCAAAATAAAGCCCACACCTTTGCTCTACCACTTGTATCTGACCTTGGGCAAGTCACTTGCCCTATTGTATATAGTTTCTCCATCTATAATATGAGAGGCTGGACTATGTTGTCACTAAGAGCTCAGCCAATCCTAACATTCAATGCAACATTTCCTGGGGGTCAGAACAGGTGCTGACTATCTATGATAAGGAAAGTCTTCACTAGACATTTTGGAAGCAGAAACTTGTCTCTTGCGTCTCAGTGCATGTGCTCACGTGTCTGGCATTACTCATTGGGTAGGTCTAATTTTCCTAGAGTTGCATTTTTGCTTGTTTGATTTCTTGTCCCGACAAGTGTGCAATCCATTCTGTGAACGTAATTAAACAAGCAGCTAGAGATTCTCAAGATTCTAGTTCTCCCCAAAAGAGGAAATACATTTGTGTTGGGAACTAGGTCCCAAGAGATTCCTCCTAGGAGCATGGGAATCATTCCTGTGAGGAGGTGACCACCACATGGTTTGCACAAAGGAGTACTGAGGTTCCCACTGCACAATGTCATCTTCAGTGCTTGTCATGCTTCTAATGTGCCCATTTAAAATGCTTTCATTCAGCTGTCAGAGTGGAGGGAAGCTGGGGGTTGAATGAAATAGGTGAAGGGATTAAGCAAAAACAAAGTCATAGACACAGTCAGCAGTATGGTGATTACCAGAGAGAAAGGGGTGGGGGAGGTAAAAGAGGGTAAAAGGGGGGATAAATGGTGATGGAAGGAGACTTGGTTTTGGGTGGTAAACACAGAATACAATATACAGATGATGTATTATAGAATTGCACACTTGAAATCTATATAATTTTATTAACCAATGTAATCCCAATATATTCAATAAAAACATATTTTAAAAATAAAATGCTTTCATTATTTGCAGATTTCAGTGAGGTTGCAAAAAGATTGGTGTCCCAGAGGCTGAGAGCAGCCTGCCAAAAGAGATTACTTGGCCAGGACAATTTTAAAGATTGGAATTTAAATACCTTTAGGCAGAAAAATGTCTTAACTGTGAGCCATAATCTTCACCATTCCCTTTTGTATTACAGCTGGCTGTTTAACTCTGCCTCAGGATACTTTAGTGATAGTGATTTATGTGGTTTCTACTCCCCATTTTGTAGTTCCTCCTCAGCTGGGAGTTAGGCACTTGGGAAGTTGATCTTCTTCCAGCCTAGGAAGAAAGTTCTAGGTGGGATCTTAAAGGTTTAAAGAGATCTAATATGTTCCAATGCTTTCCTGAATTCCAATGAGAATTTTATATCCTGGAGTAACCTGCTTACTTTGCCTCAGCCCATCCAGAGGATTTTAATCTGTACCCCTTAGGGCCTAAATGGGAAGTTCCCCGGTGTGGGTGTAGCACAGAGGCTCAAGCAGATTCTCCCAAGCCCAGTCATAGCTGAGGAAGAGAAACACAACTGGCAATGGCACCTGGCCACAGAAGCATTTCCCAGGCCTGGCCTTTAGCTCAAGAGAGGAAAGTTGAAAAAACATTAGAGTTGTTCCATGTTTTGTATCATGTGAACTTCTATTTAATTTCTCAGAGCTTGGAAAGAAGCCTCTGAAAATGCCTTTTGGACATAAGGATACAGAGGGGACATATGGTGATAGAAGGAGACTTGACTTAGGGTAGTGAACACACAATATAGTATACAAATGATGTATTATAGAATTGTACACCTGATACCTATATAATTTTATTAACCAATGTCACCCCAATAAGCTCAATAAAAAACAAAAAAATAGTAACAAAAAATTTTTTTGTGTTTGTTGGAGTGAGGAGAATTCATTCAGGTCATGTAAAAAAGGTTTCCTTTCAGTTTACCAATCACTTAACTGCTGAACTTGTTTTTCCAGCTCTCCACCTCAAAGTTCCCTCCAAGTCAGTATAAAAACACTTGACAGGACATAAACAGTATATTATTCAGGCTTGTCCTATTTCCCAAGTAAGTCTGTAGCTCACCTCCTGCTTCAGAGAGGGAAATCCATCAGGATGGGCACATGAAAGTGAAGCTGGGGCTAGTTGTAGGAAAGTTGTTAATGGCAGAAGTGTTCTAAGAACAAAACAAAATCCTCTTAGCACCAGAACCTCAATTTTTATGACCATCTGTGTAGCCCCTGCTCACCTATTTTATTGGCATTTTATCTTTTTTTTTCTTTGGATAAGGCTGAGATAAACAATGCTATTCCCTAGCAAAGCAAGCCTACAGAAAACCCTGGAAGTCTATAAAGTTTATCCCCAGTGATTGGCACTCACTTCTACCTCCTAACCCTGTTTCCCTCTCTCCAATTTCCATCTTTAGTCCCCTCACTCATCAGAAAAAATGTCAATGATGTTTAAAGAATGCAGATACCTGCATGATTCATTTAGTAGGTTCTCATCAGGCTGTTTTCTTTCTTTTTAAAAAATGTATCTTTACTATTGAAAGTATTACAGATGTCCCCATTTTCCCCCAACTAGACTGTTTTCAATTAAAAATAAAAGTTTTGGGTCTTAAAGGTCATGGCTCAACCCCCCAGGTAACTTTTCATCTAATCCCTGAATATATGTTCACTAAGATTCTACCTCTGGCCACCCTTTTTTGTCACCCTTTGTACCTCAAATACCATCTTTCTATGACTCCAAGAAGTTATGAATTGTAAGATACTGAGTCAATAATAGCTTTATAGAATGTCACTATAAGGTACATTCCAATTTCAGAAATACTAAAAGAGAAAAATATTTCCTTAATATCAAGGGTATATGGTATCACCTTTCTACTGATACTTGTGAACTTTTATCTGCACCTCTGTTCCTTCTCCTGTCAGAATATCAAACTGTGCACTGGAAGTCTTTATTTACCAATTATTTTTGAGGACTTATTATGAGCCAGGCACTTCAAATTACTGAAGATGCAACAAGAAATTAGACACATATGTCACTACTCTTATGGAATTTGCATAATAATAGTGAAGACAGGTAATAATGAGAACATAAATCAACCAATAATAGTTATCATAATAATGGCTATGCAGAGAATTAACCCTGCTACTATAATGGAGAATGACAGGAAGACAGGTATGTTGTAACTAGGGTGGTTAGCAAAGCCTTTCTGATAAGGGAACATTTGAGCAGAGATCTGAAATTTTCAAAAGGAGCCAGATATGGGGTGATCTGGGGAAGAGTAGCCCTGGAAAAGGAAATCACAAACGTAAAGGTCCTGAGGTGGGAAAATGACTTGGCATGTTTGAGGGGAAAAAGAAAGTCAATGTGACTGAAGGGCAGTGAGCAATAGTGGTTGTAGGAGAAGAGGTAGGAGAATTAAATAGTAACCAGGATAGGGCCTTGTAAGCCAGGATAAGAAGTTTGGGTTTTATTCTAAGTATTTTTCATGTAAGCATTATTAATAATAACCAAAAGGTGGAAACAGATGAAATGTCCACCAACAGATGAATGGATAAACAAAATATGGTGTATTCATACATGGAACATTATACAGTTATAAAGAGGCATAAAGTACTGATAGCTGCTACAACATAGGTGAACCTTGAAAACATTATGCTAAGTGAAAGAAGCCAGACAAAAAGGGCCACATATTAACATGATTCCATTTATATGAAATGTCCTAAATAAGGAAATCTATGAAAACTGCAAGTAGATTAAGTGGTTGATTAGGGCTGGGATTATGGGGGGGGGGAGCGGGAAGGGAGTAATGACTAAAGTGTGCAGGGTTTCTTTTTGAGGTGTTGCAAATGTTTTAAGATTCACTGTGGTGATGGTTGCAAAACTCTGTGAATACACTAAAAACCATTGAATAATACACTTTAAGTGGGTAAATGTATAGTTTGTGAATTATATCTCAATAAAACTGTTAAAAAGTTGGGTTAGGTTTGAGGGACAAGTAGAGACATTGGGTAGGTCATTGTATACATGAGTTTAAAAATTAGAGGAGAGGTCCTGGCTAGAGAAATAAATACAGGAGTTCTTTGGCTCTTTATCTCTATTTCTTCTTTTTCTCATTCTTAGTGAAGAGGGAGCTTTTATTTTATTTTAATTTTTTTTAAGAGGGAGCTTTTAGTACAATGATGCATCAAAGACTTCCTATTAAAGACTCAATATTGGAAAGAAGAAAGTTCTTAAGACTAATCGATGCTGAAGGCTCTGAAAGATAATTAAGGAGGAATATAAAGAGCCACTGGAACGAAGCATCCACCATAACTCTATAAGAGTGATGACCTTCCAGCCTTCCCTCTATTAATTTTTTCTCAGAACTTTTTTCATAGATTCCATTATGCGCTTGCTAGATATACTTTTTTGTTTTTATTTTAGGAGTTGCTCTAAGGTTTACCATATGCATCTTTAACTCAGTGGATTCTCCTTTTCAATAATCCTATACCAATTCACATATAATGTAAAAACCTTTGAGCAATATCTTTTCGTTTTCCCTCTCTCATCCTTTGCATTATTGTTGACAGAAATTTTAATCTACATATTTATAACCCATACAATATATAATCATTTTCTCTTTAAAGGTAATTATCTTTTAAATAAAATATAAATGAGAAAAAAATTCAAAATATTTGCCTACAAATTTAGCATCCTGGAGATATTCATTTTCTTGTTTTGATCAAAATTTTTATCTTATGTAATTCTCCTTTAGGCTGAAGAACTTCCTTTAACATTTCTTATATTACAGAACTATTGGCCATGAAATCTGTTAGCTTTTGTTATAAAATAGTCTTAATTTTACATTTATTCTTGAAGGATTTATTCTTGAATGATATTTGAATCTTTTAAAGCAAGTTCACTTCTGACTTGAATTGTTTTTGCCTAGAAGTCTACAGTCATTCTTTGTTCTCCTTTATGGTATTTCTTTTTAATTTCTTGTTACTTTTGATATTTTCTCTTTACTGTGGCTTTTCAGAAATTTTATTATGATGTATCTTTGTGTTTTGTTTTGTTTGTGGTTTTTTGTTTGTGGGGTTTTTTGTGTGGTGGTGTTTTTTTGTTTTGTTTTGTTTTGTGTGTGTTTTTTGGTATTTATCCCAATTGATTCATTGGAATTCTTGGATCTGTGGGTTTATAATTTTCATCAAATTTGGAAAAATTTCGGCCTATATTTCTTCAAATATATTTCCCAACTTTCTCTTTTTCTTCTTTCTGGGACTCCAATTAAACATATGTTAGATTGCTTGGTATTGTCCCTACAGGTTTCTGTTCTTAGTTGTTGAGTTTCGTTTTTTGTGTTTGTTTTTTTGTTTTTTGGTTTTTTTCTCTCTCTGTGCTTCATTGTGGTTAGATCCTATTACTGTGTCATCAAAGACATTGATCTTTTCTACTGCAATGCTTCATTTAGGTACAAACCTTTCAACAGTATACTTCTATTTCAGATATTGTTATTTTCATATTAGATGTATTTTTCAGATTTAGAAGTTGCATTTGTTTCTTTTTTATATTGTGCAGTTCTCCCCTCATTATGTTCATATATTTTCCTTTATTTTTTTGAACATGTTTAAAATAGTGATTTTAAAGTTATTGCTCACTAATTCCATCAGCTCTGTAATTTTGAGTTTTATTTCTATTGATTGACTTTTCTCCTAATTGCAGGTTTCTGTTTTTTGCAAGCCTAAATTTTGAATTGAGAATAGTTGTTGAGTATCTAGACTTGTTGTCTTCCTTCAAAGAATGTTGAGATTGGTCTGGTAGGCAGTTATGTTACTTACAGCTCATTATGATACTTTTGAGTCTTGTTTTTAAGTTTTGTTAAAGCAAGTCTATTACTCACTTTATTCAGGATTTCTTTGGCTCTATTACAAGATACGCCTCTTCTTGGGTGTCTATTGAATCCCCTGGGTGTTCAACAAGTTCATTCTTCACTATCTGGTTGGAACTCAAATGTCTCCTATCCCTGTGTGAGCTATGTGAATTTTTCAGCTTACATCACCCTGGTAATTTCCCTTTGGCCCATGGAATTTCATTACATGTATGCATGAGGGTTAGTATTCAAAAAGAGACTCCAGGATACCCCTATGCAAATTTCTGAAGGTCTTTTCCTAAATGTCTTCCTCCTTTCTTATGCTTTGTCCAACAAATTCAACTCAATTCAGCGTTCCTAAACTCTAATCTCAGTCTCCTGAACTCAGTGTGTCTCTTGTGCTCTGCTTGAGTTCCCTATTCTTGCACTATGGACAAGAAAGTAGGGCTCAGCTTGATTGTGCTAGTTTCTCATGGATCACATTCCTATGCGTGAAAACAGTTGTTTAATATATTTTGTAATGAGGTGGACTCCCTAGGGCAATGAGTAAACTTCTTCTCAACCTTGGCATTATTAACATTTCAGGTAAGATCATTATTTGTTATGGGGAGTTGTCTGTGCATTGTAGGATGTTTAGCAAGAGCCTGGCCTCTATCCAATAGATGCCGGTAGCACTCCTCTATTTGTGCCAACCAAAAATGTGTCCAGGCATGGCCACATATTTCCCAGGAGGCAAAATCCTCAATTGACAACCAGTGCTCTAGAGAATGACAGAACGGTGAGGGTGGGATAAATCTCAGGGCATCAGATTGACCCATAAATTCCTTAGGGCATCTGCTTTTGTACCTTTCACTTAGATGTTTTAGCAGCAGTTGAGAGAACAACTGAGTAATCTGAAAGTCAATAGAGAGGTGCAAAATGGAAAAGAAAATAGTCAGGTATTCTAGGTATTGGAGGCTTCTCCTCTCCCTGCAAGCCAAAAGAGATTTCTATTGTATAATATAACAACCATAGGCTTTAGATTCAGATAGATATGCTTTTAATGATAACTCTGAAACTTTTTGGTTGTTCAGTCCTGGCCAACTATCTTTTATTTTTATTTTTATCTTTATTGATTTCAGAGAGAGGAAGGGAGAAGGAAAGAGAGTTGAAACATCAATGCTGAGAGAGTCATCATTGAGTGGCTGCCTCCTGCACGCTCCCGACTGGGGATCGAGCCTGCAACCCAGGCATATGCCCTGATAGGGAATTGAATCACCATCTCCTGGATCCTAGGTCAATGCTCAACCACTGAACCACACTCAGCTAGGTACTGGCCAGCTATCTTTGATTTTGATATATATCTTTGATTTATATTTTCATATTTATTATCACAACTTCTTTCTAATAAGTGCATATCTTTTATTTATTTTTATCATTTTTAATATTCACACGAATATATGCTTATTGATTTGAGAGAGAGAGGAAGGAAGAGATAGAGAGATAGAAAGACAGGCAGACAGACATTGATGTGAGAGAGAAATATTGATTGGTTACCTCCCATACGCGCTCCAACTGAGAATCGAACCCGCAACCTTTCTGGTGTATGGGACGACTCTTCAACCAACTGAACCACCCAGCTGGAATGCTATTTTATCTGCTTTGCACTTTGATGACATTGACAAGCAAGTGTGGGTGTTGTAGCCAGTGAGAACTGAAATAAAATGGGCAAGAAGAATTTTAAGTTCCCAAGGGCTCTTTGGAGGAGAGGGAAGAAGAAATTGAGAAGGAAGGGGGAGAAGGAAGACAGTAAGATGTAGTGCACAATGTAACCCCATCCCGATGATTGCCAGACCTGCAATAAAGTTACTATATTAACAAATATTTTGTGCAAGAGGTGTGGTTTATGAATTTGCATGTGTTTGTGGAAAATGAACAGGAAGCTGAATATCACATGAGGGTTCCTACTGTGAGGACAGAGGTCATGTGAGAGAAAGCAGAAGCCCAGGAGACAAAGGAAGCCACAGAAAATGTGGGTTGAAGTTTCAATTTTCATTGATAGTGGATTTTGAGATTTGACCTGGAGTCAAAAGTAATGGAGGCCCTAAGTGACATTTATGACATGTTAAAATGAGAGTAAATGCACTTCACAGGATTGTATGAGAATGAGAGATAATATAAGTAAACAGAACACATGAAAGCAGATCTGGCATATATACTGAATTTCATAAGTGGTAACTATTATTAAGTTGAATATTTCTGAATTTTAGTTGGTGGAAGTTTAATCAAATATACTACTTTGTCATTTTTTCCCTTTGATAGTGCTATCTGAACCCACTTATTATATTAGGAGTTCTCCTTTCTATAATCTTCACCTCCACCTGCTATCGCTACAGAGGGTTATCAGTCTGTGACCTTTCGGCACTAAAGAAATATCCTCAGGGACTCAGGGTTTCTCTTCTCCTTATCCAGTTCCCCTTGCTTACCATGGCAGAATTTCATTGATGTGTGCCTTCCTTCTGTACCTGTAAAAGATTATCCACTGTGTCTTTTCCCCGTCCTGAAGCCCCCAGACATTTAATTTTTGTGTTCCACCATCAGTTAAAGTCAGAAACCTTGGATCTGTCTTGTTCACTAGGTCCTATATCATGACATATAAAACTCCTGATGACTACATTTTTATTAAATTTGCTTTCCTGGGTTTTACTCATAATACTAAGATTGAACACAAATAGACCACAAATTAAAAAAAATTATCAGTGTGCTTTTACAGTTACTATAGCAGTAAGGTTTGCACTCAACAGCATTATTGCAATTTTCCCTTATTTAGGCTCATGTTTTAAAGCAGGAAAGCAAAGAAGTAAATAAAATTATTGCCATTAACACTACTGCAATTTTTTCTGTCCTTGAAACTCACAACCAGTGATACATGTAATAATGGATTGCCTGTAGACACATAAAAGCCCTTCTCGGAAGAAGTGGGCTTTTGTTTTATGGTGCATCCCAGGTTCTTTGATAGGATGATTGATGACAAAGAAGATAGAAAAGGTTGAGAAAGCTTACCTTTGTGTACTCTACACCAGCACCCTGTGGGCACATAAGTATGAACAGTGGTCTGACTCCTCTTAGCTTCCCAAGATCAAGTGACCCAGACTACAATTTGCTGTTGATGGATGGAGCAGCCCTGGGATCAGGCAAGAGTAAGTGGGTGATGGAATCTTGCGCACTTTTAATTAATCTTTTATTTTACAAAATAATCCCTTGGGCTGGAAGTTTAATGGGATAGTGGAGTGGCCCAACAGTTTTCTATGTTTGCTATATTTACTTGCTAGTCTCAGTTCCTATGGATCCTGAGCAGCTGGATGTCTGAACCACATGTGGTTCTTTTTCCTATATACCTGCAAAGGAGCAGGGATTACCTGTATGGATATGGTTAATTTGGGGATTTGCTTTTTGGGTAATCCAAGCTAGAATTGGGATAGTCCATCTGAAACAATACAGGAAGCATTAAACAAAAAAATCAGTCAGTGCTAATGGAAATGTTCAGAAGGTCAGTGTTCTGAGACTTAGTACCAGTGGGAGACAGTCTATGGAAAACAAGTAGGTAGGTCTTGTTGGGTCTTTGCTTATAGCCTTGTAGGTAGGTATATGCATGGTGTATGAGTTCAATGGTTTGTCTTTTTCCCCTGAGCATCTAAAAGCCTTATTACTGCAATTCACTATCTATTGCCAAGCAAGTGTCCACTCACCAGACTTAACACTAGGACTCCTTCAGGAGGGAAAAAAATAAGCTCACTTAAAATGGACTCTCTTTTACTGTTTTCTTCCAAGAGTAAAACCCATGGGTCAATATCATCATTTTTGACTCCCCATTTTCTCCTCATCCCTCAATTTGTTTAAATATCCTAAAACAGCAACTTTTTGTGAAATATCCATTTATTTTGAAGGGCCTTATTGCATTTAAACTCTAAGGGTTTATAAAATATTTTTTCTACTTCATATTTTTTCTCAGAGTAGAAGTGAATCTAAAAGAGCTAAGCAGCCATAAAACCAGGAAGAACTGAAAACTCTGTTTCCATTCTATCATGTTGGAAGCCCCTGAAAAATGGATTTTAGAAGGCTGAGCACAGGGCTTCCATAAATTTGACTCTAGATAAAGTTTTCACTAAACCTGGATCACAAATACTGAAACCCAAAGGAGGAAATAGACTAGAGTGTTAAAATTATTTCAAATGTTGCATGCAAAAAAAAAAAAAAAATCATAGATGTGTGAATGATGCAGCTTTGTGTATAGAGATGAATATATAACCTGGAAATACAGACTCATGTTAAGTTAATTAGTGTAAGACATGTTTCTCCATGGCAATGTAGATTCAAGAACAGTTAATAAGCTCAGTAATATTTGGCTCTGAGTCTCACAGATTTTAGTTTAGCAAACTACAACCCTTTCCTTCATTCTAGGCTTCTCATTTCCCCTTATAGCCCATGGGGCTCTTTCTTGGGACAAACTGTCATTCTCTGTAGTTTTACTCTTGTTCTGCTGGTCCTCAACTCTGGGGTTCTACTTCCAAGGCTCTATTTCACCACTCTCAAAGTTGGAGGACAATTATTGTCCCTTAATGATTTTGGATTTGTTGACCAAATACAGGTTGTCTAGCATTCAAAAGACTACAACATTTAAGCTCCTTCTCTCTACCCTCCCATCCCCAAAAGTACACTTCAACTTTATGGTCTTCTTTGAGGAACATTGGACAAGTTGCCCATAAAACATTATGGAGACATTTTAGTGGCACCTCTCCATGCTGTCCTGGGATTATTCCCTCCTGACCTGAAACCACAGTACAGGATGTTTTGACTTTCTAACCTTATCGTGAGTGATCTGACTTTTAAGGAAACTATTTCATTCTCCTGCCAGAGGTCTTGTTGAAAGTCTTTTTGTAAATTGCTTTTCAGTGTTTAAATCTCCTTTCCTACTTTTACCAAATGACCCCTTACAAATTGAAGTCCATTTTGCTATTCCTAATATTCTGAAGTTTCTAATGTAGGTTTCAAATTAGGCCCACATAGGACGTTTCTGTAGTCTTCCCAACCCCATGACACTTTTAAAGTCCCTGTAAAGCTTTCACACTCACCCAAGATCTCCCCTCTTAAATGATGACCTTGAGAGTATTCCTTTAACCTCAGTATCAACTCTGAACCTAGCTCCTTTGTATAGAGTATCTACTCAAACATTTGCTGAATTAATCAATCAATGATGAAATGATGGGAGGAAGGAATGATTGAAACAGATTTCCAAATGTCAAACAGTAGTGAACAGGAAGTAGTGAACCAAGACAAAGGTTCACTTTGAGGTTCATCCTTCCCTATCATTCTCTTTTTGTGTGTTTTTTAAATTTTGGTAGAAGTAGCCCTGACAGGACTCCTAAATTAAAGGTATGCTCTACCCTGTTGAGGTGGCCATAGCTGTTTCAAAACTGACAGTGTTTTCATTCATTAAAAAGCTTTCCGGATCCAAATCATTAGCCACTCTGTCAGTCTGGAATTTGGTCCCATAATCACTCCCTGAATTAAAGATAACCACAGACTATGACTCACATGCTCTAACCCTGATTTACAGTGCCAAGCCTAAGGGATCAAAATCCTAGATTTAAAATACTATATGCAAAACACAATTATGGTAGGATTAACTTCACTCTATGTGTTGATATCATACCCTAATTATTTTACCATCTCTTCATCAAAGCCATTGAGTTCAGGTCAAAGAGAAGCCAAGGGATATTTATGGTCTCAACCTACTTTCCCAGGGGTCAGCCAGATGTGGAACTAATGCTTTTCTGCTATTTTGACTTCCTGCAGCTACATCATAGCTTCTAAAACATCAAGGCTAAATTCTGATTGCTGACGCATCTGGCCAATAAATAACAAGCATTACCATAAGAACAATATAATAGAAGGGTTGCCCCAGAATTACCTGCCCTGTAAATTTGGATAATGCCTTCTCAATATCTATTTCCTTCTTTTTTCTTAAGAGAATTCTTATTCAGAGCACCCTCCTCTTCAGCTTAGGGGTAGCCATATTTCAGAGTTCTAGCCAGTTAAATGTGAACAGAAGTGGAACAGTTAAGTCTACTGAGAAAGCTGTTTTCCTTCTTAGAAGATAGCGACTCAGTTATCATACACATTTTTGCCTTTGCTCTTTCCCACCTTTTCCTTGTGTAAAACATGGATGCTGTGCCTGGTGCTACAGCAGCTATCTTAAACCCATATGAAAAAAAGATAAATAGCAAGAATGACAGATAAGGAAGATTGGTGTCAGGAATAATCTTGAGTAACTAAACCAACCCTGGGCTACCAACCACCAAACTCCTTGTAAGAGGAAAAGGAGAAACCCATTACTTACAGCCAAATACCCCTAAGTGATATCTGTCTTTTTGACTCTGAGAGTCAAAAGGTACTTGTCAGGGTATATCTCTGCCAGGCAAAGTTCTCATCTTTTCTCACCTCCAAGGGCCTATTGAAAGTTTCTATGACTGTCTCATTTACTTTGGCTATCCCTCTCTACAATCCTCTTCTTCCATAGGTAGTTTTGTTTTTTAGAGAAGAGGCACACATTCTTATTCTGCAAGTGCACCTTACACTAAAGTTGAAGGGAACCCAACATCAACATAATATACAGACTTCCATTATCTATGGCAAAAGTAGGAAAATAGTAATTCAAAGGGAATGATACCACCTGCAGAAATATTTTGTGTTGGCCTGCTCCAGGTTTTAAGACTTTTGAATCCATTGCCAATAATTAAAAATCAGAATATTTTAAATAATTTCTGGATTTCCAGCATCTCATGAAAAATCCAAGGAAGTGACAGCACTGGACCTTCATGGCAACAACTGATTGAAGCAGCAGCTTTGCCATTTAGAGGAGAGCATGTACTCTTCAGTTTACCACAGTTCCCAGCCCTCTTCCACATGGCCCACTAATCTGCTGACTACACTCCCCACAGCTGGTGGCAAGGGCAGGAGGGTGGGCTGGAGGATGTGTACACAGCTGCATCTTCAACAACAGGTGTACATATTTGTGCAAACTCATTGAACTATATACTTAAAATGTGTGAATTTTATTGTTATACTTTTTAAAGTTGTTTTTGAAAAAGGAAGATGTACTGAACAGACTAGCTAATAAGTACATATGTCAATCTGAGTAAACCTTTTATGTATAAATATTAATCATGTCTAATTTATTGGCGTAAAGAAAGGACAAAACTAAAATATTGGACCAAAGGGTACGTAAGTTGTTAGGAGGGACAAAAGAAGGGTTGCTTAAGGTATGATTTTTAACTTTAGTCTGTGTTTTGGAAAAAAACTTAATGCTAGCCGCTTGAATATTATTTGATGCATAAATTTCAAACTGTTACAAGAAAATATAATGAAATATGAAAAAGAAAATATAATAATTGTACCATAACTTAATCAGCTGAGAGAGAGAGAGAGAAATAGAGAAGTATAGAAAAATAGTTTGAATTGAAATAAAGCAGTAAGATGATAGAGACGAGTCCAAATATATCAATAATCTCAATAAGTAAACACTTTCATGAAAGGTTTAAATAGTAGGTTATCAGGAGATATACCAGGGGAAAAAAAGAAATGGCAAGTAAAACAGTACAGTAATCTCCCCTTATCCATGGTTTCACTTTCCATGGTGGTTTAAATTACCTCCAGTCAACCACAGTGTGAGAACATTAAATGGGAAATTCCAGAAATAAACAAATCATAAGTTTTAAATTGTACACCATTCTGAGTAGCATGATGAAATTTTGTGCTGTGCCTCTCTGTCCGGTCCAAGATGTAAATCATCCCTTTGTCCAGCATCTCTATGCTGTATACGGCTCCCAACCATTAGTCACTTAGTAGCCATCTTGGTTATCAGATCAATTATTAGCAGAGAGAGACCACATTCACATAACTTTTATTACAATATATTGTTATAATTGTTCCATTTTATTATTTGCTTTTGTTAATTTCTTACTGTGCATAATTTATAAATTAAACTTTATCATAGGTATGAATGTATAGGAAAACATATAGTATATTTAGAATTCCATACTATTTGTGGTTTCAGGCATCTACTGGGAGTCTTAGAATGTATCTCCCACAGATAAGGGGGAACTACTGTGTTTGCTGTTTTGCTATTGAATTGTATGAGTTCCTTATATATTTAGGCTATTAATCAAATATTGATTTGCAAATATAAATCTTCCATTCTATATGTTGCCTTTTCATTTTTGTCTAGACAAATACTCTCTGATCTCACTTGTATGTGGAATCTAAAAGAAGCTGAACTCATAGAAACAGAGAGGAATGTATTAATTAACCTTATTGTGGTAACCATTTAACAATATCAAATCATCGAGCGTACACCTTAAATTTACGTAAAGTCATATGTCAAACATGTCTCAATAAATCTGGAAAAGAGAGAAAAAAGGAAAAGAAAGTAAAACAATTTTGGCATTCAGATATTTACGGACTAACTGGGGAAAAGGCAATGCATGCATTTAACACAATCAGAAAACAAGAGTAAAGAGAAACGACTAATTTATGTCATCCCAATGCTAACTTACTGGATTTTGAGATAGGCAGACTGTGGATCAAAAAACCACAAAAGTGAGAGGAATGGTTCTATATATATCAACAAAGAAGGTGTTTTTATCAGTAGCCTTTTGGTTATGATAGAAACCCTACTCCAGATGTCTAAAACGTTATGTGGAGAAAGTGTATTTGTTCACATAGTTCAAAAGTCTGGGGCTCAATCTGGCTTAAGGAACACCTGAGTAATGGGGTTCAATGATATCATCAGGATTTTCACCATGTTTCTCCCTCTCTCATTGCCCATATCTCAGCTCTACTTTTTCCTATGTTTGCATCATTTTTAGGCAGACTCTTCTCATGTGATAACAAAGATGGTTATCAGCAGCTCCAGGCTTACATTCTTCAGGTTTAACAAGCCCAGCAGAAAGAGAGCCACATTTTTTTCCCTAATAATTCCATCAAAGTCACAGATTTGACTCATATTGGTGCAGTTTGTGCTAGCTATCCACCTCTAAATCTAATACTGTGCTGATTTGGTAGGGTCTGGGTCATCTAAATACCCCTAAAATGTGGTGGGGGAAAGGGAAGGCAGTATGAACACTGTTACAACTTCATTGATTGAGTTAAGAGGTGTTGTGGTTTCCTAAAGGAAAATTGGGATTTCATTACATAAACAATGGGAATAATATGTTGGGCGGTTATAAACAGCAGTTGCTCACTTATAATATATATTGACAAAACATAGCCCCAGATTTATGTCACTTATAAACTCTTAAGAGAACAGAAGACTGTATGAGGAAGTGATTTTCTTCCTCATGTCTTTGTTCCAACCTTGGTCTATAAAAAAAGGACTCTCCCCCCCTTCGTAAGTACTGAATAGAGCTTATGCTTTTTTCCCCTACCTCCCACTCACTGTTTCTATCCAAAAGAAGGAGCGACATATATTTGGTGAAATTGGGGGGAAAGATTGAGTATGTGTAGCACAGACCTTCCTTCGCCTGCCACAAGGTTGCCACATGGTAAATGTACTGTGGTGGGCTTATTTGTTCTTTGTCTTAGTGGCAAGTCAGTTTAGTTTGATGTTGAGGAGGGGGAAAGCGGCAGGCATTCAAAACCCATTTGTGGCCATAAATACAGGTCAGATTCTCCAATAATATTTTATTTGCAATAAAGCTGATATTTTTGTCTCTGACTCCATATCTAATTTTCAAATGTTTCTAAATGTTGATAGGCAAAGGGACATAACTGACACCTCTGAGTTGCTGTGCAGAGGTAAGAAGTGCATCAAACTGGGAATCAGGTGATCTTGGTTTCAAGAGCAGCAAGTAGGCAGGTCACTTCCCTTCTCTGGGACTCAGTTTTTTCACTTACAAAACAAGTGAGTGGGCTTTGGAAAGCTCTAAGGACACATTCATATCTAACATGTCAAAATTATCATTGGGCAATGAACTAGGTCTTGAAGGAAATATGAGTCAGATTTTTGAAGAGAAGAGTTGGGGGAGAGGGTAGCAAGGATGAAAGCATCAAAGGACAAGTTACAATGGTAAATATGAAGAACAGAAAGAGGGCTGATTGTATGGCACAAACATTTGCAGACTGACTCACCTTGACAAGCATTTAAGTCTATGCACATAAAAGAATATCAAGGATTTAGGCATAATCATATGTAGAAGTTTCACTGATGCATGTCTTGAAAAATCCTCTCCTGCTCTTAGAAGCTTTATAATGTGATCTTAGTAAAGATTTCAAACAGCAAGATACAAAAATCACTAAATATTTTAATCTCTATAATTCCAACCTTAAAAAACAGAAAAAGGATGGGATCATCAACAAAACCACTTATGATTACTTTTTTGCCAGGACTCCTTGTCAATGAACATAGCAGCTTTTTTCCTTAGGTTCCATTTCATGAATTTGACATTAATTATATCTGGCTTTTCTGACCTATCTTTGATTCTGATTTGAGATCTAACATCATGATTATTAGGCAATGATTATCATTATTAGTATAAGAAAGCAGAATAAAAGGTTTATCTTATATTTCTTGCTTAATTACTTCACCTAACAGCTCTGAGGGACACATTTGGGGGGTTCATGCTCACACTGGAAAAGCTATGAATGTGCTGATCATGTCTCTTCATATCTTCAGGCAAAAGCTCTGACTTCCTAACCTAGAATAATTCTGGTTGCTATCCATATATATTCAGAGATATCTTTTATATTTCTCTATCTCAAAACTGGGCAACCAGAGGCAAAGAATTGGCAGCCATAGCAGCAGATATAATTGATGGTCTAGGCTTTTCTCAAGTAGGTTCCTCTAAAAATTATCTGCCAGACCAAGGGGAAAACTTACTGACAATGATTTAATTATAAGTGATGTCTCATTAATCAAGGATATTTTAGTGCTAGGGGAATGGGTAGAATGCAGAGACAAATAGATAAAAAGGGAGCACTTTTAAAAAGATAAAAAGGAAACACAGTGGAACAAAAGAATAGGACCTGGGGAAATTTAGATCCCCCAGGTATCCCTCAAGTACCTAGTCCTATCAAAGAGGGCCAATACATTGGATGCATCTTAAAAGAAAGAAAGATTAACTGTTCCTCCTTCACTCTAAGGTGACTTTTTAAAAAAATTATCCTTATTGAAAGTATTACAGATGTCCCCTTTTTCCCCCCATTGATCCCCTCCACCCTGCATCCACCCCACCCCCAGGCCTTCCCCATACCAATGCCTGTGTCCATAGGTTATGCCTATTAGCATACAAGTTCTTTGATTAAACTCTCCCCACCCACTCCCTCACCCTCACCTTCCCTCTGAGATCCCTCAGTAATGACCCCAAAGCAAAAGCCAAGATGGAGGTCATTTAATTGAGGGACTAGGGGGCCTGAGCAGAGTCATAAGTTCTGTTGCTAAAAGACAGAACTATTTAGGCTAGTGTAAATATTTTAGGACATGAGTTTACAACATTTCTTCCTTTGACTACCACACCATGAAACCGAATTTAAATAAAATATTTTGTGGTATAATGTAGAATTCTAGTTACCTACTCCATCATCTATTTTTTCCTCTTATAGTAATGGATTTCCAATTTTTATCTTGGAATATTGTCATTTGAAATAAAAAACTAGACTACATTTCCCAACCTCCTTTACTGTTAGGCATGGCCATGCCTTTAAGTTCTGGTCAATGAAACAAAGGCAATAGTATTTTGTGGGCCTTCTGAAAAGTCTCCTTAGAAAGGAGGAAGCATGCCTTTTGTCACCTTTCCCCATCCTACTGCCTGGAATGTGGATATGATATCTGGCGTTCTATCAGTTATCTTGGGCCAAAAGGATAATAACCATACCTTAGGGATAGTGGAGCAGAGAGCTAAAAGGAAATTGTGTGCTTCATATTAACTCTGGACAATTTACCTCCAGACTTCTTTTATGAAAAAGAGAAATAAACTTCAATCTTAAATAGGCCACTATTATTTTGGATTTTTATAAGAAACTAAATTTAATACTAAGTGATATATCTATTAATTTTAAGAAAATGTATTGCTAGAGAAAAGCCAAGCCTTGCCATAAAAACCTAAATGCTTATAATTTTTCAATCATTAAGGCAACCCCTGAGTCACTGAACTCACATCTACAGGAAGTGGGTTGCTGAAATGGTGCAGTTCTCAGAGGGTAAACTTTCCCAATTCCCCTTTCAGGAGTTGCCAAATAGGAAAATGGACAAGGGAGATGCTCTCAGGGAAGAGAATCTGAGACATTCAGCTGGGCTGACCAAGAACTCACTCTATTACTAGGTCAAAAAGTTCTTGCTATTCATGCATATAATACATAAATTATTATGATATTGATTGGTAATCTGTGTATTGTATTCATCTTTCCATTTCCAAATGGTAGGTGTATTTATTTAGTTCATTCTGTTTTCCCTCCAGTATTGGACATAGGGTATTTTGGATGGGATCAAATATGCCATTTATCTATAGATATGAAACCATTGGGAGCTACATTAAGATTTGGTCAAGATGACTTAATTATTTCAAGATCTTGGGCTCAATGTTCAGTGCATTTGGGGCACATGACTTTGGACTCTCTCCCTGTATAGAAGTCATGAGTACATTTTTATTTTCATATGGATGGTATAGTGGCATAATATTAGTTAGAGACCTTTTGTAAATTTGGGTGGGCTATCAAGTTTCATATGGTGTTTCTTTTTTTCTGTCCAACAAACATTCCCAATTGTTTTGGGAACTTCATGTCTACCAGCAATGCACAGGGTTCCACTTTCTTCACATCTTCACCAACATTAGTTATTTTCCATTTTTTATTATAACCATCTTACTGAGTGTAAAGTGTAGTTTTTATTTGCATTTCCCTATTGGCTAATGAATGTTGAATATCTTTTCATGTGTTTATTGATCATTTGTATATCTTCTTTAAAAAAAAATCTATTCAAGTCCTTCCTATGTCCATTTTTTAATTGTTTTTTGTTTGTTTTTCTGTTGAGTTTCATGATACTACTTCTTTTTAACCACTGTGCTAAGTCCTGGAAATATAGCAATGGATAAAGCACAGATCTTATCCTCAACAAACTCAGGCTAGTGGAAGCAGCAAACAATATTCTAATACAGTGTGGCAAATCCAATAACAATTATATGTCCAAGGTATTATGAGAGTTTCAAAGAGGGGTACACTAGTGGAGGTGGGAAGCAGACTAGGGGTATGCTAGAAGAGGTGGGAATAGAAGTTTTCCTGGGAGATATGGTACCTAAGCAGTCTCAAAGGTTGCTAGCCAGGCCAAAAGGGAGGAGGCTGAACATTCTAGGCAAAAAGGAAAGCATGAGCAGTGGCTTACAGGCATGAAACAGCAGGGTGTTTGCTGGAAACTACAAGTGTTTACCTGCTGTTGAAATAGCAAGTCCAAGGCAGGAAGTGGCAAGAGATGAAGCTGGGGAAGTAGACAGGGACTGGATCATGCCAGATGCTATAGGCTATCATGAGGTGTGTTTAGGCTTTATCCTGAGAGCTATGGGAAATGATTTAATGGTTTTAAGGAGAGAAGTTAGTCAAATGTGTGTTTTAGATCAGAGCTCCCCATTCTTTTTCCATATTACATTATTGTATACATAACATGATATTTTTTATGTCCATGCTGATGTAGATAAACTTGCAGCTGCATGCTGCTAGGAAGGACAGGCCCAGGCTTTAGCTGCCTCAGGCCTAATACAGCTGTCTCAAGATCTAAGACTGGGAAGTTGCTTTAGATAGATCATTCTGACAGCCTTGTGAAGAACGGATAGAAAGAAAGCAGCACTGGCAGCAGGGTGTCAAGTAAAATAACCAGGTAGAATAAGGATGGAGAAAATAACTAGGAGATAGAATTGACAGACCTTGATAGATTGGATATAGAGGGTGGGGGAGGAGGAGTCAAAAGTGATTCCCAGGTTTCTTGCTTGTACAACTGGGTGGAGGAACAACATATTTGAGAGGGAAGATCATGAGTTTAGGGATGGATATAAAGAATGGTTTTACTTTCAGATAACTGCCTAGAGATGTGCAATAGATGGTAATGTCCTTATTGGCTCTATTGGCTATGGAGATTGAGATGCATAGACTAAGGATCTAGTTTGGTGTGGAAATTCTTATAGCTTTAAAAGGAGCCATTAGAGTGACTATACTAGAGATCCACCTTCTTCGAAAAGTTTCCCAGCCCACAGCTTCAAAGAGGCAACCTTTCATTATATACCATGTAAATCTAACCTTTTGGGCAGAACTGAATATAACAGGGATAAACATTTGACTCACTAATCAAATTCTCTCTCATCAGAATCAGGTATTGGGGCCCAGTGACTGAGTCAATTATTTGTGGGGAACCAAGCTTGAAGGTCAAGTAGATTAATCATTTTCAAATTATGTCCCCAGATTATCAGAATCATTTGGTGACTTATTAGAAATACAAATTCTCATACCTCATCCCATATCTACTGAATCAGACACTCCTGAGTGGGTCCCAGCACTCTGTTTTACAAGCCTTCCAGGTGTGAGAGAGAAAGTGAAACAGAGAGTGAAAGAGACGGAGAATCTACCTGATAACTTTCCAGTTCTACAAGGCCCAATTCTTCTTCCTGTAATTGGAATTTGTGAGATTTCCCTGTCATTACATAAATCCCTTTTATTTGAATAAGGTTATTGTTGTTGTTTTTCTTACAGTTAAAGTACCCTGATTTCTTAGTTGATTATTTCTCCAAAAATCTATTATGCATTTACTCTGTGGCTATTGTTTGAGATACCATAAAGAATATCAAGATCAACTAGACCTGGTTCTTGCCCTTTAGAAGCCCATTTTAATGGAGAAGTCATATAGACAATGTTAGAAGCACTGTAGGGGAGGTGGCTACTGAGCTTGAGATTATATGCTAAGCACTAAGTAAATATAAGCTGCATCTCAATTGTATCTGGTAAGGACAGAGAAGACCTGAAGGAAGGAAGAATTGATAGCTCATATATACTTTGAGTGGTGAGTTTGATATAGACAGGTAGATAGATGATAGATCAATCGATGGATAGATGATAGATATAGATGATTGATGATAGATATGATGAATGATTTGAAAGGAAGAAATATAGGGGAAAGTGTTTCTCCAAGTGGAGAGAAAAATAGCATGAAGATGTATAGACTATGGTATGTATCTGAGAAATGGTGAGTTGGTATAAAAGCAAATACAAATTTAAAATAGATGCTAAATTCTCCTTGTGGAAAATAAAGGAAGAAACTTCTCCCCTACCCCCTCTCTTTCAAAATTTGTTTCCCTGTCCTTTTCGAATGTATTTAAATATTTATAATGGCTAAATGAGCCTCTCATTAGTCTCACAACTCTGGAAGGTTCCCTCAAGGACCTGGGATCCATTTCTTTGAAATGCAAATATCAAGGAAGGTAGAGCCCTACTTCCTAGAAGCAGCCTAACTGAGCACCTTGCTCCAATTTGCAAAACTATCTTCTGTGGACTTCTATGGATAAAGTCAACACAGGTGGTCTCCCCGATTATGATGATAAAGAACACACTATGAATGACAACAGGTGCTGTCAAGTCCTCTTATTGAGGACTAGTTATAGTTTATTTTGAAAACATGCATGTAATGGGTTGTATCTGCTTGGCTGTATAAGGAGGAGAGATTCCTTTATATCTTTGCAATCTATTAGTAGATTGCCTGTGATGCACACCACATTCTGGTTTAGTGTTTACTCAATAATAAAGTGTTTTCTTCCACTATTACCTTTGTGGAGAGGACTTTTGGATTGGAAAAAAATCTCATTTTTTTATGTTTTTATTGTTGAGAGTATTACAGTTGTACCCCATTTCCCCCTTTTACCCCCCTCCACCTATTACCCACCCTTCCCCATGCCCCCGCCTGTCCATTGTCTGTGTCCCTGGGCTGTTCACATATATTTATAAGTTCTTCAGTTAATCCCCCCCCCCTTCCTGCCTTCCCTCTGAGATCTGTCAATCTGTTCTATACTTCCATGTCTGTGTATTTCCCCAACAGTGCTTTTGTTTGTCAGGAGTGCTCAGGTTACAGAAGGCAGGAGGAAAGATGAAGCTAGAGGGGAACCTTAAAGCCTAAGCAAGGAAGAGTCCTATGTTAGAGTGCAGGCTTTATTCCATAGGCCATGACTTCTGGAGCTATGGAAGATTTTTAGTCAGGGAAGTGATCAATTTTTGACCTTAGAAAAATGACTCAGGCTGTAATATGGAGGGTGGGACAAATGGCACAGCACTGAAATTGGTCACAATAATAATTTAAAATACTATTTAAGGATAGTCTTAGTCTCATTACTCAAAGGTACTTCCTGTACTAACCTTTCTCTTAGTCACCTAACAATATCTGGATCTATATGTTTTTATTTTTACTACAGGGACATTTCTCATGGATGTAGATAGTAGAGGAAAACAATGGTGGATGTGACTGCATGTGTGGCACTCCTTGGCTATTTTTCCTGCATTATTTGGGTGCTCTTCCAGTCCCACAAACTCATCCCAATGACTCTTGAGTCCCCAAGCATCTTCAGGACCTAGAATATCTTTGATGGTGTCTATCAGGAGAAAGACACCATTACAGTGGTTTCTACCATTGACTGCTGCTCAGTTTATGATAAATGCTTGATATTCAGTGAGGTCCTGTACACAATCCAAATTGAAGTGTGACTTAACACAAATGCCTCACTTACTAGCAACCTCTACCTGGACCCCCAAATTGTGACCATCGATTTCCTGGATTCATGTGGGTTCATGTTTTCCAAATATAACAACCCATAGATTTCTTTAACATGGGATTTTGTAAATAGATGTTGAGGAAAACCAAAACACTTTGAGTGAACTACACACACATTTATTAAATAGCTAACAAAATCATATCAATAACCACTTTATAGATATATATATTTAACACAGATATGAGTCTCTCTTAACTGCCAATTTCCCCAACAAAGAACAGTTCAACTCTTCAGGGCATGAAGGCTAAAGCAAAGTCTCAGTCCTGATCCTATTCTTTCCCACTCTCTTCTTGAGACCTACATTGATCCTCAATGGGTTGACCACCATCTTCTGTAACCAGAATATCTCTAGAAGTATGCTGACTGCAGAGACGCCTCAGATTCCTTCTGCATCCTCTCCGGTCCAGTTGTTAATGAACAGGCTGCCTGCTGTAAAAAGGTGCCGTTGCTACTGCTTGCTGCTATTCATCTGTTACTCTGATTTTTCACGAATCTCCTTCTTTGCACTTTTACATGCATGCAATGCACTGAATCTCTTATGGGGAAAAACCTCCTTCTCCCTCATTAGGTAAACCTATAATTTTTCTTGCATCTGTTGTGCTTTGCCCGGATGTCCTGCCTGTCTCTGCACTGCACTCCGTCTTCATGCACAGCACAAAAACACTGGGCTACTCTGACCAGACCTTCCTTCTTATGCTGATTTCTGCATCTACTTCAGAATGTTGTGCTTTTGCTTTTGGTATCCATTTTTAAGGACAAAAACCAGACCTCCTCTTCCTCTCCCAAGCCTCACCCTTATGTCTGAGTGGCTTCCCTTATTATTGGAGCTCTTCTTGGCTTTTATTCCCCAGTCTCACTGTCCTCCTGCCTGAGGGTGAAGTGTAAGTACAGGCACTGAAAGGAAAACTTGGGAGGGCTTAGTTAAATGGGTATTTCTTGTACAGAAAAGAAGAGTTAAAAAATCAGAGTAAGGATGTCCATCTAGTTTAGCCTGTGGGTCAACTTTCTTTTGGCCAATAGAAACTCCATTTTCATGATGATCAGGAATGTCTGCCCTGAATTCTTACCTATCATTTGGCGGCTTCAAAGAGAAAGACATAAATTGAATTCTGAAGGCCAAACACCTCTTGTAAATGTCTATATACTGAATTGGTTTTAGTGCTGGGATTATCACAGACTCACAGAAACACACACAACACATCAAAAGGCTCAAATTTGGCTTATCAAAAAATGCTATAGTGGGAGCCACACTTAGAAATAGTAACTCTGTATGATTCAGTTAATATTGGACTGGGACCCAACCTCTTCCTTGCCCTCTTTCACTGTTACAGATGTATGAATAATAATACTTTATTCTGTCACAACCTCTCATCCAAAGCCCCTTCATCACAGTTTTCTATCAGGCCCACTATCCAATGGTGGCCAATGAGAAGTTCACAATTAGTGTTTTTAAGTATTTAGAAATCTGACAGAATCAAGTATTACCAAATTACATTTCACTTCTTAAAAACCTAAAATGATTACCCGTTCATTCCTCTGTCATTTATTGGGCGAAACCAATTTTAAGTGAGAGAAAACATTTTAATAAAAAATCTATGCATCCCATTGTTATGAAAACATTGATGTCCATCTTTAGAAGAATAAAATGAACAGCACTGGTTTCATATGTTACATTGAAGATGTAGGGTAGAAATGAATAAGTGGAAAATATAAACATTTAATAATATATCTTTGAGTATGCCTCAATTTCTGAAGTGGAATAGAAACCAGTAAGCATTATCTCAAAATTTTTAATTTTCTTTTACTAAAATATAAGTGTGTCTTTCTAGTGTTGGTAACTTCACTATCATAGGAATAATACATCTAATACAATGGATGTGTTATCTATATAATTCAAAATACTGAAGGTATATTGGGAAATAAATTTATTCTATATATGAAATATAACATTGAACCAAATCACAAGCTTAAATTTTATATTAGAATTACAAAACATTATAATTAATATGCTAGAACATGAAGAGCTTTTAAGTGAACTCCTAATGTGTGAATATGGATTCATAAAAAAAGACAATCAAGAAATTTAACATTTTATTAAAAGACCAAAAAATAAACATAGAAATAGCATACTAAAATGAGTTGCATAATGCACACCTTTAAACACAAAAAAGCAATACAGCACTATAACTTGGAAAAAAACATAAAAATCAAAGCATCTGCCCTATTGATAGCAGTTGAGGGAATGAGCTATTGCATTTGGGAGGCAAAATATTATGGAAAATTTATATTTTTGAAATATTGTGGTCAAAATCTATAATTGTTGCACAGGGCTAAAATTTTCTCATCTATAAGTATTTTTAAATTGACATTTTCTACCCAAAATACATGTTTCCATTTTCTACATTATACTGGATTGTTGTAATATAAATGTGGAGAGTTAGCCCTTAAAAAAGAATACATTTAAGAACATCTTCTTAAAATATCTTAATTTAAATTATTGTAATTAGTGGACATTACAAATGGCTCATTTTCTAATAATTAAAACAACAACAAAAACAATAATAGGAAATTTATTTTGAAAAGGGCAACCTCGGAATCCAATGATGTGATAGTTACATCATTCTCTCAACTGCTAGACACAGAAGACATCAACAAAATAATCTGGTTTTCATCACAAATAGCATCTGTATACACAAATAAAGCTTTGAAATCATGCAGTTGTATGACAGATAAATATTTAGGTTGTGTGTTTTGGGGAAAAAGAGCACTGCTTAAAACTGGGTTACTTTTAGGTCTTTTTACAGAGGTATTTTATGTTATTAAAGTAATAAGATGTAAAAGATGACTAGTGACGATCTTTGCAATATCTGCGAATAGCTGTGATTCACTTCAACATAATACATTTTTTTTCTTTTAGGTATAGCACTATAATTGAGGATGAGTTCTATTTAAAGGTAACATTTCTTTGTATGGTTGACTCTAAGTGATATGGGCTGAAGGGAAAAATAAAAATTTATAGCCAACTGGCCCTGAGCTATTGGACAACTGTAAGGCTTGGATTGCTTTCTAGCTTTGGCTTATTTTCCTGTTTCTGTGAGAACTATCAAAATGGATAACAATACTAATAACTCCCTCAACCCCAGTAGGGGCTCCTTCTCCAGGGCAAGGGCAACAAGTCCCAAGATGTGAAGGACTCAAAGTACCTGTGGTGATCTATCCTTAAACCTTTCTAACCTCGACCTTTTCTAGACCTCATTCTTGGAGGCAACAAAAAATTAAATGGTGATCTGTAGGTAAAGTGGGAGCTGAAATTGGTAGAGACAGTCTGATTGAAACATCTCTTTTCCAGCTCCTAAGTTTTTGCCTGATTCTCTTCTGTTTTGTTAAAACAGTGGGAGGCTGAAGTGGCACAATGAAGTACTTTCTAATCTGGTAAAGATTAAGTCAGAAAACAGCTTTGACTGATCAGGTAGGTATAAGGCAAATAAAGCCTTTTATAAAGTTGTGCTAGGATCATTTTTTCCCTTGTTGAAGGGAATGAAATGCCACATTCTGGCCATACTTAACTGTTAAATTAAATCTTTCAATGGTTGCCAATTTGGTTTGGGGTCCTGGATCTTAAAGGGGAATCCATGATAAATGTTAACTATTTGATTGTCATTTACATAGATATTAGGTTATGTAACTGGTATATATATCAGTTACATATATTTGTAACTGATCAATTACAATTACATGTAATATATATATATATATATATATATAGCAATTGATAATTTCTGTGAAAGAAACAATCTAATTTGATCATAATGGAACATTCATTTTGGAATTTACGGGGTATTTCACTACTTGCAACTATTGAAAAAAACCCTCAGCTAGAAACCTGCCTGGGGTGTGTGTGTGTGTGTTTACAGCGAGGATTGAGGATTAATTTAAAGCACTCTCTGCTAGTGGTCTTGCTAAGAGATGAATAACCTTTACTCTTATTCAGTGCTGCTACCTGAGCTGTTTCCTGTTACCAGTCTACTCCTTTGGTCAGCTGTAGCAAACTAGAAAGTCTCCGCAACAGCGAGGCAACATCATGTTTTCATTAAGTCTTATAGCAAAACAATCCCACCCTCTCAAAGCCTTAAAAATAACTCTCTCTTACTAACTTTTCCACTATTCTCACAGACTTCTTATATTTTTTTTTAAAAAAAGCTCCAACGATTGCTTTCATGGACTATGTACATAAGTGCAAAAAAGGTGTGTCTCACACATTCGCACCCTAACTGAGACAGTTAACTGCAGCATATGTCTCTTAAACACTGTTAAGGGGTCATTCCACAGTATCTTTATGCATGGTCTTACAAATGAATTAATTTCATAATATGCTTTAATCATTCATTAATCCTCACTTGTGTAAGTATGTAATTCCAGAAAGGAGAATTTTTGCAGCTACAGCTATGCCACTTGAACAATTTTGAATAAATGAAGTTATGAAAAAAAGGTCAGGTAATGTATTATAAATACCACAATTGTGTTTTGGAGTCTAAATACTGTGGAATAACCCTATCTACACAAATTCTATAAGCTATAAAGTCTGATTTTAGAATCCACGTCTTGTAAACTTTTTGATGAAAAAGTCACACAAGGACACAAATTCAGCTTTCACATGGGAATTTGGGATAAAAAGAAAATCATCCATATATGTTTTCTGAGATTTGAGATGTATCTTCTACATGCTCATACTGTCAAAAACCATGTATAGTTTACAAGTAAAATTTTCACCAAAAAAGGTGTCTTAAGGTAGCCATGTTGTAGTTTTGTTGCTAAAGCAACAACTAAATATAATTAGTTAAATTTATTTGTATATAAAGTTAAGTTTGTTCTTAAACTGTGAACTGTAAAGAATAGTTATGGATTGTAATCTATATCTTGTCATGCTTCAGTGTCAGTTTAGAACCTATCTAAAAGGTTGAATACATGTAGTAAAATCTTAAACTTTCTCTAACTCTCCTTCAAAAGTTATTTAGAGATATAAAAAGTAATAAAATCAAAACCTTAAAAACTAACAAGAAAAATTAAAACATGGCACCAACTAGAGAGTTGGTGCTAAGAACTTTAATTTGTCATTATATTTACAGTTTGATTAGGTTATCAACTAAATTTGTTAAAAAGTTATATCCTTTTACAAGCTATTTATTCTATTACTTTTAATAGGCACTGGTAAAATTAAAATTAGGCCACTATCTTTCTAAACCTATTCAACAGAATTGGGAAATCATATTTCCCTATTTCTTTTTCAATGTGTGTGAAATGTAGAAGAGTTAAAAAAAAAAAAGAGGATTCCAGTTTCTAACCATTCTGTGCATAATAGCCTACCCTAGAGATTAAAATAACTCAGAAACCTTGTGGCTTCATTTTACCTAAGAGCATCTTCATCTACTCTCTCCAAAGGAGTGGGGAAAGAACCAAATAACATTCCAAGTACCACACAGGCCTTCTTTACATATTATTTAATACAACTTAATGCCAATGTTTTCCTTTTTCAGACATTACTATGCTTACTAGACATGCCATTAAAAAGAGATTCAAGTTGTAAAGGTTTATTTGGTTCCTACTGATGGAAATGAGGAGGTACTTGGTTTTCCCAAATTGAGAGCTGGTGAGGCTGCCAATTAGTGAACACAGCCCAGTGGTGTAGGACAACACTTTTGGCAAGATCAAAGGACTTTAAAACATGTTCAAAAATGAATGGAGGCAATTGCTGGAGTAGGGAGAAGATGGCTTTTCACATCACAATTAACTACAAATAAAGACTAGAGAAGTGAAATGAAATGCAATAGCTAGTTGCAGAGTCATGCTCCAATTGCAAAAGCAAATACTGTATTTAAATAGCAATTTTATGAATCCATTTAATTTTGATTTAATCTTAATCTCTCTTTAAATTATACTTATGATCATAGGGCTTTTAAAAAATTGACACTACTGCCCAGCCGGGCGTGGCTCAGTGGCTGAGCATCAACCTAGGATTCAGGAGATTGTGGTTCGGTTCCCGATCAGGACACATGCCCAGGTTGCAGGCTTAATCCCCAGTCAGGGACATGCAGGAGGCAGCCGATCAAGGACTCTCTCTCATCATTGATGTTTCTATCTCTCTTTCCCTATTCCTTCCTCTCTCTGAAATCAATTAAAAAAAATGACACTACTAAAACTCTCCTAAAAGATAATTTTTAGATTATTTTCTCTGTATACATGACTTATTTTGTCCAAGTTTCAGCACTCTTGCATATTTTTGCAAAAAGCTGAGAGAAATGAACAGACACAATTTTGGATAAGTAAAAATATAGTCCCTTGTAAATTACAAAGCTTATAAAATCTTAACTAAGAATCACAAGTGATTAGAATTTTATATATACAATTCATTGAGTAAATCACTGTTTAGAGTCACTGATTAGTTTGTGACTTCTCTTTTTATCTGAAAATTTATAGTCTCATGACTAATCTTTCTTCTTTTCTTGAATAAAGATAAGTTGAACAAGTCATTGCACAACTAGTTTTAAAAATGTTATCTTAAAGTTGCATTTTTGTCAAAATTCTTTTGCATCAGAACTTTAGTGCTTTGACTTTCCTCTCTTTAAATTCATTTATAAAGCAATTTTTTTAAATGCCAACAACATCAAAAATTGTGGCACCCAAAATTCAACTACCCTGAATATTTCTCACCAAACCTCTTACTAAAAAATAAGTCATTATTAAGGTCTTCCAGTGCTTAAAGCAACATGAAAACAGCTGTACTCTAGGTCTACTGTCTCTGCACCTCTTGGTCAGAAGTTCAAAAAGTTAAATGAAACAGCATGTTGCATCAAAATATCAACTACACAAAAAAGTTCATTTTACCCTGAAAACATCTCTGTCTCCTTTAAGAATACACCCAGACTAGCTTAGGTGCATCCTTTCTGGAGTCCTGTGATCAGATCTGCCCTTTGGGGAGGCACTGGCACAGGTTTAACAAAACTCAGTTCCAAACACAAGCAATTTCACAAAGATGTACCCTCTTTTCTTTAACAATGTTAAGATTTGAGGAAAGAGAAATTAAGTGGTTCAAAGAATCAATAGGTAAAAGTCAGGACACCTCATATTCTTTAACTCCAGGCAATACTGTAGACAAATGGGAATGGCTCCATTCAAACAAGACCATTTAGAAATCACTGATGATCATGATTTGGATTGATAATTACGATCAATAGGATATCAACTATTAAAGAGCTAATTTTGCTCTTTTATACTCTGAGCCAAATTGATCAACTTTGGGATGGATTCTCAAATGTCCTGAAGCACTAACAATGTGAAACAGAGTAACAATTGGGAGTCAAGAGATCTTTCTGTGTCCCATTGTCCTCAACTAAGTAGGTAACCTTGGGTAAGTCACATGCCCTGGGCCTCAGTTTCAGCATCTGTGAAAAGGTTTTACCAATTTCATTTTTCTGTGATTCAAACACTACTAGCCTGCTTAAGGTATCCTAAATCAGATTTTCTCATTGTCATTTTCACGAAGTAGAAAACATTACATCTAAGTTGATGCAAAATATCATATGGTTCCACCACTGTACAATAATAGTAACTTTAATAACTGAGTAAAGTGGATGAGGCATATCATATAACAGGAATTAATTACTATTTTACTTGGCTATAAATTTATTTTATAAGAATTAGTAATGTGAATTCAGCTCAGCTCTGTGGAATGCATCCACTCTGTCTCATCTAAAGGGTCTTGAAAACATCTCTGTTACAATTTTCAGATTCATATAAAAAACAAATCCAAATCAACATTAGTTATGATGAGAGAGACTCTGTGGTTAATAAAGTTTGGGGAGGGCAATACTTGACATATCACAGGTGCTTGCTCCTTCACTGAACTATTTTAAAAAACTGAAAACTCAGCTGAATTGGAGCTAAAGCCAACTGTGGACATCCTTCCTAGAATGTTTAAATGATTTAAAGCATAATTTTGAATGTCTTCCTATCCTCCTCCTCACCCCCGCCATTTCTCCAAACCTATACTCAGGCTCCAACTGTAATCAGTAGAAAAGATTGTCCATTTGGGGAGGAAAGGCCTCACTTGGAACCAATTCTCTTTCACCCTGACTGACTTTTGCTAGATTGCATCTTACTTATTATTCAGAGTAGTCTAAAGAGCATGAGCCATTTGCATTCAGAAATGGCTCTTGTGTAAAAGGTAACATTGCAATGGTTTTTACAAGCTTTTCTCAAATATGTAAAAAGTATCTCCACACCCCCATCTCCCTGTTTAATTTATTACCTATAATTAGCATACTTTTAAGCCTCCAAGTACCAATTTTTCAGCTGAAGATAACAAATGGCTGTTTTGGACAATCAACCTAGGAGATAGGATCCTTGAGCCACAAAAAATGTAATGGGCACTTTACATATTTTTAGTATAAATGCTGAAAAACTCACTTAAAGGTAAATTCTAGTTTTATAAGCTAGTTAAGGAGTGAAATTAGGGGTTAACATTTTAAGAAGTTCCCTGTTTTTTGTAAGTAATTACGTCTCTCTTACAAATAATGCACTAATGTGATCATATTATGCAATTTTAGATCTGCGGGTATAAATTATTCACATGCATGTTTATGAACAGGTTTTGTGAACACTCAAAAGTGGGGTCTTTTAAATGTTTGCCCCAAGAAACTTACAGAAATATTCTAAACAGAGAAAGCATATTAACATTAACCTGCCATATTTTTCAAGCACAGATATTTCTGTTTCCCATTAGTAACATTTTAGTTGAAACCAAAGACCACACATATTACAGCAAAACTCTGTAGTATGTAAAAACCTAACACAACACAATATACCATAATACAGTACAATACAATAATGGGGAAAATGGTATTTGGATATAATTTTTACATTTTAAATCAACCCAATAGGCTACTGTGGAAACGAAACAGTAATATAACATTTCAAAACAGATGAGCATTTACCCACCAACAATGGACAGTAAGCCAAAAATCCACTGTGGAGATTCACTCAGCATAACAATGATTAGAAAATCACAAATAACAGTGTGACAAATCACAGATTTTACAGTAGTGTTCTACCTAATAATTCAAATAAGATGGTTGTTAGTTTTCTATTCATGTTTTGTTTTGACATCTCCACTGATTGTTTAATGCTTTATTTTTAAATTTGAATTTGTTGGTATTTTTGTTTTGTTTAATATATTGACTGCACGATGCTTATTGTTGTGTTGGTAGAAGATGACATACAAGATTATATATAGACAGGTCATATGGAGGTTCACATGGAGAGATTCTGATACTCCATAACTCTGTTCAGAATTTCGACTGAAATGGAAAAAAAGTGAGAAAGAAATATTTAAGGGTTATTGAAGCAGGAGTCAGGATACTTGGTTCTTGTTCCAGCGGCTTATGTGAACTATACCAAGATATTCCCCACTCTGAATTTCATATTCAACATCTGTAAGAACTGGGCTGTTGGAGATGGTCTCTAAAGATTCATCTCCCAGGTATATGGTTTTCATTGAGCTCTAATTCTCAGAATTGCCCTAAGTTAACAGAGATGCGCTCAATTGTTTAATGCATTATCTGCACAATGCCAAAACTTTTTGATGAACATCCACTTCCTTCAACAAGCATATTGAAAAATCATGCTTACACCTGAAACTAATATAAAGTAATATTGAATGTCAACTGTAATTGGAAAATAGATGAAACAAAAAAAGAAAAAGAAGTTTGATTCCAAACATTCAAATATGCAAATATTAAATAAAATAAACTTTAAACCTTTTATCTGAATGTAATGTGAAATCTAAGCACTATATAGTATTTTACAAAATTACAATTTTTGAATTTTGGATAAATTTTCAACATCTGCTGCATATTTAAGTGATTATGTTGTGCCAAATCTCTCTACATTTTCTAATGGAATAAAAAAAAAAAAAAAAAAGACTCACTATTCCCAAATATTTCCTGTTAGAAAGTTAATTTGACAACTTTTGTTTACCTTGATGTGAAGCAGCGCATGAGAATCAGGGAAGTGTTCACAAAACCCACAGCTTCATGTTTGGTGCTATTCCCAAGTTGCCACTATTCCAAATGATACCACTGAAAACTATTACAATTCACACTACTTCAGTTATTCTATGTACTCAAAGGTATCATTTTAAAAAATACATAATTGTATATTTTGATTGAAGGGACCTATTTATCTAATGTACAGTCAGCTACAGACTCTGTCCAGAACAGTTAGGATTCCAGGCCTGTGTGTCCTCAGCAGGAAAGAAATGCCAGCCAGGTTCTGAGGAACTAGCCCATCAAGAGAATAGGACTGTTGCCCTCTTCAACCAAATGACACACTTTGGTTGTGAGAACTTCAAGCTTTCAATGACTAATGTATGCAATTCAGAATTGATACACTTGTTTAACAAGTCCTTATAATTAATTAAGATACCTAGGAGTCTTAAGTCGCTTCAAAAGTCACATGCTCCAAGTGAACAAGTGCTCAAGTTAAGTGTGTGTTATTATAGGCTCTAAACCAGACAAAGAGGATATCAAAGGTGAAGGGGGTAAAAATCCAACAACAGCAACAAAAATTACATACAAAAAAGCCATGATTTGAATGAAAATACTGATTAAATTACTAAATTATATCACTCAAATTTCAAAAGAACTGGAGCAATTCTGATAGACTTACATGGGAAGCAGTGCAAAATGGCAGACTGTAAAATCACTATTTTCTATAACAACGTAGAAGTATATTGCTTGCTGTCTTTAAAATAACCATCGCAGTCAAATTGTGACAAAATTACTTTGCTTAAATTTAATTTTTAAAAGAAGCTAGAGAAATGTTAAAGAATTAAAATTGAAAAGTGATCTCTGTCTTTGGCTAACAAATTATACCCCTTTAATAATAGGAAAACATTTCAGAATTTTTAAGCACATTGGGAAAATACAGTACCAGCTGTCATTTTTATACAAAGATTGCATATTTGCTATCTACATTTCAATTTGGAAAATTTAGGATGCTTTAAATCAAGCTCTGGGTTATAAGCAATGTCTATTAATGAAAGTATTTACCGAAGCTTTAGCAAATGCAATTGTGTAAATAAAAAATATAACCTATAAATATTATTTATATTAATACTTAAGAAACTTACTGTTCTGGTAACTTCTACATCTGTGAAACAAACATACTGTTGTTCAATTCATCAATTGATAATGGGGGTATCTGTAGTAGTAAAAGAGATTTCAGATTAAAATAGTTTCTTGAGAGAATTCCATTTATTTTGTTCACTGCTTGGACATGGTAATTAATACCATAATCAATTCACAGGAAAATTTAGACATATTAACCATATCCACTAATAGTTAATTTTGCAAAACACAGATTAGAGTGTGATTTATTTCTCCAATTAATTAATGCTCTGTGTGCTTTATGGGTATCATACTTGTAATTGAAACAGCAGCGGAACTTGTGGTCTTGAAGCATAGTTACCACTTTAATAAGGTAAAACAGCCATAACACTGCACATTGCACTGTAACTATTGTTATGTATCTCCTTACAGTTTCAAGATTCCCCCCAAATTTATAATTTTCCTTGTTATTCTGCTTGTAAATACTTAAAGCAAATGAATATCAAAACAGCACAAGCACATCCTATGTCAGTATGAGAAGAAATTTCTGACATAATTACTAGATAATTATAGGGTTATCTGTGCCTTAGAAAGAAATGTGTTAACTTGCTTTCTTTCCAGTAGATATGAAGGTAAAGGTGGTGATTGTACTAAGTGAAAGTTTAAATACCATAACCAAAAATGGTAGTAAAATAAAACAAATTCACCTCTTGACCAATGAGGAATCATTTAAGAAACATTTAGTATATACATTTTAGGATTGGTGTAGTAGCAACAATTGTATATATAGCATATCAAGAGAGACATATGGTAACTCACTGAAAATGAGAAAACTCTGCCGATTCACCTCAGGATAAGTAACAAAGCAGATACATCCCTCTAGGGCAGCAATTTTCAACCTTTTTCATCTCATAGCACACACAAACTAATTACTTAAATTCTGTGGCACACCAAAAAAATATATTTATTGCCAGTCTGACAAAAAATAGGTATAATTTTAATTCATTCACACATTGTTGTGTTGGCTGTTGTAATTTTTTATTTGACAATCAAAGGGAAGAGAGATCAGTGCCCCTGACTAATCAGTCAGGTATTGCGTGTTTAAAAACTTCTGGTGGCACACCAGTGTGCCTCTTGCAGTGCACAAGTGTGCTGTGGCACACAGGTTGAAAATTGCTGCTCTAGAATAAACACAAAAATAAAAATTTAAATGTAATGACTGCTTAGGAAACAAAGAATATGTACCAATGTCTCTCACCAATCCAAAAAGCATACACTACGTCTTACCAACACAGTGTAGTTATTTAGGTGAAGTAAATTGCCAAACCTGATTGCCTGCAGCTGTTGCAGCGAAGGGAACGCTGGTGGCAGGTGTTGTAGCTGCAGACACAGTGGTAGGTGTAGCGCCGTGCATCATGGGCACTTTCCATGGGAAACCATGGAAGCAACACGAGGGAGGTGAACCATTTATGTCACCATGACATAAACGATGGAATGGAGCATGGTAGGTATCACAGCAACAAGCCATGTGACATCATCATGATGGATACACCAGGGTGCAACATGCAATCACAGTCAGTGCAAAGCAACACAGCACAGAATGGGGAAACATTTAAAAAGAGAAAAGGGAAAACCAATTATAGTTTACATTAAGAAAAACAAAATTACTCTCAACATTTAGTTAGATTTTTAGTAGAATCACATTTTATTTGAATTTAAAGGCCAAATTTCCAGAGTGTTATAATGGCTGCATATAATAAAATCTGGTTTTACCAAGGCTATCTGTATGAATAGCTAGTTAAGCAGAAAAGTAATTGTGTTGCACATTAAAAATAGAAGTAAGGAACTGTGAGTTGGTGTTTGGGTTCACTAACTTATAAATATGATGCTGTCACTAGATTTGCAGTTTCAAAGGGACAGTTATTGCATACTTACCTGATCTACATGCAAAAAAAAGTAGTAATTCAATTGGTGGGTATACGGTAGGGGAGCAGATATGAAGAATATAATGGCCTACACGTTCAGGTTTTTAAGGACACCTCTGGCAAGCCCCTTGAAACTTAAGCTATTTATCAAACAAACACATGGGATACTTCATAGAAAATATCTGACAAAATCTTGTCTTCATGGCAAATATTACAGCTACAATGGTTAGCAGCTATAGCATCTCTTTCAGGATATTTTCTCTTTGCCTTTTCCAGTTTCTACCTCATTTTAAAAGCCTTTTGGATGCTTTTCTCATTTTCAGCTCATTTTGGAAAGCAAACCAAGGAATTAATGGGTGAATGGCAAGCATTCATATACAATAATTTACATCTACACTGGTTGAATTCAGATTTTCTGAAAGTCTACAGAGAAAATGAATGATCTGGAGAGAGGAAAATCAACATACGTAATGTCATAGAAACCACAGTTATACCCCAAATGGTGACTAACAGAAACTCTGTAGTTATTCCTTATGCCTATCTCTAGTTATCCATTACTTACAGACATCCCTTATTGTACAACATGTCAATTCTAAAAACACTCTTTTCCCCTGCTTTGGGAACACAGCAATTACGAAGGAAGCAGCACTACTGAAGCATGCAGCTTGCATTCCTACACAGAGTTCTTAGGCGAAAGGACAGGGGAGCAGAGTCACAAAATGTGAAGACAAAGACATTTCACAAACTTGCAGAAGTCTGTTCTTCTAATCCTATGCATATAGTGCTCCTGTTATTATCAATGGAAATATTTTTAATTCTTACAGGGGACAGCCAATCCCTCAAGAAAAGAAGCCTCACCTCCATAGCCAGTGAGTGTTACTACTATGTGGTTGTTTTATCTCAATAGGCTTCTTAGTTCTTTTGGGGCTTTGCGCCTATTCTGTTTGACCAATAGGATAGAGATAAAGCTACTGCAAACTCTCAAAAAGAATGAAAGGAACTGGGTTAATATGAAATGTTGGGGTGGGGGTGGAATAATTTCTCCCTGTATCAAACAGAGCTATTTTCTCCTCAACTGTTCCTGGTGTTCATGGGGACTATAGGAGCTGTGAACTCCCCAGGAATTCTAGACAGGGAAACAAGTCACTTTCTTGTCTTTTGTATTAGTGATGGCTACCATATTGTATTGGTGGTTAATTAAGTATCTTGTGTAACTGTTTAAAAATCACATACCCCTCGAGAGTCACTTTGAAATTATTCTGTTGTGCCTAGTTTCCCTGCACATGTGCTTCATCCTAGAACATTATAGAATTCATCACATAACATTAAGGAATGTTCTAGCTTTGTTAACTCATCCTTTCTAAACATCTGAGTATTGAATAATTTAGATCTTAAGGATAACTTTTTTTGGAGGAATTTTTTTTACTTTAGAAATTATACATTTTAAATATTTTATAATTTCTTAGTAACATATGTAAAGTTAAGAACAAAACTGCCCATTCTGCCTAGATAAATAAATATTTCAAAATAGTTCATCATTTTTAGGGTGAAAATAAAGCAAAGGCAGGGTCAGTATTTGGCCAACCAACTAGGACTTGAGAGTGCAGGACTATTGTGATTCCACAAAGACATGAAACCTTAAATATTCAGAAAATTTCCAACCACATCGTTCATTCATCTCTTTCACAGTCACAACAGAAAATCACTTTTTTCAGATTAGAAAAAGTTGAGAATTTTTGTACAAAACCTACCAATACTTGAAGCAGGTGGCATGCACAGTATTTGCCCTGTACACCATGCAGAAAAGCGTGAAAAGTAAAGAAAAGAGATATTTCATTATTTAAGCTTTACTGATAGAAATAATTTTTAACTAAAAAGATATTCTTTGCAATATGAATTAATCAGCACATGCAAATCCAAGTGATCTCCTATGTTTACAATTATAGCTTAGTTTTAAAACCACAGACCCAGGTAATCAAAGTAATTCTTGGACTCTTAGGTATAAAAATTAATATTAATTTTTCTTTAAGAGGATTATCTCACTTAAATTACATCTTTTATTTATTTTGGACAAATACATCCTAAGTAATTTTAATCATGAAAGGGAGAATTTTATTACATAAATTATTTTCAAAATATGTACCAAGGTACCCAGTGCCAATAGTTCTATTTAGAGCAATTATCTATTATCACTGCCCATTCCACCTTGTAACTGAGGGCTTGACTATGAACATATGACAAATAGGCTTTTCATCAAAAGGGGGCTCTCAGCCTGAGAGGTTTGTAATTTGCTATTAAGAGGGACAGGATTCTTCACATATAAATCTAGATTTTAAATTATCCAAATCCAGCAAAAAATCTAAAAATTGTGTTTTTTAAATGATACCATGAAAATTATTGCAGTTAGTAACTAGACAAAATACTTTTTAATAGCTTCTTTCAAAATTTATTAACTGATTAATTGATTTATTGATTAATTTATCAATTAACCAAAAGGTTTTGTTTCAAGTCCAGGTATATAATACTATGCATTTAGTATGTTTCTGTAATTAACAAGGCTTTATAAATTAATTTTTAAATCATGTCATTTTCATTTAATAATAGTTTTCAAAAATGGGCATTTATAATTCTGGTAAGAAAATCTATACTCTGGGTAGTTAGTACTTTAGATATATTTCTAAGAGAGACTACATGCTAATTCTTAAAGTACTAAACCACTAAAAAGTATTTTCATATATATATATATATATATATATATATATATATATATATGTATATATATATATATATACACATACACATTTGAACAAAATTCTGGCTTAAAAATTTTTTATTCAATTTGGTACAAAATTCTTAAGCTATTAAATATAGATGAATGTAGAGGATAACAAAATATGCTGCAAAGTGTCAGGATAATATGTCAAAAAAACTATATTTTTACATTAACTGGTTTAAGAGTTAGAGGCTAGAACTACCTGTTATATTATACTATATATTACCTGAGTATTATACTATACTATAAATTTAAGGGTAGTTTTATTATAAGTATCTTCGGTATATCAAAGATATATAGACTACATATTTTTGCAATGCTGAAAATGGGAAATACATTTTTTAGGGCAAACCAATGTCTTTGAATGTTATACCTAAGAGTCAAGAAATTAGTTTGAGACTGAAACAAGTGAATCAATGATAAGAAGCAAAAATTAAGAAATACTAAAAATAAAAATATTGACAGTGTTTCCTGGTTGGATTTCAAATCATTTATTTTCAGGAATCACAGAAACAGTTTTTTTATATATATCAGCAGATCAAACATAACTGCCATGTTTTATTTCCAGTCAAAACACCTGTTGACAGTCCTGGCATAAAAATTCTTTGGAAGCTGGTGTGCATTATATACACTCACAACATCATTACAGTCGCAGTGTCCAGAACCCTGTTCTCACCTGCAGGGATAAATGCCGGCTGTGGGAGCTGCAGGTTAGTCAGAGCCTGTTGGCAGTGGAAAACACTGGGGTTAAAGATCGGGGCGGCACCATTGGTCTTTTCAAGTGCCGATCTCTTTGGTATCAGTTGAAATGCACCAGGCTGTAGGGCCTGTGAGGGAGGGATAGATTAATATATAGTACTAAAGAAAGTAAAGAATGTACTTAAACCAAGCAAGCAGCAGTTAGATAAGGTATGGTCTGGGAACCCTCTGCAAGGATATCCATTGAGCAAGGTAACCAACTGCAGAGATGAAGCAGTTCACTAAATGGAGACTTGATTCAAAACAGAAAAATGCATACAAGGAAAAAAAGCAGCTTTTCAACTTCACTAATTGAGGTAAATATAAAAGAACCTCATCATTTGGACAGGCCGTGACAGGAAGCTGTTAACAGCAAATAAGCATTTAAAATTAACATCTCAGAGATGCACATCTACTAATCTATTAAAATGAGATTAGCGGAGGCAACAGCTATAGCAGGAAAGAGATTTCTTCCAGTTAAAATTCTGGTATGGATTTAGGAGATAAATGGTATATAGGTGATAAAACATTATCAGTATTTGGAGTCTGATACTATAGCCCTAAAAAACAAAATCTAACTTATACAAGAACTTCAGATCCAAATTCTGTAACTGTATATCTCCCAACTAAAATGTTAGAAGAAGGTAAATGAGTTATTACTCCATCATCCACCTCACCCAGATACCATAGATAGCTAGCAAAATCAATGCAATTCTCATTTATAGCAGCTTGCTGTGCATTTCAGTATGTGCCATTTGCTTTGTACAGTCCTTGTAAGGTTTAATTCTAAACTGGATTAGCATTTTAAAATCCTCCTTTCATGTCTACAATTCTTTCAAAATCCCACCATGCTTACAATACTCTTATAATACTCAGTCAAACTTGTCCCTGGATCAGACTCATTGGAGAAGTTTGTAATTACATTTTTTTTTCTCTCAGCAAATTACAGACTACTTAAAAACATGACCAGGCAACAATTAGGTGTGCTTCAAATTCTCAAGGAGACAAGGACACTTGTGCTGAGTAATTAGCCTTCCATACACTAAAAAGGGATATGTCATGACCTCCTTGCTCCTGTGGATAAAGAAAGCCTAAATGAATCAGTATTTAGGCTTTGTGAAACTAAACATCAATACTTCAAGTCTTATTTTAAATGCATACAAGCTTCTTTCAATGAAGTCAACCTGAGCTATGCACATGACCATGAACAGTGTAAAATATCTCTTTTATAAAGCATTTCTACTCTGAATCCTTAAAAATATAGAAAGCTTAAACTTCATGGAAAGCCACCTTTGTTTAATCTTATTTCAGACAAATTCCTATGGGCCAATTTGACTTTACCGCTAAGTCTCTGCTCTCATCAGTTACTCAGAAAGGCATATTAGATTTACATTCACAAGTACCAATCAACTGAAGGCCGATATAATATGAAAATTTCTACATAGAAATTTGGGGCTGACTTATGTGTATTTTACCGAGCATACCCAAATTATCAGAAATGGCCACATACATATGAAGGCCCCATGTCTGAGTGTGGGACAGGTCCATAAAGGCACAAGCAAGCTGTTCTTTATACACCCCACACATTTGAGAACCTTTACTTAAAGGGGCCAGCTGTATCCTTCTCTTTTATGGTAGGTCCACACTGTTTCTGAACTCTATGCCACCAACTGAAAGAATCAAAAAATTGAAGGCTTAAATTCTACATTGAACATTCTGGATACCTCCTATTTTCATAGCTTGAAATTCCCTCAATCAAAAGAATTTAAGATAAAAAACACATGGTGAAGTCTTTTTATTTTTTTTTTAACATTAATTAACAGTTTATGTTATCCAGATCAAAGGAGAAAATAAGTTTGTTCTACTTTGGCGCTCAGATCTTTCATGAAGTAATGGGTTCAGTCATGAGAGAACAGGGGCATTGAGAAAGTGGAGCAAGTCCAAAATTGGTGCTGCACCCTTAAAGCCATAATCTACCAAGACAAGTTGGGAGAAATTTGGGGTATCTGGTTTAGAGAAAAGGACATCACAGTCACCACTCATGTGGAATAGGGATTGACTTATTTTCTGTAATAAAATTAGTGTAAGTTCCAGTTACAGCAAGATAGATTTCAACTCATGAGGAAAATACTGTGAACAAATAGGGGAGGTCTGAAAATAAATGTATTTCCTTGAGTAAAGGCAAGGTCTCTGTCAGGGGCTTCAGAGTCCTGTAGATGATTTTTTTCCACAGTCAGGAAATAGGAGGTTCCTCAAGGTTTTGTCCCTTATTGGATTGTTATGCCCTATTACACAAAGAAGGGCCCAAGCCAAAAAGAAAATAGCACGCAGCTTGTCAAAATAATTGAGAGCTGTGACAAACAAGTAATCACAATTCTTATTTCTCAACCTATCATACAGTACTGTGGTATATAATTATTTTCCCTAGCTCCTACCTTTCAGTGTTAACTAGAATTACCTTTTCCCCAAAACTGACTTTCTAGGACAACTCTTTTTGCCTCTTCTCTCAACCATGTAGAATTGTCTCCCCCAGCCTCAGCTGGCTGCTCCCTTAAAACTATTCCTCCAGAAAAGAAAGGGAACCTTAACCTCTGGGAAATGAGAGCCTACTTATTATCCCATCTTTCAAGTCTTCTGCTTTTGAAAGGCATTATGGATATTACTAGCAAAGTGACCATGAAGGTGGTTCACAGGCAGAGAGGCACCTTGCTGACTTTTTCATTTACTAAGGTTAGTTATGCTATAAAAAAAAACACTCAAAACTAATTTACTGTTTAAATCATGTTTCTCTTTCTCTGAAAAATGGGAGAAAAAGCACAGTAGATTAAAATAATCAGCAAAGCTTTTAAATAATTACCTTTAGAATATTTTAGTAAATGAAGTAGAATAAATGGATTCTCTCTTTTCCAGCTTATAACCTTGGCTATTCATATTAAGGTCCACTCATGACTATCCAAGATTATGGTTACAAGACATACATTGGGAAATAGACTAATCATTTTCCCCCAAATAAATAGTCCACAAGTCCTGGCCTGTTCTTACCATCGAGGTGGCAGCTGAGTGGTTCATCTGGTGATGAGCTGCCTTGAGTTTGGCTTGCAAGTGTGCGGGAGGATGAAAGTATTTGCATTTCTCCCGGGTACATCGGCCTTTGATATAATCCATGCAGATGGTCACAGTATTATCACTTGCCTCAATCATAGAAATATCAGTAGGATGAGCATAGCGGCAATCGTTCTCACCACGGGTACAATTTCCACGCTGAAATTCTCGGCAAACCTTGAAGAAAAACAATATCACATTGATGACTTGGAAGGTGATTAGATTGTATTTATTTTGCCAGTGAATGTAAGAACAATAGTATACATTACTTTGTCATTTATTTAGGAAAAAATCTAAAAAGCTGAAGGATAATGTAAGGCCATATTCACTATGAGATGTAAACACAGACAACATTTTGATTCCTAGAAAAAAAATTTCATTCTCTCCAAAGGAAAGTTCTCTGTTTTTCTTACATTGAAATAAAAGTGCTTAAAAGCACTGTTGGAAACTAATTTTTAATTTTCCATTTAATACAGCCTAAAGTGTAATTAGCTAAGCTTGCAAAAGAGAGTTATTTTGTTAAGGTCCGACATGAGTCTTTATCACACAGCAATGTGTTTTTCCAGGAGCAGACTTGTGGACCATGATTGAATTACATTATGTGTACAATCAAATTCCATTATGATACACTGCCTGGCATTTAAGGAGCTGCCAATGAAGCTGACTTTGTAAGACACTGACTAGTTATTTATTTCAATACATGAAAAATGACAAGAGATGTTTGAAGAACTTCAATAAATCAGCTGCTTGAAATTTCTTTTAAATTTTATTTTCTTAGGCATCAGGGGATATTTAATATCTAATACAACATTCTTTAAAAATGGGGAAAAAAGGTTTAGATACTATGAGATTCATTTACATTCTTCATTAACAGATAGATTAGTCTACTTATTTTCAATTTGATTATTCTAATACTTCTGGTCTGTGAAGCTGAGGCCTAGGTAAAAGCAGAATTCCCCTAGACTTCCTATGCCATAGCAAAAGAGATGCAGTCTGTGGCCAGGGACACTAAAACATTCTTTGACCTACTGTACAACTGAATCAATGCACTTCACAAAAGGGTATAATTGCAGTAGTAAAATATTTAACATTTAATGCACTTATTTAAAACATTCAAAACATAGAGCTCTGAGGATGTTGTTTTATGCATAAGGTTAATATCAACCATATAGGTATTTATAAATTTCTACACAAATACCTCCAGTTTATCTGTACGAATCAGTTTTGGACCAGCAGCTCCTGGCATTGTGAGAGGCGGGTTTCCAGAAAACAGAACAGGTGCATTTGGCATAAGTTCGGCAGGAATCAGGCCCATCCCAGGATGGGGTAAGTAAGGATTGAAAGCCATGGTAGGATTAGTTGCAAGTGATGGAGTCATGGGGAAGGAAGCCTGTATGTTTGAAAGAAAAATAGTGTTAGAGGTAAACATTTATTCCTAATAATACACAAGGAGTCATTTTTTTAGAAAGCTTAAGCATATCAAAATTTGCCATTGTTGCTGCCCTGGCCAATGTGGCTTAATGTTTAGAGCATCGGACCTTGCATCAAAGGGTTGCTCCTGGTCAAGGGCACATACCTGGGTTGCAGGTTCGATCCCCAACCCCTATCGGGCATGAGCAGGAGGTAACCAGTTGATGTGTCTCTCTCACATCGATGTTTTTCTCTCTCCCCCTGCCTCCCTTCCACTCTCTCTAACAAACAATGGGAAAAAAATATCCTCAGATGAGGATTTAAAAAATTGCTATTGTTTCTTCGATTTATTTTGAGTCTCATACTAATTCCATATAGGAGTTGCTTTTAAACCAACAAGTATCTTTGAGTATCAAATTTATTGGTAAACTGATAAATAAGCCACATAATTTTAACAATCATGAGTTAACCAAATTTCACATCATTGATGGGATTCTGTTCCAAATGTGTTTTCTTCAGCACTTTCATTTTTATCTAAAAACTATGTCACCAATGATATATACATGGACAATCTGCCTTGTCTCCTTCTATAGACATGACCTTTGCAAGCAGATTTAAGGTTCTTCTGAAAGCCACTTGAGCCAAATCTCGTCTGCCCTGTTTTTGTACGACCAAATGGTAAGAATGATTTCTACATTTTTAAATGGTTGAAAAAAGTACAAGATAAAAAATATTTCATAATGCATCAAAATTATGTGAAATTCACATTTCAGTGTCCATAAAGTTGACTGTGCTCATCAGTAGATCTGTATTACAAATAGTAGTCGGTATTTGTTTTTGCTCTTGTTATAGAAGTACCTACATAATATCCTAAACTTTGCCCATTGTCCCACAAAGCCTAAAACCTTTACTATTTAGTTATTTACAGGAAAGTTTGTTGACCCTTGTTCTAGAGGGTTCCCAAAAATAAAGCACTCCATCAATTTCTGGATTAAAGTGCTAATTATGTATAAATCTATTGATGTGAATTTAATACTTGTGGCAAGATTCTAGAAGTTGAAAAAGTTTAGCTTTAGAAACCAGTACTAAAGTATTCACTGAAATGTTATTTTAAATAGTCACTAAAATTAAGGTTCTTAACTACTTGTTAATAGAAAAATAACTGCTCAGTGACAAAGACAGATGTAATTCTCTAAAGGTAAAATGTTAGGAGTCACCACATATTAGTCTTAAAGGATTCTGAAGCACCATTGAATAACAATATAATTCAAGGGAAAATTATGCCTCAAATAGATATGTCCAGTTTACACATACATTTTAGAAACACTGAGTTAATACTTAAATGGGTTATTCCTCAAGCTAATATAAAGAAATAAAAAGTAAATGTTATGCTAAACCAATCTTTGTGTCTCTCCAACAGCCTAGATCTACTTGTAGTTATTTCAATAATAACCCAGGTCAGTTACAATTATTGGATGAATGCAAAATAGTTTAAGTCACTTTGGCTAATCCTGGTAAGAAAATAATATGATAATTGGGGCCTTCCATCTCTGAGGTCCTATCTAGAGGTAGATGACTAAACATTTTCTTTTATAGGATGGTAAACATTTGGTAACAATTTGTAGACTCAATTTTAATACCAGAAAAATAGTCCTCTTAACTTTTACTAGCAGACATAATACCTTAATTTTATTGCTCATTTACAAGCATTTATACAGTATAAAAGGAAGCCCATTTCACCATCACCATGCATATTTCTTTCCTATCCTTAGACTATCCCAAAGCACATTGAAATGTATAATTTTAGTTTCTATCAGACTTTAGTAACTATTCATATGGAGCGCAAATGAATGATCTTGGTTACACAGTTTTGACTTGGTCATTTGCACACTCTTTGTGTGATTTTCTGCAAGGACTGAAGTAGCCAAAAGGCACAGTGGGAAGCCCACATAACCTCTACTGGTTAATTGGTCCCACGGTAATTGAGAGTTAACTTTATAAACAGATACAAAGCAGATAGTGGTGTTTATGTACTAATCATGCTTGTTAATGAATAAGTCACTGTGGCTCCAGAGAAAGCTAAGAAAAAAATAAGTTCAAGGGTCAAAAGTAGATAGTTGTTCTCACCTAGACCTGGATTTTCTGACCTTATTAGTCACAGAAGTCTCCAAGTAAGAGAAAGCATTCAAGGTAGGCAGGTAGGTAAAGGATCAATAGATTATTGCAGGGATAAAAGGTGTAAAGTATAGCATGCAAAACAGGGCAAGTCCTGGTTTGGATCTGCCTATATTTGGTGGAGAAGAAGCTGTAAAGTAGGCCAGGAGTTATAACGGAGAACCTACACACACATCAGCATAACACCAGATGATGACTAGAGGTAAGGATCTTCTGGACAAGGCAGTTTTGACTTTGTTCCCGAGAAGTGAACAAGAACTGACCTAGAAATTATTTGTTGGTGAACCACAATGTAATAATGACAATTCAATTAACTTTATCATCTCACTAGGGAAGGAAAAGTATTTTTTTAAAAATCAAATGGTTACTCAATTTAAACAAAAGGTATGAAACAAAATGTAGATTTTTTGAGAAGAGGAATGCCAAGATCTTAGAAAAGAAAAAAACCCCAACACCCCACAGGGAGGGGGGAGACTCTAAACATCTCAGTGCAAGTCCAGGATAAACGGACTCTAAGTGTTATAATGATCAGGGGTTCAACAAACAGCCATCACAACCACCAAAATAACACAAATCAAAGCAAAACCTCACATCATTAATAGCAAGATAACTCTATGGAAGAAAAAAGAAAAGCCCAAAGCTATAAAAATACAGAAGATCAGGTATATGTCAGAAATTAAGGGGGGTCACAAAAACATTAATTCACCATCTTACTATTGTTATACTTTCCTAGATGTTAGAGACTGTTTCTAATTCATCTTTCTATCCACCTCTTACCCTTTTAATGCTTGGCACAGAGTAGATGGCACACATATGTATGTATGCATTTTTACATTGGAGTGAAGATTATTATCTTGTGCAGGAGCAACCGTGGGTTTTAAACTAGGTCTCCTGATGGAGATCTGAGCAAGGGGATGGCTTTGATAAGAAAAAGATCATCCTTTATAGGTAAGATTGTCAAGCATTGATTTTGTTTATTGTTACTTTTGTTTTGTTTATCTTCCATCAAGGAAAAGGCTTTTCACAGAGCTTTCCCAACTTTTCTGCTTTCATCTCACTGCTGATCAACAGCAAGCAATTTTGAGGTAGTTGGCTGTAGCTTAGACTGTGACCAAGAGCAGGCCCACGTGGTTTCATTAGCACCAACTGAGCTAACCAGCCCCAGAGGATAAGGACACAAAATGTAATGAGAAGAGATTACGTTTAATATATCCCATGGGAAAATATGAGGGAGGAGAGAGGGAGAATGTTGAGATTTATCACTATCAAAGAAACTGGGCTCTGTAAAAGATATCATGTACAAATGCCCTCTGTCTGCAAAAGTGTACCATTTTTGTTTAACTTTTGAAAAAAAAGATTTCGCATTGTGTATTAACAGACTTGACACAAGACAGCAAACCTACTGCTGGTGTGATTTATTTTGTTTTACTACAAAAGGAGCGTTAAGCAGTGTAACATACACAGCCTTTTGAAAGAACCTGAATGACTACTCTATTTTAGATCAGTAATTGCAATCAGGAGTGAATCCAGGATCTGTAGGGCCTGTCGTTTTTCAGTAGAGTTGGGGAGAGGAGCTTTATACAGAAATATATTTTGCAAATTTTACAAACCCATTGTAAACATATTGTTTGGGCTTTTCCAAGGGCCTTGGAAGGAGATCATGCAAATGAGGGGCCCTGAGCCTTCACTAACCTACCCCTGGAAATAATTTGTTGAACAAATAAATAATGTTCGGCTTTAGTTGCTATAGCTATAGTAAAATCTTCTCTAATATTTTAGAGAACGTAGTGAAATCCAGATGAAATGTGGGCTCATAGTATGGTTTCACTCCACTCACTCTTGTGATGTGACTTGGTCAACTTCAGTCAATATGGAACTTCACATGATAATGACAGTCAGTCATAATTATATTAACAGCATATTAGCCTTATAATTGCATAATGCATGTTATCTACTGACTTGAACATTTTGCAAAAATCACTTTACAAAACATTTAATGTCACCACACCGATATGAAACAGCTAAGCACCATCTGTCATTTTGCAAGTAGGTAAACTGAGAAACCCACTGAAGAACCACCATTAAAATATACTTAAATTTCTGTACTGACCACAAGACTAGTAATCTGGAATATGGACATAGTTTCCTTTTCCTTGAAATCTACAAAATACTTTACCCACCTTTTTCATAACTTTTAATAAAAGAGCCATGACAATTAGAGAGATAGCATAAATAATTCAGTCAATAAAATTAGTTTATGTGAACTAGAAAAAATGTAACTCTGATGTGAATATGCACAATGTATAATGTACCTTGGTGAGGGAAAGATATTATCCTTTTGTCATTAACTACTAAAATCATTTAACTATTAAACTTTTTCAAAAATGAAAAAGTAAATAAATATTTTGCAATTTTACATCAAGTCACTTAAAACTACCTTATAGCTCCTATTTAAAAAAAAAGAAGAAAAACATTAAAAACACTGGAGTCTGAAAATAATGATATTATTTATTAATTAGTATATCTCCCTTCTTCCTTTCTACTGGAACTTCCTATTTTTCCCCTTTGGGTTCTGAAGTGTCACATAACCTTCATTTTTTACTATATTAATGTCAGATAAAGATATAATCTTGTTTATGAGAAATGTATTTGGTAAATAGAACTATAAAAATTATGTTAAAAAGGTGGGGAGGATCCAGACAGAAGTCAGATAATTCTATCTGTGATAAACGAAAATCTTGGAGTGAAACCCATGCTTACAGTCTGCGTGGTTTGGGACACCATAACCTGGCCACAGGAATGCAAGCCATGAAAAGCATAAAGCAGGCCAGAGGATTTGGTATACCCCAATGGCTAAGCCAAATGTGCCAAGCCAATAATCTCTATATAAATCATCAGGTAAATACACTCAACTGAGTCAAGTTTATCTGTGTGTAAAGAACTGCCTCAATGTGAGTCAACACATTCAGAGAGAGAAACTAAAGAAATTTACTAGATATGGACAGGTCTGGATTATGCAAAATGTCTAAATAAAAAATATTTAATAGCCTTATAACACCATGTCCACTTTATACATACATACACTGCATCCAGCAGTGAGACTCCTTCCTCCCTGTAATGAAAATTCCTAAAATTTTAAACCATTAGCTTTGTTTGAGAGTAATCCAGTATGTCTACTTTGCCTAAGATTCTTGTACAGTGCTCATGTTGGCCTCCCTAATGATGCCACGGGGAGTTCGTAAACTTAGTTTTTTGCTGAGAACATCAAAAATTCTCTCTTAATCAACATTGAAAAATATCAGGGAGTCACACCATTTCTCTCATTTACTACACTTCTTCAATAGGGCTAACAAAAGCTTTCAGAGGTGGAATTTTATACTAGTAAATGTCAATTCAAGCCTGTTAAACACAGTGAACAAACTTGCCTGGTACAGCAAGCATTCCACCCAAACTGACTAGGTGTGGCTTTTAGTCATTGTTCAGTCACACTGAACAGAATCTGTTCTCTAGCTACCATACCATTTAGGCTGACATTCTCCTTATCTGAGGGCTTATAATAAGCAAACCATACTCCAGTTTTCCAAAAACAGATGTGCTCTTCTGGTATCCTAGAAACAGATCAAAGTATGTTTTGTGGAAAGACCTGAAGTTCAAGCCAGCGATATCAAATGGGTCTTAATATGCAACCATACAAACATCAGGGCTGGAAATTTAAACAAAAGCTTGACTATTTTAAAGAAAACGATCACATTATGGAGAGTGTTAAAAGGGAGAGAGGATTATTTGGGGAGAGTAGGTACGAGATAAATTAAGTAAAATACATGTTACTTTTATAGTAATATCAAGATCCATAACAAAGAACGTTTCTTTCTAATCAGACTGGTAAATGTCATTTAAAATTGTTACTAGCTCAATTACAACATGCTTTCAAAGCAGCTTTCTAGACCTCAAAAGAGGATCATATTAACCATTGTGGGGTTAATTTTTTTACACATAATAATAGCAAAATTTAATGTCTTATCAGTTTATCATGTCACAACAGCTATTTTTAAATAACTATGAGCTAGAAAAGCAATTTCCAATTGTTCCCTGGGGTCTTCTAAGTAATGACTTGTATCTTGTGATATGCTATAAAATAAATTGTACTCCTGTGAGTCATGTAAGTCATGTTCTACAGCCTGGAATCTAAAATTACCTTCACTGAGAAATAAGGGAAATGTATTCTATTATAGAAAGCATGAAGAATCAAATTAGAAGGAACAAGAGGCCAGAAAATTCTATGTATCTCTTATTAGGCTCTAAAACTACTCCCTGTTCCCCAGTGTGAGCCAGCATGATCGATAATGCATAAAGAACTGAGACTAGGAATGGAGAGACTCTACTGGAGTCTAAATAGAAAATGAATAGTCAGCCTTCTGTCTTTACCACTACTTTACTCCAGACCTTACTCTGATTCCCTGAAACAGGGCATTCGATTGCTGCCCTGATGCTGTCCCTTGACTTGTGAAAAGATATACACTCTAACTCTTTAGGAAAGACTGGGTTCAAGTGTGTGATAAAGTCTGGCTCCTATCCTTTCTTCAGTCTGAAATTGGGACATCCCACAAGATGCTGAGAGTAGTACAGATGGGTGGAAAACTCCCTTGATTTATTCCCCATCTACTCACATTTTCTGGACTCACCAAGCACATTCAATTTTCTGTGGCTTTGTTTATCCAGTCTCAGCATCTAGTGGACTTTCTCTTTCCTACCCCTTTAGAAGTAGGAAGAAATGTAAATATTTCAGTGTGTGAAAGCCCAGGAAATAGTTTGAAGGAGTTCAACCATGTAAAGTAATCCTGAAGGCCAAAGAGGAGCTCTGAGGAGCTCACTGGTGAGCTTCTGGGAACTAATTTATAATGTAATTAATCAACACTGAATTCCAAGGCAAATATTTTTTACAAACTAATACTATAGAACATGAAATCTATTTATTTTACTTAAATTTGTCTAGATGTTCTTGAAATAAGAAACAGTGCAAAATTTTAGTGACTCATCAGTACCCCCACCACTTGTTTTATGTACTGCTTATCAATTTGGACTAGTTAAGGGGTGCCCTATCTACACATATCTCCTTGAATTCTGAGAATCAACTTTATAATGGGATAGTCAATCCACTCTTGGCATCCATATTTTCATCGTATCTAAATACTACAAACATCTTTCAGCTTTCAGTGTGTTTATTACTTATTCACTGATGAAACAGATAACAAATAAAGGTAACATAACTCTTTCAAATTAGCATCTTGTTAATGGTTTAAAGCAAGTAGACCAGTTGGAATTAGAATGAAACACCACTGAACTAAATTTGAGACCTGGTAAATTCAGTAGAAAAGGCAGTTTTCAATTTCCCCTGAAAGACCAAACTGAAACTTTATATTTTAAGGTAGCAAAAGATGATTAATTCTCAATAGGAAAAGAATTGCTTTTTTAAGGACCTATCTAAGCTCACTGATCCACAAAAATAGTAAGATACTGGTCTAGAATGACACCATAATCTTATTAATTTCTGCAAAGAAAAACTCGGTGACTAGGTTAAATTAAAACCACCATCAAATATCTGACCAGTATTACTCAAGACTGTCAAGGTCGTGGGAAACAGAGAAAGGCTGAGAAACAGTCACAGACCAGAGGAGAGGGGAGAGAGATTCAAATAAATGCACTGCGGTACCCTGGATTGGGCACTGGAACGGAAAGAGTACACTAATGATGAGGTCTGAATAAAATCTGGAATTTAGTTAATAGTAATGTATAAATGTCAGTTTCCTAGTTTCACCAAAAATACCATGGAAATATATTAACAGTGGGGGAAACTGGGTAAGAGATAATATGGGAACCCTTTGTACTATCTTTGCAACTTTTCTTTAAATCTAAAATTATTTCAAAATAAAAAGTCTATTAAAAAGCAACAATAAAATTACCATAAAAAACTATTGGAATTAATGTCCTAGAATTTGCAGATTTACATCATGTAATAATAATCAGACCTCTTCCTCATCTTAAAATGACCCTGCTCCTTTATTAATATTCTTCTATAAACTGAGTTCATGCCTAAATACAGCCCAGATTTCAAATCGAACACACCTGATTGCTCCCTTCCTATGAAGGACAGCTTTGTGTTGTCCATTAATACATTAGCTTGTGTCCTAAATCCTTCCATAACTAACTTCCCAAAGGCCCTGCAAGGTTTTTCCAGTGTAGACATATATTCTTTTTTTCCCCTAAAGGCACACATACACAATTTTTCGAAGACAATTCTGACTTACAAGAGATGACATTTGAGCATTTTGGAGCATAAACTGCATCTGCTGAGCAAACATGGCTGCGGCAGTCTTTTGTTGAATCAGATTGTTCCGTCCATTAATCTCCAGCTGTGTCTTTAAGTGTGGAGGAGGGTGAAGGTACTTGCAGTTCTCTCTGGCACACCGACCCTAAAAATGAAGAATTAGACTAATTTTCATTAATATTTCTAAAAATCTGACATGGCTAAGAATAATAAAAGTGTATCAAACAATAGAGAAAATTAAAGGGAAAATGTTAAATTTTCCCTCAATTGGGGGTGGAGAAAAAAGTATAAAAATACGATATACACAGAAATATATTTTCTAAATTTTAGGTTCATTATTCTGGAAATTTAGGGGTCTCAAGTTCTTTTTCCTAAACCCATACAATGTGAGAAAAATCCTGAAATCCACTGACAATCTTGTAACCATAGAATAAATCTCTATATCTGGCAGCCACAGCTATTTGGATGCTTTATTGATGGTTTAAACACTTCCAAACAGAATAATATGTCAGTCCTGTGGAATCAAGCATCTTTGGTGTTGCCTAAATGTTGACGTGGCTACTAAATAGGATGCTTACTATAGAAAAACTGGACAGATATTTATCGCATCGGCAAATGTCAACTGTTGTTGTGTTTAACTCATGAGCATTATATAAAGCAGCTAATCGTTCTCTCATTTAGATTACTAGGTTCACCATAACTCAGTTAAGACAAGAAAAACTGCGAGCAACCTCCCCCCCAACAGGTGCTAGAGATGGATGAAGAAAAAAAGGCAACTTTTTGTTTCGAACCAGGAGAAATTAGTTAGTTCATCAAGTGTTTTGAACTGATGCTGTGAATTTTCCTTATTTATGATATCTAAATGGTTTACACAATCACATCTCCATATTTAGTTATCTTGTTACTAAATGATCCCCATAATTTCACTGAGAATCAAGATTTTTCCTTCAAGACTTTATAGACCTACATGTAATGCAAAACCTGATGCACTGCAACTGCTCTTTTAAATATTAGATCAGTGGGATGAGGCGCTCCATTATTTTACTTTCCCTGGCAAGAAGCTGAGTACAACTTAAAGCATAGCTTGAGATATGAAGGGTTCAACTATTGTTTTCTGTCAGGTTTGTCCTTTTGTTTCTCCCATTGCTCAATTTATTTTTAATCAAATTAAATGATTTATAAAATGAAATAATAACTTAGTTTCAATGTACCTTTACATTTCTCTGCAAATCCTGGAAAAGGAATAATTTATTAGTAGTAAGAGTTGAGAATGCTATTAACCCAATCTTCCCAAATTCATAAAAGTAGCCTAAGGATAGCCACATAATTTCAGCACATATAACCGCTGTACGAAAAATTTAAAATCACAATAATGAAGATTTCCCCCATTAATACACCTCCCAACAGATAACATGAGCTTCTTTTTACACTTACCACAACTAGCACCAAGGCAAAGATAGTCTCAAGGATTTTAGTCCCTAGATTCTCCAGTCTCAACCCAGCATAATTGAGGTTATATGACTCAAAATTAACAGCCCTGGGAAGCAGTGACACTTAGTGGCTTCCACAGCTAAGCATATTAGTTTCTACTTTACCATTTCTCTTCTTTCTCTCACACCCTAACATTAAAGATTTCCCCAAAGTTTGGTACTAGGTCCTTTGCTCTCCTCTCTAATCTCTTTTCCCTTGAGAAATGAAATTCGTGCAAACTTTCATCTGTCACAGTAATTGCTCAGACCTTATATCTCTATCTCTCTGATTCTTCTTCTGAATTTCAGTCCTTTTTATCTCTAATTGCAGCAGCATTTGGAAATCCTGCCCCTAACCAGGTCTAAAGAACTTACTCCTGACCTTTCTTCCCCTCAGACTAGTTTCTCTTTTCCTGCATACTTACATTTAGGACCCTTGCTCAAATCCCCATACTTTAGGACAGTTACAGAGCAGCAATGAAAAAAGAAATTAGGCACCATAGCTCTCCCAGACAAGTGGCAAACACAACCATAGGCATTTATAGAGAACACAATTTATTACTTCTTTCCAAAAAACCTGTATAATGAGGACTGTCTTATATTTAGAAATTCCAAACAATAGATCATTTGAAAAGGGGGGCGGGGGGGAGAAATACATTAGGATTTTGACATTTGTTACAATTTAGAGTTTTAACATTATTTATATTGAATGCAATCAGAGAGGGGAGAGGAAGGAAAAGAGGGAGAAAACGGGGTATTTGGCACATGTCCTGCCAATCTACAAAGAGTTACTACCCGCCTTTGTGTTTTTATATAATTGTCCTTTACATATAATAAGTTTTCTTAAGCTTTTATCCTGGGAAACTAATGACTTTTTTTTTTTTACAAAGCAAAATGGTATATAAAAATAGGGAAAAAGAGAGACTTACTCTTTAAAAATTACATCAAGTTGGGCTTTAAAACTAAACTGGAATATGAGGCAGCATGAGATTTAAAAAACAAACATATTCATCTTATTTATGAGATTTTACTTGATTTATAAAGTAGTCTCTTATGAATGACAGAATTCATAATTTAATTCTATAACAATGCAGATGTATAGCAATAGTACCTTAACAGAGACTGTTGCTTATGTTAAAAAAAGTTTATAAAAGACAAAAATATCTGCATTCTCTACCCAGAGTGATTCTCTACTGAAACAAGCACTACTACACCTATGAATCTTCCAGCAGCCCTCTCTTATCTACTCTTTTTGAATATGCATCCAAAAGGCAGCAGGGGGGAGAAAATTGTCAGTGAAGTTTCTAAAATACAACTGCATGAAAAAGTTGATGACAAACAAAAAAAGTTGCAGAGCATTTATAAAAATTCCAAACTTCAATCTATTTCCTTTTTCCTACCTTTAAGCTTTTCACAAATGAGTGCAAAACCTTTGACTAAAAGAGAAAGGTAGCCTTGTAGAGTTTCAAACCCCACCTAAGTCTTGGGACCTAGGAGATTCTGTCAGATACAAGGCTTTCCATATACTTGGTGGTAGAAAAACTCTGAGAAATGTACTATTTTTATGTTCATGACAGAAAGTTATACTATCTATCAGAATAAGAAAAGGACAGCATGAAGCTGAAAATTACACTTTGTCAATCACTGTATCTTAACAGAAACAGTTGTTTGCAAAATTACTTGCTGCTTAAAATACATTTGGAATTATGGAGGAAAATCCTCTCAAATATAGCTGGATTATATTTTCAAAGATATCTCACTGCTCTGCTAGGCCACCAAGAGTTAAGTTAAATGTTAAATAAAGGCAACGAACAGATGATTAGTTCTGTGAACAAAAATGTTATTCCATTTAAATGATCATCTATTAAAAGAAAAAATCCTATTGATTTTATATTGCCCCACTGAAACCTACGTATATGCATAGACATGGCCTCTCAGAGGAAGTAAGAGTAATTTTAAAATTACAAATCATACGTACTAGGTTCCCGGATTCCTACAACCATCTCAGACCTATTAAAGGCTAGGAAGGATCTCAAAGAGCTAAAAGTGAGGCACATCAACATAAACTGAGTATTAGCCAGATATCAGCATACTAATGGCAAATTCTCCACTTTTTTCCTTTTAGAGTTTTGTCTTTATACAAATATAATTTGTATTATTTTCTCCTCCAATATTATACCATCTATGAATGTCAATATATATGCACAAAGAGCATTTTTAAAATCTTGCATACAAGTTTTAATTTAAATTTGGAATGCAGACAAGAAATTTTTTTCAGATCTATAGTAAACCATTTCCGGAATATATTGAAGCCAAAATTAATGAGGCTGAACGTAGAGTCCATGGAGAGGTCCAGCCAAGTACACACACCTTCCACGGCAGTCAGCACTGATATACATATACAGGGCAATGACTTTGGAACAAACCAGAAACCAAGATTGAATACGTAAGAAGCAGGGAGAAGGTCTGAATAATTTTCTTGCCTGTCTCAAGAAAGCTTTCAAATTGTGACCTCCAAAAGATGAAGGGAGTAATATGCTCAACAATCCCCCATTGTTCTGAAATAGCCCACTAAGATAACTTGTTTACCAGAATTGCAACATTTAGGGCTGAGACAGATTTTAAGGAACATCTTGTGCACCTTTATCTTTCAGAGAAAGAGATGAGGTGGCTTGTCCTATAATTAACAAGCAGCACAGGAAGGACAGAAGCCAAGTTTTCAGATTCTCACTACCCAATATGGATTTTCTGTTCAAATGACTCTTCCTCTGTAAAAATTTCCCTGGACCCATCTCCCCACCCCCACTGCCATTTATCTCCCCCTGTTTTGTGCCTCCAGCTGCACCTTGTACTCAGTTTTATGGTTGTACTTATCACTGTGTACACTGTGATAAATTGTTTGCATACCTATCTCCCCATTAGACTTTGAGCTTATCTAAAGGCAGGGCTATATCTTCCTCATCTTTGAATCTCCAGGAATGTTTCTGTGCCTGGTTAATAGTGGCCAGTCCATAAAAGTTTGCTGATTGAATGAATAAACTTTGTGAAAATAATCTTACAGGGCCTAACACTAAGTCTGCCTTAGAGGCCTAATTCTTTCTCTCTCTCTTTTTTACTGTTCAAAATATTACAGATGTCCCCTTTTATCCCTATTGACCCCTTCCACTCTGCACCCACTCCCCTCCCCAGGCCTTCACTACACTATTGTCTGTGTCCATGGGTTATGCATATATGCATATAAATTCTTTGGTTAATCTCTCCCCACCCCACCCCCACCTTCCCTCTGAGATTTCTCAGTCTGTTCCTTG